>NC_083104.1:17505441-17820294 GCF_949774975.1 Lagenorhynchus albirostris | reverse complement strand
ATTGTCTGTATTAACCACAATTTGTTTATCCATTCATCTGGCGACAAACACTTAGGTTGTTTCCCTGCCATTGATCATTGCAGCATTAGCCACAATAGCCAAGATAGGGAAACAACCTGAATACTTCTCTTATTAGTGACTTTCAAATGTGAGCGAGCTGGAGACTCCTTTTTGTTTTATAGGTAGATCCTTAGGCACCGCCTGCAGATATTCTGTTGCAAGAGGTGGCCAGTTTGTAGGAATATGCATTTTAAAAAGTGTTCTCTTCTGGGTGGCCCTGATGTGGGAAGTCTTGGGACCACACATGGAGATGCGTGTTCCAGAACAATGATGCTTAAACCTTTTGGGGTCAGGAATCCTTGAGAATCTTCTTAGAACAATATACATATTTTTTCTTTCCTGAAAATGTCTCAATTTCATGATCTTATATTAAGAACTCCTGCTACAAGTTTTTAAATGGGGATGGGTAAGTAGTTTCACCTGGGAGCATTAAGCAGGGAAATACCCAGGATTCAGTTGGTTTTTATTCGAGGACTCCTCATGGTCCTCAAAGATTTACTTGTCGGTGAGCTGAGGATTTTTGTAATTTGGTGGCTTCTGGCTGGTGTCTGGATGCCAGAGATGCCAGGTAAGTGGTGGCAGGTACGCAGCCTGTGATGTTCTGATCAGTCCCTCTCCTTACTGTGCAGGTTAGTTCTGTGGCCATAACTCTGAAGTCACTTAGGAAAACGAAATCCTGTGCAGATTAAGTTGGTGAATGGTGAATAGGGGTTGGGGCATGCTTGGGGTGGAGGGGTTTAGCCCATGCCCAGTGAGGAAACATCATCCCAGCTCTTTCTTGGTGCCAGCAGGCGGGACAAACGGGAGGGTTGGGCTGGCCCTGGTGAGTCACAGGGTCCTGCTGGACTAAGAATAGCTTGTGCTGTAGATTATCAGCTTTGCAGCATTCATCGTCATCTTTTCTTAAAAACAAAAGCTGAAAGACTGCCTGCTAAATTTAGGAATAAGGCAAGAATGCCTACTCTTACCACTTCTATTCAACGTAGTATTGGAATTTCTAGCCACAGTGATCAGATAAGAAAAAGAAAAAGGTATCCAAATTGGAAGGGAAGAGGTAAAACTGTCACTATTTGCAGATGCCATGATACTCTATATAGAGAGCCTCAAAGTCTCCATACAAAAACTGTTAGAAGTAATAAATGACTTCAGCAAGGTAGCAGGATACAAGATTAGTATACATAAGTCTGTTGCTCTTCTTTACACTAATAATGAAATATCAGAAAGAGAAAGTAAAAATAACCCCAATCTGTTTTAAATTGCATAAAAAACGTCTAGGAATAAACTTAACCAAGGAGGTGAAAGACATATGCTGAAAATTATGAAACATTGATAAAAGAAATTGAAGATGATTCAAAGAAATGGAGAGATATCCCATGCTCTTGGATTGGAAGAATTAATACCGTTAAAATGGCCATACTCTTTCTGACTTACTTCACTCTGCATGACAGACTCTGGGTCTGTCAACGTCTCTACAAATGACCCAGTTTTGTTCCTTTTTGTGGCTGAGTAATATTCCATTGCATACATGCACCACATCTTCTTTATCCATTCATCTGTCGATGGACATCCAACTTGCTTCCACATCCTGGCCATTGCAAACAGTGCTGCAATGAACACTGGGGTGCATGTCTGTTGTTTTTTTTGTGGTATGCGGGCCTCTCACTGTTGTGGCCTCTCCCATTGCGGAGCACAGGCTCCGGACACGCGGGCCCAGTGGCCATGGCTCACGGGCCCAGGCGCTCTGCGGCACGCGGGATCTTCCCGGACCGGGGCACGAACCCGCATCCCCTGCATCAGCAGGCGGACTCTCAACCACTGCGCCACCAGGGAAGCCCCTGTTTTTGAATTATGGTTTTCTCAGGGTATATACCTGGTAGTGGGATTGCTGGGTCATATGGTAGTTCTATTTCTAGTTTTTTAAGGAACCGCCATACTGTTCTCCATAGTGGCTGCACCAATCCACATTCCCACCAGCATTGCACGAGGGTTCCCTCTTATGTGGAATTTAGAAAAATGATACAGATGAACCTATTTGCAGGGCAGGAATAGAGACACAGACATACAGAATGGATGTGTGGACCCCGGGGTTGGGGGGAAGGTGGGGTGGGATGAACTGGGAGATTGGGATTGACATATATACACTACCATGTGTAAAGCAGATAGCTAGTGGGAACCTCCTGTAGAGTGCAGGGAGCTCAGCTTGGTACTCTTTGGTGACCTAGATGGGTGGGATGGGGGGGAGGGATGTCCAAGGGGGAGGGGATGTATGTATGCATATAGCTGATTCACTTTGTTGTATAGCAGAAACTAACACAACATTGTAAAAGAACTATACCCCAATTTAAAAAAATGGCCATACTACCCAAAGCAATCTAAAGATTAATGTGGTTCCTATCAAAATACCCATGACATTTTTCACAGAACAAATAATCCTAAAATTTATATGGAGTCACAAAAGACCCAGAATTGCCAAAGCAGTCCTGAGGAAAAAGAATAAATCTGGGGGCATAACCCATTCAGACTTCAGACTTTACTACAAAGCTACAGTAATCAAAACAGTGTGGTATTAGCACATAAACAGACATATGGATCAATGGAACAGAATAGAGAGCCCATAAATAAACTCACACACCTACAGTCAATTCATCTACAACAAAAGAGGCAAGAATATACAATACAGAAAGGACAGTCTCTTCAAAAAGTGGTGCTGGGAAAGCTGGACAGCTACATGTAAATCAGTGAAATTAGAACACTCCCTCACACAATATACAAAAATAAACTCAAAATGGTTTAAAGACCTAAATATAAGACATGACATAATAAAACTCCTAGAAGAGAACATAGGCAAAACATTCTCAGACTTTAATCATAGCAATATTTTCTTAGATCAGTCTCCCAAGGCAAAAGAAATAAAAGCAAAAATAAATAAATGGGACCTAATCAGACTTAACTTTTACACAGCAAAGGAAACCATCAGCAAAATGAAAAGACAAGCTATGGACTGGGAGAAGATATTTGTGAATGATGCAACTGACAAGGGATTAATATTCAAAATATACAAATAGCTCATACAACTCAGTATCTAAAAAACAACTCAACCAAAAAATGGGAAGAAGACCTAAATAGACATTTTTCCAAAGAAGACATACAGATGGCCAACAGGCACATGAAAAGATGCTCAACATTGCTAATGATTAGAGAAATGCAAATCAAAAGCACTATGAGGTGTCACCTCACACCAGTCAGAATGACCATTATCAAAAAGTCTACAAACAATAAATGCTGGAGAGGGTGTGGAGGAAAGGGAACCCTCCCACACTGTTGGCAGGAATGTAAATTGGTACAGTCACTATGGAGAACAGTATGGACGTTCCTTATAAGACTAAAAATAGAGCTACCATATGACCCAGCAATCCCAATCCTGGGTATATATCCAGAAAAAAAGAAAACTCTAATTCAGAAAGATACATGCACCCCAATGTTTGTAGCAGAACTATTTACAATAGCCAAGACATGGAAACAACCCAAGTGCCCATCAGCAGATGATTGGCTTAAGAAGATGTGAGATATACACACACACACACACATACATACATACATACGTACATACATACATATGCATACACACAATGGAATATTAGCCATAAGGAAGAAGGAAACTTTGCCATTTACAGCAACATGAATGGACCTAGAGAATATACTAAGTGAAGTAAGACAAAGACAAATATGTGATATCACTTATGTGTGGAATCTAAAAAACAATACAAATGAATCTATTTACAAAACAGATTCACAGATGTAGAAAACAAACTTATGGTTACCAAAGGGGGCAGGAATAAATTAGGAGTATGGGATTAATAGATACAAACTGCTATACATAAAATAGATAAGCAACAGGGACTTACTATATAGCACAGGAAATTATATTCAATATCTTGTAATAACCTATAATGGAAAATCTGAAAAAAAAATAACTGAATCAATTTGCTGCACTCCTGAAAGTAACACAACAGTGTGAATCAACTACACTTCAATTAAAAAAGAAAGTAAAACTGAATTTAGTAATTTAGGTAGGCAGTACAATTCCAACGTTCACAACTTTAAAAGTATAAAAGTCGCACATCCTCTTATCACAGGCCTCTGGTTTGTTGTGTAACTTAGGGGAAATTTTATGCAAATGAAATTAGGTAACATGTATATGCAATTATCTTCCTTTTTGTTTTAACACAAATGGTAGCATATGAAACATTGCTTTTTGTTTTAAAATCTAGGTTTGTATTCTTTTCTGGAGCAAAATTCAGAAAGAGACTCTGATAATGCCTGTGTAAATTTTATTGCCCCTTTTTTTTCATACTGAACACTGTGTATAATCCCAAACAGATGTAGAGTGGGTATAAACATCAGCTCTTTTCTGGAGGGCCGATTCTTCCAGCTTGGAGCCATGCTCTGGGGTAAGGCCAGAGACGCTGGATTGTATAAGATGCTGCATTTTAAGTATCCACTAAGGATTCCACTGGGGGTGGTAACAAATAAAAATAGGGAGAACGATCTGGCCACGATTGGCACAAAGTCCCCTCAAAGTGGTGCTTCTGCTTTCCTGGTTCCCAGGACGGCCCCAGGGGCAGAGGAGGTTGTCTAGGTAGCTCACCTATCCCCTAGTAGAGCGCTCAATGGGGAATCAGGGCTGGGGACTGTGGCATGTTATTTTATTTTTCTCACCTAGAAGATGAAGTTTTTGTGGTTCTTAAACCTGATGATCACGAGAACCCCGTGGGGGCTTCTAAAACAACATGAATCCTGGCGTCTCCCTCTGGCAGTAGTCCTGGTGTGTGGGTCTAGGTTAGTGCATGACTAACTAGCGCCTCCCCGCACACCCACCAGGTGATTCTGATGTAGGTGGTCCATGGGCCAGAGGCTTTCTAAAGTCTTGCCAACTCTCAATGGAAATCATTTCATCAGTATCTATTGTATATAAGAACTCGTCTTAGCTGGACCAGTAAGAGTTAGTGTAGGTTTGACTGCCCACCTTCAGGCTAAGTCTGCAACAGATACCGTGTTGTCATCTGTCTTAGACTAAACAGAACTCCCTAAACTGTGAACCACAGAGCCTCAAACTTTCCCACCAATTAACTGCACCAGCTGTGGTTCAGACACCCCCTTCTGTCCTCATTAGGAACAGGTTTATTACCAACCAGCCGCCTTATTAATAATCCCCACGGCCCCCATCGTTCCCGGGAATCCCATATTCCCTGCAGCACCTTGCTCTACAACGTAGCACATGCATAGATGTGGAGGTGTGTGTGTGTGTGTGGGAGAGAGATGTATTTAGGAGTAGACAGGGGTCACTTCTTGTCCAGCTTCATCCCATAGTCCTGATGTCTCCTCCTCCGGCTGATGGGGACAAGAGCTTCTAACACTAACATCATTTTCTTTTCAGTTCACGGCATAATGGTTAAACCCTGAGGTGTTTATTATAGTGTGTTTGGGGACCATCTGTGTCAGAATCCTCTGGGAAGCCTGTCTCAACAGGCAGGTTTCTAGGTCTTAGCAAAGCCCTTTGAATGGGTGTCTGGTGGCAGGGCCGTGGAATCAGAATTTTCACATGGTCCAGGGGTGATAATCACAGCACCAGGGCCAGCATTTCACTGATAGCCTACACACAGGTTTGGTCCTATTTTGCTGTGACAGCCCTGTGAATGAAGGCTGCGTTAAAGCTTAGCTTTCTGATCGTTTAAATCAAGGGCTCTTTCCAAACCAGATAAACAGGCATTTCTAATTATGGGAGTGTTGCTACTGAAACTTTTTTCTTTTGTCGATCTTCTAGCACAGTATCCCATAAACTTTAATACGCTTGTGAATCCCTTGGGGATTTTGTAAAAATACAGATTCTGACTCCGTGGGTCTGGGGTGGGGCCTGGGGCTCTGCATTTCTAAGAAGTGTCCACATGATGCTGACACTGCTCGTCTGTGGATCACACGTGGAGTCGCTCTGTTAGCGGGCAGATGTCTCCCACCTCTGATTGGGGTGCCCTCCCTCCTGGCTGAGGGTGTGTTAATTTAATAGCTCTAAGGCCTGTCACATGCAGCTGCCTGGGCACATGAGTGTCCTGGTACCGCCTCTCAATTCCTCTGGTTTTATTCCTTTGGTAGATGAAGGAACCTATGGGAGAGAAGCTGGGCTCTGTCGCCACCCACCTGCACCTGCGGTGGAGAAAGGCAGCCGATGACATCATGAACCAAAGGGTCTATTGATCTGGGGCGGTGGGCATAGGATTGAATTGGAAGCAGCCCGCTCCAGTGTTTCAAGCGGAGCCTCTGGAGAGCAGAGACCTTCCTTGCTTTTGTTTATTTTGTAATTAAGAGGAAAAGAGCCCAACCTAAAACGTTGCTTGGGGGCCCTGGCCTTTAAATTTATGTCATTGAACACTCTGTGAATCAAGGCACTCAGTGTGGAGCCATCCCTTCTGGTATCAGTTCTCTTTCTCAATGGCTGTATGCAAATTCGCTGGGCTCCCCCGGCAATAAGCTTAAGGGGGACGCCAGACCCGGTCCGTCCTAAGCTGGATGTGTGTCGTTGGTTGTGCATCGGCGTCTGAATATGGAACTCCTCCTGCTTTGTCTCCTCAGCCTGGGGAGTGGAGGTGACATCAGTTATTTCAAAGGCCTGTGTGAGGGGAACGGACTTGGAAGTTCTGATAAATGTGAAGATTTATAAGCCTTAAGTCAGATTCCTGTACAAAGTGATTTCAGTTCAGGAAAACATCTCTTGTGCTGTTTTTTTTCTTTTCTTTTAGAAATCAACAAAATCAAATAACCCTGAAAGATACCTAGTTAAAACATATAAAATTGTTAGTTCCTTTGTGTGGTTTTTAAGTTCAGTTATAGAGAGTTTGCTTTTATCATCTTGATGATTTATTTAGCTTTCCTTAGTTTGGCACCTACCAAGGACCAGGCATTTTGCTAAGTCCTGTGAACGGCAACAACAAACGAATGGTCAAGCTATAATTGCGCCGTTACAGGATTTCTAGAAATTGTATGTGTGCCTTTCTGTTTACAGAGCAATTTTGTGATATTCAAATAATGCTTTGGGAGGATGGAAGCTGGGAGAGTCTGATGCTGTGATTATATTGTTCCATCATGTTTGTGTAAATATAATTAAACTGATTCCATGTTAGCACAGGCATTGGCTGGCCAGCCCAGATGTCAGTTGCCTGCTCCTTGGAGATCTGATTAAGCTTGCCATGGATGTTTAATTTCGCAGTATTCCAAGGTTCCAGAGACCTGCTCCCTCTTCCCTGGAGACCTAAAGCTTCCTGGACCTTCCTTTCTTGTTGCTTCTCTCTGTCTTCCATTCCTGTTTTCCAAGTGTACTGCTTCGGTTTATATGTGAGTTCATTTAGTCTTTCCAACTAGATTGTCAGGAATTTGAGATCAGGAACTATGGCTGCTTCTAGGGAGTTGCTCACAGTTCTTAGGCTGGGGTTTGATGGGTCCTGCCTCCAAAGCTGGGCTGATCCACGGGGACAGCTAGATTCTCAGAGCACGTGACTTCCGTCTCTGGTGTTGAGGTAGAGACAGAAGTGGGCGGCCCCAAGGTCAGTAATAAGGGGTTCTGAGTTCTGTTCAAAAACCCAAGCAATCTGGGCTGTGGGGCAGAACGTTTGCCCCTGTCTTTTTAGGTCAATACTTCATTTGCTTTGCCTCCTCTGGTTTATTGTGCCTGATAAAATAGAGTGGTTATTTTACTCTTTCATAATTTCTAACATCAAAGGAAGTTAAGTAGTCATTTCTGCTCTTATTAATTAGTCTTTCCTTTCTCCAGTTAGTTTTCCATTGATGTTCTCAACAGATAAATGCAATGTCATTTATTCCTCTCCATGAAGGCCATTTAAAGTCTTAGTGGATTTAGCTTTTAATGGATTGTTGAATTTTAAGTAGGAAAAAGAAATGGGAACGTAAGTTAGAACAGATACGTTTAAATGGACATGTAAGTTGCTTTCCCCCCTTGGATTCTCCTCTTTCTTAAGCAAGTATGCCGTCCAAGCACCCATGAATCACACATGATTGTACTTACATGTACCATCTGTAGTTTGTCATTGGGGGATGGGGGCGGAGGGAACATCTTGGGCAGGTAGTGAAATAATTAAATCTCATGATTTTCTAATCTTTGTGGCAGATGTTCTATTGGTGTTTTTATTCTACTAAATAGTGCTTCATTGCAGAAAGTTTTGGCATTCTTAAGCTTCGGAACTTTAGGTGTTTCCATGATCACAGAAGGCACCTACCCTCAAGGAAACAAAAGTTCTGGGGAGGTTCCCAGAGGTGTCACATTCCCGAGAGGGGGCTGAGGTATTCACAGTTCTAGTTCTGGGAGGACCTGTGGAAAGGCACGGTCATAGCAAAGAATCCGAGCATTTACGTTCCTCAGTTATGTTCATGGACCATGCTGGGCACCTTCGTCAAAGCAGGAGCCAATGTTATCTCTGGTTTAGGAAGAAAAATGCTTTGCTTTGCTTTCTTGTAAACCAGGTTGGCGGGCAGGCCCGTCTATCAAAGGGAAGGTGGTTTGCATGACTTTTTAATTCTATTAGGTTACTTGCTAATTGGAAAATTTAAAACCTGGGTCTACCTTGAAAATGAATAAATAAATCTCTCAGGTTAGGGTGGATAAGTTGTTGCACTGCGTGTTACATAACAGTCTTAAGCTGTTTGGGGTTAGTTTCTGTAGTTAAAACAGTGCTTGAAAAAAACTGAGAACGGTCAATGATACCAACATGCAAATATTTGTAGGCAAACAGAAGCAGACCATATCTTCAAGGACTTGAAAGGATGCTTGGCTGGTGTTATCTTCCCAGAAGCTAAAGGCTTACAGCCAACCAGGGCAGAACCTCCCAGTCTGAGCCACCAACTCCTCTTGGAAAAGGTTCACAGCAGGGCTTCCCTGGTGGTGCAGTGGTTGAGAGTCCGCCTGCCGATGCAGGGGGCACGGGTTCGTGCCCCGGTCTGGGAAGATCCCACATGCCGCGGAGCGGCTGGGCCCGTGAGCCATGGCCGCTGAGCCTGCGCGTCCGGAGCCTGTGCTCCGCAACGGGAGAGACCACAACAGTGAGAGGCCCGTGTACCGCAAAAAAAAAAAAAAAAAAAGGTTCACAGCAGTATATTTGTCCAGATCCTTATTTTCCCTTTGATTTTTTCTTAACTTGCAGTTTTGATTAATTACAAACATATTGATGTTTGGCTATGAGGTGTGGGTGCTTCTCTGTACTTTCTCAGTGAAGGTTAGACTAAGGTGGCGCACAAAATCTATTTAGTCCTTTTGAAGTCCCTCCAGACCCCATTTCTTTCTAAGCCTCTCCCTTGGATAGTCTCAGGTTAAGTGTGTGGTCTCTTCTGGTGTGTGAAAGGGTTTTCATTATGTGTTTAAAAGCAGTTAGCATGCTACACATATGGAAGTATTTAGGGGGAAGTATACTTGTGTCTGCAACCTACTTTGAAATATATGTATATTTCTTATATAAAAAATAAGATGGATGGGTGAAGGAATAGAGCAGTGGATAGATGTGTGATAAAACAAGAATAGTAAAATGTGAATTGTAGAATTACATAGTGGGCATATAGAGATTCACTGTAAAATTCAACGTTTACGTATGTAGGGAAATTTTTGTAATAAAATAGTGGGGGGGGAAAAAGGGCAGGTTTCTATCATGTAGGATTATCACTCGGATAAAACCCAGGCTACGGAATGAATTAACTCTTAATGCTACAGGGAAACTCAGGGGGTGTTAATTACCTCTGGAGTTTGGAAAATTCTGTCAACATGAATTTGTTATTTTTTAATATATATATTTACAAATGATAAAACCTTGCTTTTTCTTAAAATACAAGAGTTACAGATGTGCATGACTTAAAAAAGTGAAACTTCTGCGAGTATTTCTTTTTTTTTCTTACCCCTTTTTCCCTCCTTGTTTCCATGATCTCTCCAGATTGGAAAAATCTGCATGAGCCTGTATAGCACTTTGTTTTTCAATGGGACCATGATATACAGGTCGTGATAACTTGTTTTTTATCACGTGATAAAGGTGGAACATCCTTCCACGGCGTTACATGTGAATCAACCTGCATTTCTTCTGAAAGCCTCCATGGCACTCCAGTTGTATGAATATGCTGTAGTTGACGTAACCAACTTTTGACTGATATTTTTCAGTTGCCATAACAAAATACCACAGACTGGGTGGCTTAAACAACAGACGTTTATTTTTTCACAGTTCTGGAGGCTGGAATTCCAAGATCAAGGTGCTGGCAGATTCAGTTACTGGTGAGGACTCTCTTCCCGACTTGTGAGCAGCTGCCTTCTTGCTGTGTCCTCAGATGGCCTTTCCTCTGGGCGTGTGTGGAGGAAGAGATCTCTGGTATCTCTTCCTCTTCTTAATAAGGACACCAGCCCTGTAGGACTGAGGTCCTACCCTTATAACCTCACTTAACCTTCATTACTTCCTTATAGGACCCGTCTCCAAATACAGTGACTTTAGGGTCAGGGCTTCGACATATGTATTTGTGGGGGAAGATCGTTCAGTCCACAACAATAGACATTTAAGTTGTTTCAAATTTGTGGGCTACTCTAAGCAAGTCTGCAGTGAATTTACATGTGCAGTGGATGTGGAATTGCTGGCTTATAGGTTATACACTTTGAATGGGCAATGCTAGTTTATCTGTTGGAACTAACTTACGTGATAATTTGTGTTTTCTGCACATTGCCCACAGTCACTTCTTACCAGATCAGTGTTTTTAATACGTGTCAGTGTGATTAGTGAAATATTTTGTGTTAATTTGTTTTTCTTTGATAGCTGGTGATTACACATTATTGTATTTAATTGTCTTTTGTATTCCTCTGGGTTTTCCTCTTCATATCTTTTAGTATGTTTCTTCAGGGCCATCTGGATTTTTTTTTTAATTGATTTAAAAGACTCTCTTCACATCAAAGAGTGAAGTCTTTGTTGGTAACAAAGCTTGCGAGCATTTCTCTTCAAGGTATTTTTTTGCCTTTTAATCTTAGTTCTGGGTTTTATAGTTTCTTATCCTACTGAAGTCTTTTCATTTTCTACCGGCAGTTTTAGTATATATATCAGAGTACAACTTTGCTCCTTCGTAAATTGGCGTTGTCCATTTGTCTAACTGCTTCTCCACCTTATCCTCTGTTAGGGGGTAAATTGTGGGCCCCTCAAACTCCTGTGTTGAAGGTTTAACCCTCAGGACCTCAAAATGTGACTGTTTTTGGAGATAGGGCTTTAGAAAAGTAATTATGGTAAAATTAGGTCGTTAGGGCGGGCCCTAATCCAACGTGACTGGTATCCTTACAAGAAGAAGAGATTAGGACACAGGCAACATAGACTGAGGGGTGATAGCGTGAGGACGCAGTGAGAAGGCAAAGTTCACAAGCCAAGGAGAGAGGCCTCAGAAGACATCAACCCTGCTGACACTTTGATCCTGGATTTCCAGCCTTCAGAACTGTGAGAAGTGGTACCTCCTGTGGTTTTGATGTGCTTTTACTTTTTCCCTAATGACTAATGAGCTGAGCATCTTTCCATGTGCTTATTGGCCATCTGTATATCTTCTCTGAAGAACTGTCTATTTAAGTGCTTTGCCTATTTTTTAATTGAGTTTTTTTGTTGTTAAGTTGGAGGAGTTCTCCTACATGGATTTTGAACTGTTTCCCAAAGTGTGTTCCTTGGAACACTGGTTCTGCAGAATCTTACTTTTTATTTATTTACTTATTTTATTTATTTTTTGGCTGTGTTGGGTCTTTGTTGCTGCGTGCAGGCTTTCTCCAGTCACGGTGAGTGGGGACTACTCTTGTTTGCGGTGTGCGAGCTTCTCATTGTGGTGGCCTCTCTTGTGGAGCACAGGCTGTAGGCACGCAGGCTCAGTAGTTGTGGCGCACAGGCTTAGCTGCTCCACGGCATGTGGGATCTTCCTGGACCAGGGCTCGAACCTGTGTCCCCTGCATTGGCAGGCGGATTCTTAACCACTGTGCCATCTGGGAAGTCCTCTGCAGAATCTAACGGGCTTTTTGAGTAAAAAGGGTTCTGAGACCAAATACTCGGAGTATGCTCTGGGTTAAAGTTTAAATTGGTTTCTTACTAATACATACAGTAAATCTCCATGTGGGGAGAGTATACAATATTTCCCAAACTTAATTGACCACAGAATGCTTTTTATGTAGGACATTTTGCAGGACTAGAGTTTTGCAGAACAGGATCTCGAGACTGTTGGCCTTTAGCTGATTCACTATGTCAGCTTCTGTAGATTTCCTTCTTTAACCGTATGCCTACATTATTTTCTCTCTCATCATCTGTTTCCTTAATGGCTTCTGGCTTCTCCTCAGCCTCCTCTCTTCCCTTTTACTCACTCTTTCTAGTCAGTGGGCAACGAATCTTGTTGATCCTTCCTCCCTAAAAGTGTTTTGAATCCACCCAGTTCACTCTGTTTCTTTTTCCTCAGCCGTGGTTGCTTGGACTTCTGCAGAAGTCCAAACCACTCTTTACATCAGGCTACCAGAATGATCTGTTAAAAATGTAAGTTAGATAAAGTCATTTCCCAACTGAAATTCTATAATAGCAGTTAGCAGTGGTGTGTCACAGTCATTTTGGGCTGTGTTGGAAAATATTATTCAAGCAGCAAACTTAGTGATGTCTATTAAAAAAAATAAATTAGAGCAGATTCAGTTCTCTCCGATCCTTTACTGTCAATCACTTGTGTTCTTCTTGAAAACAGAGGAAACAATCCTTTCTTGAGGGGCAGAGTTAGAGGGGGTATGAGGTAGATTGCATATTATCTACTGTCTAATGTCTTTATACCGTAATAACCAACTGCTACTGTCCTACAGTTTATATTTTGTGGCAATTGTTATAGTAATAACTTGTTTCTTCTTGGCATTTCTTGAGTTTTGTCAAAATGTGATTATACTTCCTGCATCTTAGAAGAAAATGTAAGTAAATCTCACTTCCCAGTGGTTCTCAACAGGGGGCGGTATTTCTTCCAGTCTGGGGTTGTTTGGAATGGGTATGGGAGTTGGGAATGTCATAATTATTGGGGGTGCTACAGGCATGGAGTGTCTGCTGCCCAGGATGTTAAATATCCTTCAATGGATCAAACAGTTCCAGACATAAAGAATTGCCCCACCCCCAAACGTCCTCATCATGAAACACCGTAACAGGGCCACAAGTCTAAAACTGTGTGATGGATAATTTCTAAGTGAAACTGCTTTTCCCATCCTCTCTCTCCGTTGCTGGGAACTAAAACTTAAGTCCTTTGTTACTGTGCAGTCTTTGCTACTGATTAACGTGGGTGGGCATTCTTGCTGTTTTTGCTTGTTCCTCTGATCTTAACCCCAGCCCAAGACTTTCCTTTAAATATGCCTGCTTTCTCCCCACAAGGCAGGATGGTAGTTTTCAAGATGCTAGTCTGCTACTCTCCTCATTTGCTGGCAGATCAATAAAGTTCTCTTTCCTTTATCCTCAAAACCTCATCCTTGTTATTCTCATTTGGCATCGGGGACAAGGACCAAATTTTCGATAACGATAGTGTCTGTCATCACAGCGTAAACTTAACCCTGCCTGTGGTCCTTCATCAGACCAAGCCCCTGACTGTGTTTTCAGCCTAACACACATACCCTCTCCTTCTTCTCCCTATTATTCTCCAACACATGCAAATCTATTGGGCAAATGAACCGTTTATGCGTTTTTCTACCTGGAATGCTGTTCTGTTCTTGACTAGTTAAAAAACTCTTCATACTTAGCATTTATCCCTCTGTAAAACCAGCTCTGACCCTTTCTACTCCAAGGGGAGGTTAGTTGCTCTATTCTCTGTGTTCTCATAGGAGCCAGCATATATCTGGTAGTCACTGGGGATGGTCTAAATATCTTATATCCCCTTGTCTGGGAACATGGTAGGATTATATTCCCCTGTCGCTCCTTAAACTTCAGCAAAATCAAATGACTGTGTAACTGCCCAATGGAAGCTTTAAGAGGCAGTCACAGTAGGCCATTTTCTCTTCCATTCTGCTCTGCTAACTCGAAGTAAGCCACATGGGAGCTGCTCTGACCCTCGGTCCTAGAATTAGGATGGCAGGGAGCTCAAGCACAATTGACGTGTAACATGTCAAGAATAAGAAATAAACTATGGCAGCTCTACCCACCCCCAGTCCCTCCCATCAGGAAACTTGCACAAGCTTCTTAGATAGCCTCATCCACCAGAGGGCAGATATCAGAAGCAAGAAGGACTACAATCCTGCAGCCTGTGGAACAAAAACCACATTCACAGAAAGATAGACAAGATGAAAAGGCAGAGAGCTATGTACCAGATGAAGGAACAAGATAAAACCCCAGAAAAACAACTAAATGAAGTGGAGACAGGCAACCTTCCAGAAAAAGAATTCAGAATAATGATAGTGAAGATGATCCAGGACCTCAGAAAAAGAATAGAGGCAAAGATCGAGAAGATGCAAGAAATGTTTAACAAAGACCTAGAAGAATTAAAGAACAAACAAACAGAGATGAACAATGCAATGACTGAAATGAAAACTACACTAGAAGGAATCAATAGCAGAATAACTGAGGCAGAAGAACAGATAAGTGACCTGGAAGACAGAATGGTGGAATTCACTGCTGCGGAACAGAATAAAGAAAAAAGAATGAAAAGAAATGAAGACAGCCTAAGAGACCTCTGGGACAACATTAAACGAAACAACATTCACATTATAGGGGTCCCAGAAGGAGAAGAGAGACAGAAAGGACCCGAGAAAATATTTGAAGAGATTATAGTCGAAAACTTCCCTAACATGGGAAAGGAAATAGCCACCCAAGTCCAGAAAGCGCAGCGAGTACCATACAGGATAAACCCAAGGAGAAACACGTCAAGACACATAGTAATCAAATTGGCAAGAATTAAAGACAAAGAAAAATTATTGAAAGCAACAAGAGAAAAGCGACAAATAACATACAAGGGAACCCCCATAAGGTTAACAGCTGATTTCTCAGCAGAAACTCTACAAGCCAGAAGGGAGTGGCATGATATACTTAAAGTGTTGAAAGGAAGAACCTACAACCAAGATTACTCTACCCGGCAAGGATCTCATTCAGATTCAATGGAGAAATCAAAAGCTTTACAGACAAGCAAAAGCTAAGAGAATTCAGCACCACCAAACGGCTCTACAACAAATGCTAAAGGAACTTCTCTAAGTGGGAAACACAAGAGAAGAAAAGGACCTACAGAAACAAACCTAAAACAATTAAGAAAATGGTCATAGGAACATACATATCGATAATTACCTTAAACGTGAATGGATTAAATGCTCCAACCAAAAGACACAGGCTTGCTGAATGGATACAAAAACAAGACCCATATATATGTTGTCTACAAGAGACCTACTTCAGACCTAGGGACACATATGGACTAAAAGTGAGGGGATGGAAAAAGATATTCCATGCAAATGGAAATCAAAAGAAAGCTGGAATAACAATACTCATATCAGATAAAATAGACTTTAAAATAAAGACTGTTACAAGAGACAAGGAAGGACACTACATAATGATCAAGGGATCAATCCAAGAAGAAGATATAACAATTGTAAATATATATGCCCCCAACATAGGAGCACCTCAATACATAAGACAACTGCTAAGAGCTATAAAAGAGGAAATTGACAGTAACACAATAATAGTGGGGGACTTTAACACCTCACTTACACCAATGGAACGATCATCCAGACAGAAAATTAATAAGGAAACACAAGGTTTAAATGACACAATAGACCAGATAGATTTAATTGCTATTTATAGGATATTCCACCCAAAAACAGCAGATTACACTTTCTTCTCAAGTGCACACAGAACATTCTCCACGATAGATCATATCTTGGGTCACAAATCAAGCCCCAGTAAATTTAAGAAAATGGAAATAATCTCAAGCATCTTTTCTGAAGGCAATGTTATGAGATTAGAAATGAATTACAGGGAAAAAAATGTAAAAAACACAAACACTTGGAAGCTAAACAATACATTACTAAATAACCAAGAGATCACTGAAGAAATCAAAGAGGGAATCAAAAATACCTAGAGACAAATGACAATGAAAACACGATGATCCAGAACCTATGGGATGCAGCAAAACAATTCTAAGAGGGACGTTTATAGCTACACAAGCCTACCTCAAGAAACAAGAAAAATCTCAAATAAACCATCTAACCTTACACCTAAAGGAACTAGAGAAACAAGAACAATCAAAACCCAAAGTTAGTAGAAGGAAAGAAGTCATAAAGATCAGAGCAGAAATACATGAAACAGAAACAAAGAAAACAATAGCAAAGATCAATAAAAGTAAAAGCTGGTTCTTCGAGAAGATAAACAAAATTGATAAATCATTAGCCAGACTCATCACAAAAAAGAGGGAGAGGACTCTAATCAATAAAATTAGAAATGAAAAAGGAGAAGTTACAACAGACACCCCAGAAATACAAAGCATCCTAAGAGACAACTACAAGCAACTCTATGCCAATAAAATGGATAACCTGGAAGAAATGGACAAATTCTTAGAAAGGTATAACCTTCCAAGACTGAACCAGGAAGAAATAGAAAATATGAACAGACCAATCACAAGTAATGAAATTGAAAGTGTGATTAAAAATCTTCCAGCAAACAAAAGTCCAGGGCCACATGGCTTCACAGGTGAATTCTATCAAACATTTAGAGAAGAGCTAACACCCATCCTTCTCAAATTCTTCCAAAAAATTGCAGAGGAAGGAACACTCCCAAACTCATTCTATGAGGACACCATCACCCTGATACCAAAACCAGGCAATGATACCACCAAAAAAGAAAATTACAGACCAATATCACTGATGAATATAGATGCAACAATCCTCAACAATATACTAGGAAACAGAATCCAACAACACATTAAAATGATCATACACCATGATCAAGTTGGATTTATCCCAGGGACGCAAGGATTCTTCACTATATGAAAATCAATCAATGTGATACACCGTATTAACAAACTGAGGAATAAAAACCATAAACCATTAACAAACTGAGGAATAAAACCAAATAAAAACCAAAAACCATTAACAAACTGAGGAATAAAAACCATCTCAATAGATGCAGAAAAAGCTTTTGACAAAATGCAACACTGATTTACGATAAAAACTCTCCAGAAAGTGGGCATAGAGGGAACCTACCTCAACATAATAAAGGCCATATACCACAAACCCGCAGCAAACATCATTCTCAATGGTGAAAAACTGAAAGCATTTCCTCTAAGATCAGGAATGTCCACTCTCACCACTATTATTCAACATAGTTTTGGAAGTCCTAGCCATGGCAATCAGAGAAGAAAAAGAAATAAAATGAATACAAATTGGAAAAGAAGAAGTAAGACTGTCACTGTTTGCAGATGACATGATACTATACATAGAGAATCCTAAAGATGCCACCAGAAAACTACTAGAGCTAATCAATGAATTTGGTAAAGTTGTAGGATACAAAACTAATGCACAGAAATCTCTTGCATTCCTATACACTAATGATGAAAAATCTGAAAGAGAAATTATGGAAACACTCCCATTTATCATTGTAACAAAAAGAATAAAATACCTAGGAATAAACCTACCTAGGGAGACAAAAGACCTGTATGCAGAAAACTATAAGACACTGACGAAAGAAATTAAAGATGATACCAACAGATGGAGAGATATACCACATTCTTGGATTGGAAGAATCAATATTGTGAAAATGGCTATACTACCCAAAGCAATCTACAGATTCAGTGCAATCCCCATCAAATTACCAATGGCATTTTTTACGGAACTAGAACAAAAAATCTAAAAATTTGTATGGAGACACAAAAGACCCCGAATAGCCAAAGCAGTCTTGAGGGAAAAAAACAGAGCTGGAGGAATCAGACTCCCTGACTTCAGACTATACTACAAAGCTACAGTAATCAAGGCAATATGGTATTGGCACAAAAACAGAAACATAGATCAATGGAACAAGATAGAAAGCCCAGAGATAAACCCACGCGCCTATGGTCAACTAATCTATGACAAAGGAAGCAAGGATATACAATGGCGAAAAGACAGTCTCTTCAATAAGTGGTGCTGGGAAAACTGGACAGCTATATGTAAAAGAATAAATTAGAACACTCCCCAACACCATACACAAAAATAAACTCAAAATGGATTAGAGGCTTAAATGTAAGACTGGACACTATAAAATTCTTAGAGGAAAACATAGGAAGAATACTCTTTGACATAAATCACAGAAGTTTTTTGATCCACCTCCTAGAGAAATGGGAATAAAAACAAAAATAAACAAATGGGACCTAATGAAACTTAAAAGCTTTTGCACAGCAAAGAAACCATAAACAAGACGAAAAGACAACTCTCAGAATGGGAGAAAATATTTGCAAAGGAATCACTGGGCAAAGGATTAATCTCCAAAATATATAAACAGCTTGTGCAGCTCAATTTAAAAAAAACAAACAACCCAATCCAAAAATGGGCAGAAGACCTAAATAGACATTTCTCCAAAGAAGACATACAGATGGCCAAGAAGCACATGAAAAGCTGCTCAACGTCACTAATTATTAGAGAATTGCAAATCAAAACTACAGTGAGATATCACCTCACACCAGTTAGAATGGGCAGCATCAGAAAATCTACAAACAAGAAATGCTAGAGAGGGTGTGGAGAAAAGGGAACCCTCTTGCACTGTTGGTGGGAATGTAAATTGATACAGCCACTATGGAGAACAGTAAGGAGGTTCCTTAGATAAGTAAAAATAGAATTACCATATGATCCAGCAATCCCACTCCTGGGCATATACTCAGAGAAAACCATTATTCAAAAAGACACATGCACCCCAATGTTTATTGTAGCACTATTTACAATAGCCAGGTCATGGAAGCAACCTAAATGCCCATCGACAGATGAATGGATAAAGAAGATGTGGTACATATATACAATGGAATATTACTCAGCCATAAAAAGGAACAAAATTGGGTCATTTGTTGAGACGTGGATGGATCTATAGACTGTCACACAGAGTGAAGTAAGTCAGAAAGAGAAAAACAAATATCGTATATTAATGCATGTATATGGAACCTAGAAAAATGGTACAGATGAACCGGTTTACAGGGCAGAAGTTGAGACACAGATGTAGAGAACAAACGTATGGACATCAAGAGGGGAAAGCCGCGGGGGGTTGTTGGTGGTGGTGTGATGAATTGGGCTATTGGGATTGACATGTATACACTGATGTGTATAAAATGGATGACTAATAAGTACCTGCTGTTTAAAAAATAAATTAAAACATTAAAAATTAAAAAGAAATAAGCTATGCTATGTTAAGCCACTGAAATGTTTAGGTTGCTTGTTACTACAGCATAACCATGCTCATACTGATGGATACCCCTGTTACAGCTCTTATCACATGGTGGTGTTACTGTTGATTTTCCATAGTTGAATCTTCATAGTGTTCACTGGAGATTTGTTCTGGTAGAGACTGTGCTGTTTTCACTCCGATGTTGCCAGAATTTTGCAAAGTCACGAGCTGTGTTAGTTATTTATTGACACATAACAAATGACCCCAAAACTAGTCATTTAGAGCGATCGTAAACATTATTCTCCTCATGGTTCCAGTGGGTGGTTCTGGCTCCGTGTCACTTGTGAGGTTGCAGTCAAGAGATCAGTTGGGGCTCCAGTCCTCTGAAAGCTGGGCAGGGCCTGAAGGATCCAAGTTCAAGGTTGCTTTCTCACATGGCTGGCAAGTTGGTGGCCGTTGTTGAGAAGGCTCCGTTCTTGCCCACAGGGGCCTCTCCACAGGCCGTTTGAATGTCCTCACAACATGGCAGCTGGCTTCCCTCAGGGCAATACAGTAAGTCCCCTACGTACGAACGAGTTCCGTTCCGAGAGGGTGTTCTTAAGTCCAAGTTGTTCGGAAGTCCAACAAAGTTAGTTTAGGTACCCAACTGACAAAATTGGCTATATAGTACTGAAGTGTAATAGGTTTATAATTCTTTTCACACAAATAATACATAAAAATCAAACACAAAAAATAAAGAAAATATTTTTAATCTTATAGTACAGTACCTTGAAAAGTACAGTAGTGCAGTACAACATCTGGCATACAGGGCTGGCATTGAGTGAACAGACAAGAAGAGTTACTGACTGGAGGAGGGAGAGGAGGTGGGAGATGGTAGAGCTGAAGGGTCGTCAGCAATAGGAGATGGAGGGCGAGCTGCAATTTCACTCACGCCTGACATTGACAGAATGCAAATTCACATCTCTGAAAGTTCGCAAATTGAAGGTTCGTATGTAGGGGACTTAGTGTAATCCGAGGGCGAGTGAGATGGGAATGATAGTGTCTTTTATGACTTAGCCTCAGAAATCACACACGGTCACATCTGCCACATTCTACTGGTTAGAAGTGATTCACTAAGTTGGGCCCACCTTCAAAAGAAAGAGAATTAGGTTCTCCCTTTTGGAGGGAGGAGTGTGACTGTGGTCTGAACATTTGTGCCTCCCCAAATTCCTACCTGAAATTCTGACCCCTGAAGATTATGGGATTAGGGCATGGGGCATTTGGGAAGTGAGTAGGTCGTAAGAGAGGAGTCCTCATGAATAGAATTAGTGCTCTTGTAAAAGAGACACCCTCAGGGATCCCTTGCCCCTTTCACCATGTAAGGAAAGAGTGAGAAGACTTCAGCTATGAACGGGGAAGAAGGTTCTCACCACAAGGAGGCCATGCTGGTGCTTTGATGTTGGACTTTCCAGCCAACAGAACAGTGAGAAATAAGTTTCTGTTGCTTATAAGCTACCCAGTCTGTGGTATTTTGTTACCACAGCCTGAATGGACTAAGACAAGTATCAAAAAAAAAAAAAAATTCTGTGACCATGCCTTTAAACGATCACACTAGCACATAATGGGTCCTCAGTAACTACTTCCTGAAGGAATGATCAGCTTTTGTATTCCGTCTGGTAGAAAGTGCCTCAGCCGGTTTTCTCTTTGACTTCAACGTGTCCAAGTTGTTTTTTCCCCTCTCTTCAATTAACCTTTATTTCAAACGTCATCTCTTCATTTCTTTAGCTTATTTATGCTTCAGAGAATGAATTATGTCAAACAGTAGGAGGGCTAAGTCTCATCTGGCCTGTAAATTAGACCCCCCCAAATCATCACAGGAAATAGAAAAGTTTATCCTTTCCAAACGTTGAGAAAATCATCTTTACCTTGTTACTAGAGGTTTTTCCAAACGGCCAGTGAGATGCGGGATTTCATCATCACCATTTGTAACTACAAGGAGGATCATTTTCCTCACCTGTGGTTTTCTGGACAAAACCCAGGTTGGTCTCATTCGTCAGGTCGTTTTGTCAGCTTTAAGCTGATATAAGATTCTGGGTAGTGTTTCTGTCAACTGCATTGCCTCAGCATGGCCTACAGTGCTAAAAATATGCCTTTCCAAAATGCCTGAACTTCTAGGTTTGTTAAAGTGGGTTGCGTTAAATGTTCACGTCTTCAGTTCAAGAGATATTGTTTACCTCCAGTTTCCTTAGGGAGAAGTGGAGCTTCTTGTTGACTAAAGCTCTTCCAGGCACTGTCTTCTCACGGGGAGACCCTTGCTGAGCCATGGCATAGAATCCTCTTGGTTAGTGGTGATTTCTTCCAGCTTCTCAGAGTGGGGATGGGACACCTGGGGGGTCAGGGCTGGTGCACCAACCCAGGTGATGACTCCCGTGTTGGTGAGGAAAGGCCGTAGCTGGAGCCCATCCTTGGCCCTTCATTGCGTACACACTCTGTGGGAAGTATGGAGGGAGAGGTTCTCCAGCGTTCGTAAGCCACCCCACCATCTGTGCTCCATCTATGGCACTATGTA
Organism: Lagenorhynchus albirostris; assembly: GCF_949774975.1. Lineage (NCBI taxonomy): Eukaryota > Metazoa > Chordata > Mammalia > Artiodactyla > Delphinidae > Lagenorhynchus > Lagenorhynchus albirostris. The sequence continues at coordinate 17,798,310 of NC_083104.1, read as the reverse complement.
GAGCCCACGTCTCATCCTCCCCAGAGGAACCCCTCCAGAGCCCAGGCTGTTCAACCCCGTCTGTTTCTCTCCTTCACCGACGTCTCCACTTCTACATATGCTCATCTGCTTTATTTTGGGAGGAAATTTCACTGTACCCCACTGTCGTCTTGTACATTTTATAGCCAAGCTTTACCAGGATGGTTAACTGTTCTCCATGGATTTCCTCACAGTGAAGTCCCTTTTTATCCTCCTGCACTTGCAATATTGCCTGTCTTGTATTCCAGTGCATTGATGTCTCCAGGAAACATTTTGGGAATTGGTGGGGGCCTCTAAAGGAATGTAGCAGGTGGAAACCAGGGATGCGGGATACTCCACATGTATGGATTCGTTCTACACAGTAATGAATTGCTTTAAACCTGTCTAACTCTTAAATGCCCTGCTGGTTACTTTTATGAAAGCAAACCTGTTGGATTGTATAGACGCCAACTACTTTTTATATAATAAAACATTTTTTAAACAGTTTGAGTATATGCTGACTTTTCCAATAATGCTGCTACAAAGAGTTTAGCATCTTAGAAAATTCCCTGACTCCTGGGAGATTGTCAATGCTATACACTCCCCCCATCTGTCCTTTTAATGGCAGTGTTTCTACATGTAGGTGCCTTTGTCTTTCTTCTCTAAGACTCTTTTTTCTCCCTTTTCTGCAAATGTACCTACTTTTGGGGCTCTGTATCTCACATGATTATGTCAAATTAATCTAAGCAGCAATGGATTTAGGTTACGTATTGCTTTTAGGTGGAGTAGCTGTACAGTGTAATGATTAAGAGTACAGATTCTGCCCAGCTTTGCCTGGGAACAAGTCCTGGCTCTAACTTTTAGTAGACCTGGGGACACAGCATCCTCATCTACAAATAATGAGACCCACTGAAGAAGCTGGAGGGGGTGAGGGCTAGCTACTCTCCCATAATATCTTTATCAGAGTTTACTGTATAACAGAATGAACTGAGACAAAATTTCGCCACATACACAGGCATTTGTTAGTCAAACAGTAACAAGTGAACAGAAAACATGCATATTCTCTTTTTTTGTGAGTGTGAGACGTGCTCTGTCATTTTTTAGCTGTTCTGGCTTTCACCTTTCACGCAAGGTTGACTTGAGGTGCTCTGACAGGTAGCATCGGGCAAATCCCATAACAGTGGACAAATACAGGACATTTAGGCATTGAGATTTGGGTACCGTTCCCAAGGATGCAGGTCACAGATCTTGGTAGATTCTTATACCTTGTTGGAGGGGGGAGATATCCTAAAAATATGTTAGCCAGAGTACCTTAATGTTGCCTGTAAAGAGTCTTCCTTGAACATTTATTATGCTGTTTAGCAAGCCATTAATTTCACCAGTAAGAATCTGTTTCTGACGTTCATCACGCTAATTAACCCAACCTTGAGTGCTGATGGAAATACAGATAACAGAAACTTTGTAGTAGCTGCCTCTAGAGTGTGGTCCTTCTGATATGACATCAGTTAATCATTCTGAAATACAGATTTTTTTATTAGAGCAATGCATTGGCCTTTCGTGTTAGAGCTTCGACTAGCTAGAACATACTTATGTGGGAGCATTTTAGAGTAAATTACAGACCTCGTACCACCTCTTTGGGCTGTTGTGCTGCTTAAATGAGTTACTATATGTGAAGTGCTTAGAGCAGTTCAAGCAACGTTGTATGTGCTGTATAAGTACAGTTGACTGTTGAGCGACATGGGTTTGAACTGCATGGGTCCACTGACATGTGGATTTTTTTTCAATGTTAAATATACTACAGTACTGTATGATCTGTGGTTGGTTGAATTCGCAGACATGGAGGACCCACCCTAAATTATATGTGGATTTTCAACTGGTGGAGGGTTTGAGCCCCTAACCCTCACGTTGTTCAAGGGTCAACTGTATATGCAGTATTGTTATTACTGTTAGTAGTAGTGTGAGTGCTTTGACATATGTTGTCAGTTTGGTATCCTAATATGGTCTTATTTTCCCACGAATTGGCTGGGTTCTCACACAGCAAACTGAACAAAAAGCATAGTGCAGTCCCTCCACATTATTCAGAGATTGTGTGCTTGCAAATTTACCTACATGCTAAAATTTACTGGTAACCCCCAAATGAATACAGCACTTTCGGTCATTTCTGAGTATGCACAGAGTGGTGAAAAATGAGGGTCTGGGGTCCATCAAAATGACCTGGAACAAGGTGATGTTCTGTCTCCTCGTTGCAGCTCTCACACTGTAAACAAGTGTCCTTCTCGTGGGTCATTCAGAGACAAGTTTTGCATTTGTTGTTGTTGGTGGTGGGTGATTTCACTGTTTAAACAACACCCTTGCTTAGTGCTAAAGTGTTGTCTAGTCTTCCTAAGTGCGAGAAGGCTGTAGGGTGCCTTATGAGGAAATATGTATTAGATAATCTTCATTCAGGCATGAGTTATAGTGCTTTTGTCAGAAGTTCAATGCTAATGAATCAATGGCATATTCTAACTAACATGTCCTTGAGCAGAAACACACGTAACACATTGATTGGTTGATGAAAATGTTGTGATCAGAAGCTCACAGGAACCTAACCCTGTATTTCTCCTAGGAGCCTCGTTCAATACTCAATAAGTCAGTGTTTGTGGCAACTTTATAGAACATAGCGACCATGAGTAATGTGACTGTATCACTTTCTTGAGGCCGCCTTTTCAAAAGTGTTCCTCTGCAATGATTCAAGAATCTCGGGGGCAGGACCGGTTACAAAATTTGTAGGCTCACGCAGAATAAAAATGCAAGACCTGTTGTTCAAAAGTTAAGCAGTTCAAGATGAACCAGGTAAGCTGAGCATATGGGGTCCTCTGCAAGTGCAAGTGTCACAGGCCCACAGAGATGGTCCAGCTCATGGGTTTACTCGATCTGAAAGACTGTACCTCAAAACAGCAGGCTGGGAGAGAAGGGGGAGAATGTGATGAGCCCACAATGGCTCCTGCTTTTGGTGGCCGGTGTGGAAGGTGTCACAGTTGAAAGTGAAGGCTCACAGTTCAATGGACACAGCTTGTCCACTAGTGTATAATGTCCTTGCTGGTCCAGGCCCTGCCCAGGCTGCCGTGTTCCTATTTCTAGAGTTCCCATCACATGATCAGTTACCCATCCCCAAAGCACAAACGCCATGGGAGGGTAGTCAGCTCTTGGCAGAGTGTGGAGTGCAGCCCAGACTTCTCCCGCCTTTTTGAAGCTCTCTTTGGAGGACTTATTTGGCATCTCATCTCAGTCCCCCCAATGGTTTTCTAAAACGTTTGATTTGGGGGAAGCAGATGTCCTTAATATTTTTACCCAGGAAGTTCCTGGAACTTGATGCTGATTTGACTTTTCTTATTCTAAAGGTCTTCACAGCACAGCAAGGGGGAGGGGACAGCTTTGCTAACTTAAAGGACCAATTAAAAAAAAAAGAGAGAGAGAGAGAAGATGAGGATTTAACTTTTTTTTTTGCAAGTTGTTTTATTTACAGTGCCAGCTTTTAAAGGTCACTAAGGTAAAGTTAACTGGACAATAAACTAGGCAGAAATAGCTTTACAAAGAGAGGGAAAGCCCCAAATGCCACTTTCTATAGAGAACCCACAGTTCAAGTTTATTCAGAGCAAAGAAAAAAGAACTTTTGATCATACTAGAAGAAACTGAGCCATGAGTTTGCAATCTGTGCTGAAACTACACATGCAACGAGGATGACATTCTGCTAATACAACTGATTTGCTGCTGCATTTGTGGACCGTTTTTCTAATATTAACAATTATAAACAAAGCAGTGCAACTAGTATTTGCAACAGTCCTTACAGTGTTACAGCATCAGACACAAAATTTCACTTCTCCTCACACCACTGGTTCTCTTTGCATACCTGGGCTTCCTCTTCTTCAATAAAATCATTTTTGATATTGAATGTCTTTCTAATCTCCTCAGGAGTTTTCCCCTTGATCATATTGGCAACAGTCTTGCAGGTAACATCAAGCAAACCTTTGATGTCTAAGTAGTTTGCTGCCAGTATAAGCTCAAAAAGTGTTCCTTGGTCAACTTTCAGGAATTCTTGATCCCAAACAGGGATGTCATCTGTTCGCTTTTCTTTGTCCTCACCATCCTGAGGAGAAGGAGAATCACCCCTGTGGTGGGTGCACCACTGAACGACCTCTTTTAATATCGTTGCATTAACATTTGGCACGGGCACTGGCTCATCATCTCCTTCATCACCCACTCCCAAATATTTCAGCATGGTCTTAATTGTCACAGATTGTTTCGCAACTTCAACATCAACTTCAAATATCTCTCCATCAGAACGCTGCATCTCAATTGAAGGCATGGTGTTAGGACTCAAGGAGATGGCAGGCCAGAGGCTGATGAGAGCAGGGCGGCGTCTGCGAAAAGAAAAACAGAAAAGTGGAGAACAAGGGCAACACTGCAGAGCGGCACGACGTCTGCCTCGGATGTAACTTTTTAACTCTCCTTCCTCTCTCCTTCCACATACATACACACGCTCATGTACACACTTCCAGTCTCCCTAGCCTGGCAATTCAGTTAAATGATACCTTTTGGTTATATCAATATCTCTGTTTTCTTACTGTGAAATTTAAATGTAATTCACAATTTTTCTACTTATTATGTCGTGCATCTTATCATGTATTACTTCCTTTGTTGTACAACTCTGCTTGGAATAAAATTTATTTTTTAATTACTTAAAATAAAAGGGACCAATAGTTTCATCCCCTCAAAGTGTGAAAGCCTAGGAGTTTGGCCGCATATGAAGAGGCTCCTTACGTTACCCTACATAGAAAATAATGACAGTGTGCTCCAAGGTACTGTCTGGCTCTGCCTCGGAGCAGCAGTGAAGAACTGACACAGAGATGTCATACACATTCATTTCTTTTTTTGGTTTGGCCTGTAAAGAGGTTTTTTTTTTGGTAAAATTTCAAACAAGTTGTCAATATTTAAATTTCATAAAGAAATCTATTGTAGCCTCTCTGGGAAAAATCTGTGGATCTGAAAACAGATGGCTTATATTCCCACATCTGCCGTGATCTGGAACTGACAGCAGCTTCCCCTACAGGCAAGCACGAGCTTTCCTCTTCCACAGCCCCCTGTGCCCACACCTTCCTTTCACCTGCTGGGCCATGTGGGCAGGGCTGAGAGATGCTGACGGGGACTGTTCTGAACCCACGGGTGCCCAGGTAGTGCCAGTTGTTAAATATTCATTATTTTGAATATCACTCCCTCCTGGAGCCATTTGAGCTGCTAACCTTGCTCTGCAGAGAAGCAGCTGTCAGCTTCTTGCTAAAAAACTAAATTCAGACTCCCGGGTCGTTCTGTTGCAATGATTAATCTGTTAGATTGTCAGGGTTCTTCACCATTTCATTTATCCGGAGCGGGGCTTCTAGATGAGTGTAAGGAATTCACTAACTGTGGCCATGTCTCTGCTGATGGAGTGGGCACCCTGGGAAGCCAATCTGCATGAGGACTGAGGCCCTTCCTGGGGGATAATTCGTCCTGATGAAACAAGGAGCCAGCTCTGGAGAGCCCGACCCTGTTAGAGGAAGCTCCGCTGTCAGATGACGGTGTGAAGTCTGTCATCTGGATTTCTCTCTGCATCCAGCCCTCACTGGATTCTCTCTGTACTCTCGGAGAGTAGAGCAACAAGTAAAAAAGGAACAATTTCTCTACAAACCCTTGGGTATCCCTTTAACAGAGTTGAACATAAAGGAGATAAAGAGACATTCTCCCATCAGTTCCCCATGGGCACTTTCAACACTTGGAACACACCTGTACACCTGGCAGACACTCCAGTGCCCCGTGGGAGAAGACATGTGGCCCCTGTGGATGGTTTGGGGTCCTAACTAATCAGCATCACACCTTTCCAGATCCTGAAAGTGTAGCAGACAGAAGGAACCAAATGGGTTCAAACTCAGAAATTGAGAATATGGCAGGGTGGTTATATTGTCTGCAATTTTCTTAAAATATTTCATTGTGGATGGTGGTGTGTGGTGTGTGTGTGTGTGTTTATTAACTTCAATATATACCCTAGGAACTGTTGATTAGCATTTCGATTATTTGTAGTCCGGTTACCTATTGCTGCATAACCCACCCTAAAATTTACTGGGTTAGAAAGCAGCATATTACTATCGATATTTCTCATGGGTCTGTGGTTGGACTGACTCAGGTGGGCAATTCTCACTTGGAGCTTTTTGCGTCGTTGCTGCCTGATGACAGCTGGGGCTGGAGGCACCTGGAGCCTTATCTGGGCTGGATGTCAACATGGATTCTCTCCTCCTGGCTGGCACCTGGGCTGGGATGTCTGGAACAGCTGGGGCCTAGCTGAGCATCTCTTTCCCCTCAACCCCAGTCCCTCCCCTCTCACTCCTACAATGTGCTGCTGTCTTATTTTGCCCCTTTAGTCTGTTGGTAAATGTCTTTCCCTACTCCCTCCCCACACTTTTATTAACAGTTTCCGTATTAAACTCCCCTTGCATTACCCAATCTGAGTGCGTCCTCTCTTTCCTGCCTGGACCCAGACTCAGACACTAGGTCAGCTGGTTTCTCAACTAGGGACCATTTTGTCCTTCAGGAATGTCTGGACAGATTTTTGGCTGCAATTAAGGGAGGATGCTACTGGCATCTAGTGAGTAGAGGCCAGAGATGCCGCTAAACATCCTACAGTGCACAGGACGGCCCACAACAGAGACTTATCCACCCCGAACATCAGTAGTGCCCAGGCTGAGAAACCACACTCTAGGTGTTAACTCTCACGTCTGCTCTACAAGTATAAACTCAACACAGATCACATAGGAATAAAACCATATAACCAACGACATTTAAATTAACAATGTTAATTGTAAGTGAAGGATGCTGTTGTTTTGCTGAAATTAAACTGCTGCTCACACAGTACGAGGTGGTCCTGACTGCTGGGTGCTGGTTGCGTGTGAATTTGGTGGATGTCCATCCGTAAACCAGCCAACTCCCTTCTCTCCAGACGCCTCTCTGCTCAAGCTCCCAGGACACCTCTCCTCCTAGGGCACACAGCGGGGTCTTGTTGGCTTTTCCTTGGCATCAATATAATTTTCATCTAAAGTCTACCACTATTGTTTCTCTCATTAACTCGTTTCCATGGAAGTTATGCTAATTGGTACCAATATACACGATTGCCAAGGAGAACCCTATGACAGTTCTCAATCCTTCAGATATTTTTTTAAGATGTCGTCGAAATGAAGGTAGGAGACTAAAATAGAAGGTTTATAGAGAGCTCATGGCACCCTGAGAAGCTATCCTTGGAGTCCTGGGAGAGAACCACTCTTGTGATGTTCGGTGGAAAATGGAAACAGACCCCGTTCCTTCTTGTGGTTGAGGATGGAAATACAGAAAGCCTCCACTGCGGGCAGAAGCCTTTGCTAATGGACAACCACAGCTTTCTTCTTGGCTCTTTTTGTAGTGCCTCAAATATAAAGAAAGGACTTTCTGATTAAAGCTTTATCCCCTAGCCACACAGCAGAAGTTCTTACACATTCCAGTCAACGTGTTTTGCTTTCTCAGCTCTGGCTTTCTTAATGAACTTCCCCCGTGACAGGAAGATGGCAACATGAAATTCTTCTCTTCATCAAAGATATTTGTTGGATTTCCTCCTTTTTCCCCTGGCTGGGGAAGTGCGTCAGCTTCTGAGGGCTGTTGAGTTTGCACTGTACAGACCAGCTCTGTAAAGAGCCTGCGTTCTCTATTCCACCCAGGACATGCAGACCTCCTTCTTGCATTTAACGACACATCCGGCCTACCAGATCCATCTTGTTTTGCTCTTTCTTTTGTTCACGTGTTAGCACCTTTTGCAAATCTAAAACAATTATGAAGCCATTTAGAAACAATAATGCTTAAGTGCAAATACTTAAATGTTATTAAACTGTTGGCATCTTGCTGAATTATTTCCTTATGGTTAATTACTTCATTTCTTTATAGCTAGCCATGATTGATTCCTGCTTAGGGCTGTTTCTACTCTGTAAGAAAATATAGTTATATACTTTAAAACTGTAAGGGATGCCCACCATTGCTTTCCAAACTCTCTGAAAGCATTTTGTTTTGGTCATGGGAGTTCTTAATTTTAATTTAGTTTTTATTTTTAAATAAATATTTAGCTACAGTGATTTTGATGAAAAGCTCTTTACTGGCTTAATGAATTTTATGGGTCTATATAACATCAGTGTCTTAATTACTACAAATGGATAATAAACCCTTTCTCATATACGGGAATAGGAAACACACAGAGTGAGTGCCATTAGGAACAATTGGATTTTCACTTGATAATTCAGTAAAAAGAAAAAAAAAAACGTAAATACTGCAAGTAACAGCCCAAGGGGTAATCTCTGCAGCTCCACCAGAAACCGTAGAGTGTAACTAATTTTTACAGAGATTTTCTCTGTGTTTTTTGGGCTGTGACAAAAGCAAAGTATAAATTCATGCAGGGAATGAAATAGTTGTTCATTTGATAGGTGCTAATTGATTTCTCCCTGTATGTCAGAGACATTTAATTCCTCATCATAAAAGGTCCTTGAATTTAGGAGGACACCCGGAGAGGAATCTATGACCCCAGGCGAGTAGTTGCAGTGTACCAGGAAGAGTATCGTGGGTTCTTATTGTGTGTGTGGCTTTAAGAAATTCACTTGGTCTGAGAAACTGTCACTGCTGATGCAGAGTGGGCTTTGCCTGGTTAGCAAAAGGCCAATCAGAAAATAATCTCAGAGAGGTAGTAGGGTCAGTACTTCAAATAAGTGAATGAAGAGTTATTTAGTAGATCTTGAATGAGCTGTTGAATTGTTGCACTCTTAATATTTACAAATCAGAGGTTTTCAAGCTAGAGTGTGTCTAAGAACTGCTTGGAAAATGAGGTAAAGTGAAGATTTGGGAGCTCTTCTCCAAGAATTGATTCAGCAGGTTTGGGTGGAGTCTAGGAATCCTTTATTGATAAGAATCACAGGAATGGACCTTATTTTGAGCACATTGGTTTCTTTTGGTGGGTTAAGCATTCCCCTTGAAGTTATTCCTTTTATTTTTTCCCCCCATTACATAAAAGCGTTGAATTTTACTCAGTCCCTCATCAGATGGGCCCAAATTTCAAGTTAAAAATCTTAAGACCTGTTTATACACAGGAGGTATTTTCCCCACCGTCTTGGCCGTGCAATGCGTTATGGTCCTTGGATTGTGGCAGCCCAGAGATCGTTCTAGAAAATGGCAGTTGTTTGAAAAAGCTTGTAAATTGAGTACGTGACTGTATCGCTACCTTTTCTTCATAGCTCTGGTTTGAATTAAGATAGGGAATCTGCATATTCAGATAGGACTGAAGAAAGATTGTGCCCCCAGCTCCAAAAACGTAATTTATAAGCTTCTTGTAACAAGATTTTGGTTGGACCTATGTCTGCGATGTTATTTGATTAAAGATTGATCACTTTAATTGGGGGTTAGCTTTTATTTCTGATAGTATAAAGCATTTCCTTTGTCCTATATTTTGCTCCTTTGCATACCCACCTCCATTTTTAAACCCTCAGTGCTCCATAATGTGTCGTTTATTTTCAAATGAACTAGTCACAAAACCAAAACATTTTCTTCATCTACTTCAATTTAGGATCTTAAGAAACTGACCCATTTTCCTCTTTGGAAAAAAACCCCCAACATTTTCCTCTTTGAAAAAAAAAAAAAGGGTCCACCATATCTAACCTAAGAGGACCACTGGGGTCCTAGGTAATTCTTATATATCACTTATTAGTACAAAAATTGAGATTTAAGTTTTGATTCAAAAAGTAACATAGTTTCAATTTTTCAAGGATTTAAAAAGTACAAAGGAGAAAATAAAAATCGCCCATTGTACTACCCTGATGTAACTCAGTTAATATTTTGGCAGAGTTGACTTTCCGTCTTCTAAGCCTAGATTTTGTTAAAAGGAGTTTAAATTTTACAGTACTCGCTCTTAGAAATTTATTAAAAACCTCTGACCTATGTGGCCACGTTTTGTCTTGTCTTTTGGAGCATCTCCTAAGAGGAGAGAGACTACACTGTGGGGTTATTTTTTTTTTTTAATTTTATTTTACTGAAGTATAGTTGATTTACAATGTTGTGTTAATTTCTGCTGTACAGCAAAGTGGTTCAGTTATATATATATATATATTCTTTTTCATAGTCTTTTCCATTATGGTTTATCCCAGGATTTAAAAAAATATATTTATTTACTTATTTATTTATTTGGCTGTGCCAGGTCTTAGTTGCGGCATGTGGGATCTTCATTGCCGCATGCGGGATCCTTAGTTGCGGCATGTGGGCCCTTAGTTGCGGCATGTGGGATCTAGTTCCTTGACCAGAGATTCAACCTGGGCCCCCTGCATTGGGAGTGTGGAGTCTTAACTGCTGGAACACCAGGGAAGTCCCTATCTCAGGATATTGAATATAGTTCACTGTGCTATACAGTAGGACTTTGTTGTTTATCCATTCTATATACAATAGTTTACATCTGCTAATCCCAAGCTCCCACTCCATCCCTCCCCCTCCCCCTTGGCAACCACAGTTCTGTCACTGTGGGATTGCTGGAGATACTTCCAGGCTTTGCACCAATTCTGTTATGGGCTCTTTGCTACTGGTTCTCTCTCCTAATCCTCTTGGAGGTTATGGGATCCAATTTGGGGACCAGTGAAAGAAATTTCTCTCCTCCTCTTCTTCCTTCCTCCTCCCCACTCATTCCTTTCCTCAGCTGGCTCTTGTCTGGGTAAAAACACAAACCTTCCTGTGGGGCTCTTATTAAGCAATACCCACATGGCACACTACAGAGGTAGATTTTTCTCTCTGTTGTGACTGCTGTAATTTGATATTTGCCATGCCAATAGCCACCACGTCCTGTCTTGTAGTTAAATGACATTTATTTGACATCCTTTGTCACATGAGTAATCTTTATCCTCTGCTGCCCATTTATCTTCTTCCGGTCTTTTGGTGACAATCTTTGTTCAAATAATAACAGTGGCATGTGTCCATCGGTTATTGACCATTTACAGTGTGCCGGGTGCTGGCATGAGTGCTTAAAACATATTTCCTCAGAATCCTTGCAGCCTTCTCTGAGGCCAATGATGGCATCATGTTTTGACAGTCAAGGCAGTTAGGTTCAGAGGGTTAAGAAATTTTCTTTGACGTGGCAGGTTCCAATCCTGGTTTCTTGCATTGCTAGCTCGTGGTGACAATAAATGGAGACTGGTTTCTAGGCAGTATTATTGTTTGTTTTAAAATTCTCTACAGTCAGTGCTCTTCCTTATTTCCTGTACTTGGGGAGGATCACACGTCCCACCCCCCCACCCCCTGGCCCTTGGTACATTCCCGCTTCAAAGATTGCTTTGGCTTCAGGTGAGTTTTGAGCTATTTCTAATCCACTTCTTGATTTCGTTTTCCCACCATTTTTCTCAGATGAAGGCTCCTGGACGACAGTCTGGGCCAGGGTTAGCATTGTTTGATGGAGGACGTCCTTGGTCTGAGCACGTGAGCCCACGACCCCACTGCCAGGAAAAGAGGAGCGTGGTGATGCTGCCTGGAGGGCTGAGTTGGCCTCGGCCATTGACATTCTCATCCCAGCCCCCAGGGACACCACTGGCCAGGTGTCTCACCACAGTTGAAATGCCCCATGACCCTGGTACAGAGAGAAAGTCAATGGTCTGCATTAAGATCGAATCTCTTTCTAATCTGGGTTCTTTAGGAGGGCGCTCAGATATACCAGTGCCCCCGTTTCCGCCAGATGCAGAAAGAGTACCAACCTAGCTCTCCAGGCTATGCCAGCAACTTGAGTTCACCAGCTGCGTTTACCCCCCTCCTCTGGTTGCATTTTCTTCTAAAATGGCTACTTAACAGCACAATGTAATCTTGATCAGCAAATCCCATTAGGAGATGGTCCCTTTGCAGGACAATCTCATCAGAAATTCCCCTGGAGAAAAAAATTATATTAAATTTGGTTGAGGGAATCCTAATTCCATCCAGTACAGCGTCTCTAAAATATATCCTTCTTGTGATGAGACCAGAAAGGCCTGTGGATTCATCCTTATCTTGCTGGTACTTGCTTTGTAGAGATTTTATTTTTACTTTAGAAATGATAAATACAGCAAGTGTATTCCATTTGGCTTTCCATGTGAGATAAAATACTTATTGAAATGAGGAGTGTTGGAAACCTCTGAGACTAGTAAGTCCATAGAACATCTGGAGGAGAACCCAAGAAAATGCTTTCGTAGGTTTTTGTTGCAGGGAGACAAGTGGGACTTGGGCTGTAGGAGGTGGGCGGCTGAAAGTGCTTTGTCTCATTTGAAAAGGCGGAACAGGATTAGGCCGGGAGGTCCCCAAGGAGTTGGGAATCACGTGAACCAAGCCTGTTGTAGGCATAACACACTTTATGTGTGAGAGTTGCTTTGCCAGTCCTGGGACTGTTTGCCTGGAATCCAGTCTGGGGGAGGAGGGGTGGCCCCTACAGGCTCCTATAACGCCTGGCTTGGTTGGGCCAATGGGATGCGTGGGTGGGAGGTTGGAAGCAGAGGTAGGGGTAAGCCAGGGTCTATTTCCTCCCGTCCCCACCCTTCTGTCTTGGGCAGTGTCTCTGGCAGTAGCTGTGGTTGCTCTGTGGCCTCAGCCCTGTTGCTTCAGGGCTGTAAGGACTTTCTGCTGTTGCTTTTTCCTGGGGCCGCCTCCCTGTCCCCTATTGGCTTCTCAGTTCTTTCCTCCTTTGGGTAATCAATTCCCTCTGCTTGAAATGCAGAGAAGTTTCCATTCTTCTGGCAGGATCCTAAAGGATGCAACCTGAATTCTTTTGTTTTTAGAAGTGGCCCCATGGGAACCATACATGAACCATACATGAGGCAGATACATGTTTGGTTTATTCTTCACTTACAGTCATTCTTGTCCTTCTGGTTCTTCCTCCTTGTATTCCATCAAGGACCTGTTCTAGACTTGTATCTCTGCTGATCAGAGCACCATTGGAAAAGAATTGTTGGTTTCATATTGATAAGGTTAATTGACTGGATGGATTTTGGGGGTTCAGTAAATAGACTGAATGCTGCAGCCCCAGAGTTGGGAATAGATAGGAAGCCCAGCACCGCCCTGGTCATAGAAACGCTCCTGCTACTACTTCCATGGCTGACCTTTAACCTGACTTTCCATTCTGATGATCCCCGAGACTCAAGAGTCCTGATGGGTAGAATGCTGTTGGCTGAGCTGAAGTCATGAGGCCCCCTCCATCTGTACCAGGGGACATGGGAGTGGGGAGGAAGGAGCCCCACGCTTTGATTTCCACAATGACTGTGAGTCTCTGTAATTACCATCCCACAAGGACCACACACAAAGGAGAATAGACGACACCCTAGGGGGAACTGGGCCACTGTTGGGAAGGGCGTATGGAAGCTGGGCAGCCATAGTGGGACCAATATTCGCCACCTGCTTGAGGAAGGGTAGTTCTTGTTGGTTACTCTTCCTATTCCAGCTTCTCTGGGGAGGGTCTCCTAGTCACTACTGGTGTTTTTGCTTTTTGGCATTCAGCTAAGAGTATCATTTCATTTGTCAGTTTACAGATGAGAAGACAGTGGCCCAAGATGCTGAAATAAATGCCAAAGCTCATACAACTGGAAAAGCAGCACAGCTAGGTTTTAGTTCAGGTGTGTCTGGCCCCAAGGCTTTGGATGGCGACCAGGAAGCCTCCTTCTAGAGAGGCTAGTTATGCATGGTCTGTGGTTGCATCCACCTAGAAGGAGCTCTGTAGGATAATCTCCCTTCAGGGACTCATGGTGTATACCATACTAGAGGCTCTGAAAAGTCCTAAAATGATAGACCCTTTAGAGCTTTGCTGAACTTATAATTTACTAGCCTAATTTGACTTTAGACCCCATTATACTTATTAACATCCGTGTTAGGTAGGATTCTCCAGAGAAACAGAACCAACAGGATACATATTCTAAGCTGGAGAGGCAGGGAAGTTGGTGGTGTAATTCCAGGCTGAGTCTGAGGCCGGAGAACCAGGGGAGCCTCTGGTGTAAGTCCCAGTCCCAGGGTGGGAGGAGATGAGCTGAGATGTCCCAGCTCCAGCAGGTAGGAAGGACAAGGGGCCATTTCCTCCTTCCTCACCTTTTGTTCTATTCAGACCCTCAATGAATTGAGCCTAATCCAAACTGGACTTTGAGTTCCCCAAGTCAGATGCTAACCTCATCCAGAAAGACACTTGCAGACACACCAAGAGATAATGTCTAATCTGGGCAAGCGATGGCTAGTCAAGGCGACACATGAAATTAACCATCACAGTATGTCGTCTGATAGACACCATATTGGAAAATTGCACTGCACTGCTGCTCACCCTTCTAGGTGAATAGATGAGGATGCTCCTGGCTGAAGATGGAGAGCGCAGGGGCTATGACTGCTGAAAGGAATGGGGGGAGATATTCTGGTAACTCAGTGTGCTGTGCCACACTGGTGCGGACGATGCCATGCAGTTTTGGTGCCAGGCCAGAAATTCTGGACTTTTTCTTCTCATTCTCAAATAAATAGGCATGCCACCTTGCTACGTCACCTCATAAAATGATTGAAATGGATTTAAGTAGATTTTTGGGACTGTTACGACATCACTTAAGGTAACCAGAAGTCTCCTTGGTGTTTCAAAATTACATTTGGGGCCAACATTGGTTTCAATATTTTGTTACTAGGTTATTGTATTCTGGGATTAGAGACACACTCCTGAGGCCATCTTGTCTTTCCCCAACCAAGATGAATAGAAAAGAGGATTCTGTAATTTCATTCATGCATTTTTCATTAAAAAAGCAATCCTGCCTCAAATCTTTTACATCTGACTTTGTTTTAGAAATCAACACAGTGATCTTTCCAGATGGAGTTTTCTAGCATGCACGTGTATGGGTGTGGGAATTAATGGTGGCAGCAGTGGTGGTCATTTCCTGGTATCTTCATTAGAGAATTAAAGAATAAAGTCTCTGAAGAATGACAGTGACTGTGTTTGAACTGTCAGCCATCTTCCCATGACACATTGCAGCTTGCATCTTTTGGCTGTAAAGCTGCAATCCTATAAATCTGGAAAGAGGCAAATTACAAATTAGGCATCTTGTGCTATTAGCTGCAGATTTCATGATAAATCCTGCACATAAAAATTTCCCTGCAATGGTTCTATCTGTGAGAATTTGTACTCCACATAGATCTTTCAAAATGAAGATCGATGAATAATGCTTTGGCTAAGCAATAAATACATAACGAAGCATCACCTTTGACCTTTCTTGCTTTCTATGAGGTCAAAGTTGGGATAGGTTATAAATCATGATTTATGCCTTTAAATCTCTGTTTTGTTTTTTTTCAAGTAGCCTCTTCCCCGCACTGGTTTGATTTTGAGGTGTTTAATTATTCATCAATCTGCAGTACTTTCACTTCTTCGATATTAGGTATATTTGTTTAATTTTGGATACCATTTGGTTTTTGAGGTTTGCCTTTGTTTTTCCATCACAGTGTATCGTTTTGTTTTTAATCTATTGCATGTTAATAACGTCACTGTGAAGACAGCTGCAGTAATAAAAAGCTAAAAGACATCTGTATATACATGGGATCAACTGCAATGGAAATAATAGATTTTAAAATAGAATTCTGAGGCATTTTCTTCACTGGGTACATCTTTTTCTGTTTTTCTTCCAAACTCAAACATCTAAATGCTCACAGGAGCCGTGGGGACTCAAACACATGGGATGTTTCTCACGCAGTTATAATGACTTTTAAAATACTGCTCGATGGTCTAGGCATTTGATGAGAAGGAATTTTTTAAAATAGTGTTTCTTTATAAGATAATTGATTAATAGTAAGAGAAAACTCGAGTTGGTTTTGCAAACCCGGGGATGAGGTGCAGGGGGGAGGCACACATACTTTTCAACCTAGAGAGACAACACCACGCAAATTCCTTTTTATCTTAGTGGTTGGCTTTAAATTTTAGGGTTGATGGATAGACAAGACCATAATGTATCTAGCCCCTAAATTTTATGCTATCTGATGTTAAAATACATCCATCAACCTTTTAGCATAACTTGATGCTATAATTGGATACTGGCAAAAGCTTGTTTTATACATTACTTCTGTTAATTTGTTTTTAGGCCCCAGTTAAATTTCCCTGCCACTCAGTACCTCATGGCGAAGAGACAGTTGGCAACATACTCAAGAAAAACCCCGGAGTTCCTCACATACAGGGTAAAATACCTCTTTTCTCCCCCATATTGTCTTTGTACCTTGAGAGATAGTTCTGCCAAGGATGAGGTTGTTGAAACAGCACAGAATATTTTAGTGAAAGCAGCATCACCTCATTAAGCATCCTTAGCAAGGATTGAATATGGCCTTGTGGCCACTCTCATGAATATAGTCCCCGCACTAAAAAACATTTATCGCCGCCATTAAAAAAGGAACTTTTAAAATGAGTTTGAAAGAAAGCCATTACCTCCTTAACTACCAAATAAACTCAGTGGTCTATGTATATTATGATGAAATATCTTTGGTGCTTCCATCTTATTCTCTTTGTTCTATAAGCTGTAATTCATACCCCGCTTTTGCTGACATTTGGGTGACTCTCCTCTCCAGGTCCCTCCCCTCGCCCAGCAGCAACCTTGGCTCGCTTATGGTTTTTTGCTTTGTTTGCTTTACACTCTTGTTTTCATCTTGGAATCAACTTGTTTGTTCATTATTTTCTTTTTAGCTGCATGTGTGCATGTATGTGTGGATATAGCCTAAGGTATAGAAACTTGAAATAAAAGTTTGTTGCTGTGGAGCGTGGTAGGAACAGGCTATCACAGCAAGCATTACGTTTAGATTTCTGTGAGTGTTTCTTGCAAATACTGTAATTCACTGATAAGTATAGACTAGACTGCAACATATTTGGGAAAACTTAAATGAATTGACGTAGATCATCAGGAATAGAGAAGTATCCAGTTACTCCACCATCACACTGACCAAGGTCTAAAAATCTAGTTTCTCGAAAGCTCCATGAATCCTTAAGAAGACATAGTCAACAGTTTTCCATGCCGAGGGGGCAGAGCACAAAAGCTTTTCCTTCTCATTTTCTCTTGGCCGCTTTGCATTAGGTTCTGGATATGGCTGTGCTCTGTCTTTAAAGGCAACAATAGGAGTGGAGTTTGGCAGAGTCTTTGGTAGGAGTAGTAGAATCCCTGGGAGGTCTGAATTTTTCTGCCGGTCAGCCGTTTTATTAGCCCTGTTCCTAACATATACCCAGCAACATCCAAAATGCTTTGGGCAAGAATTAGCTAAGTCTCTCTCTCCAACTGGCCATGCTTTAATTGCAAATCATTGATACCATTTTATGACTGGAGGGTTCCTGAACTTAATCCCAAGTCTTCTAATGCAAAGGGGCTCACAAGAGAACAACTAACCAACAAGCAAGTAGACAAACAGACACAGTATCTAAGTGAGTGAATGTTCATGTTCATTTTCAGCTCATAATCTCTCTAGTGTGGCTGAGGCCCCAGACTGTGTCCATGGAAGTTCCCACCTGTGACTTCCAGGGCTGGCAAACAGGACGAAGAACAAAAGACTTTGTGGTTGTGGAGTGGCAGGCGGGGTAGGGAACGAGTCAGGAGACCTGGTCTTAATTCCTCCCGTCTCTCCTTCCTAGATGCGACCTGACACCCCGCTAAGGTTCACTTTCTCATCTCGGGAGTCAGGATAAGGCCAGGGGTATGAAAGCAAGCAAAGTAACAGATGTGGAGACACTTGTTAATAACATAAATTTCTTAATGATTGTTATTTGGATTGATTTGTGGCAGGACCAGCGTCACGGGAGGTGAGCGATTCAGTCACACCGGGGTCATGCTCAGAAGGGCCCTGAGCTTGGTTGAATGCTCTCCTGTTGCCATCTTGAAATTCTTCATACTTTTTGAATACAAGACTCCACAGCCCCACACTTTTATCTTGCACTGGGTCCCCCAGTTCCGTAGCCAGTCCTGACCGTGAGTCCACATTTGGTTTGCACAGATGGATTTGTCCACCTAACAGGTGTTACCGGACCCTGCTCTGGGCAGATGTGATTCTTAGTCCCGTGTCCGTCTCCATCCTCACAGAAAGGCAGCGGCAGATTGACTGGAAAGCGGGTGCCACTGAAGCCTCTGGGTCCCTCCCTTGAGTGGCCCCCTCTAAGGCTTTGGGAGGGCCTTTAGGGATTTTGAAAGTATATTTACGCAAAATTGTATGACCTTCCGCTCCATCTCTGCATCCACCTCTGCTGTCAGGGAGCACTGTTTTGAGATTTATGGGAGTGTTTCTGGTTGTCATAGTAATCGGAGGGGGGCCATGCTGGCCCTTGGTGGGCAGGGTTAAGGATTGCTAGGCTGCCTGACATGCACATGCAGTCGCACATGTTAGAGAATTTCCTTCCTTCCCATGTGATGTTCGAATGACTTAACCAGACATTCTTGTAAGTGAACCCTGGTTTCTGTTTACAGAAGGCAGGATCTTAGTGCCATTTTCCACGTTAGTACAATACATTTTTGCCGGGTTTTAATATACACTGAATCTTCCAGGAATGCAACTGCAGTAAAGTAAAAATAGAGGGCATATTATATAGTGTGCTTCATGTGGAACTTTACTGAGAATTATCCTCTATTTTTGAGGTTCTTAACCCCTGATATGGCGCTCTTGTCTGAGTCCACACTGGCTGAGGCGTTCAGGGTGCCCTGATGCACATATATACACAGGTATACTTACATAGGCTTTATTTAGACATGTCCAGTCCAGACCTAGTGATGATAAGGAGATACAAGCATCTGACATCTTGTTTTTTTTTTTAAATAAATAAATAAATTCATTTATTTATTTTTGGCTGTGTTGGGTCTTCGTTGCCGAGCGCAGGCTTTTCTGTAGTTGTGGCGAGCGGGCGCTACTCTTTGTTGCGGTGCGTGGGCTTCTCATTGTGGTGGCTTCTCTTATCGCAGAGCACGGGCTCTAGGCGTGCAGGCTCAGTAGTTGTGGCGCATGGGCTTAGTTGCTCCGCGGCATGTGGGATCTTCCCGGAGCAGGGTTGGAAGCCGTGTCCCCTGCATTGGCAGGCGGATTCTTAACCACTGCGCCACCAGGGAAGCCCCTGACATCTTGTTATGGGTCTAGTTACTGTTGTTGTTCCCGCAAACTAGAGCTTCTGGGCCAAATCCATCCCATGGCCTGTTTCTGTACAGCCCATGAGCTAAGATTGATTCTTACATCTCTAAAGGGTTGTGTATATAAAAAAAAAAAAAGAAGAAGTATGCAACAGAGACTCTCCGTGGCCCGCAAAGCCTGCAGTGTTTACTAAAGGATCCTTTACCGGAAAGGTTTGCTGACCCCTGGTCCACCATAATAATGTTCAAGCACCTATATACCACAATACATAGTTCAATTAAATTATTTTCTTTTTTATTTCTCCTTTATGTTAGAGTCAGGACAAGGTATTGATTGAAGCAACTTGTCAGCTGGTAGGATATTTACTACTTTCTTTCCGAGCAGTAGATGATGATGTTATCCACGACCTCTCCATCTCTTGCCTCAAGGTGACCTTCATTCTCAAGCTGGTCCTTCCCACCTGGGAGCAATGCTAGCTTTGGGTGAGGAGGAAATGCGTATCTCCTCATTCCTCCTGCCTCCAGAGAAGCAGGAACTTCTATTACCCTCTCTCTCCACAAGGGAGAAGGAGTGACATCTGACGCTATTTGCAAGAAGGAACTGGGCATGTGCAACTCAGTGGCCTTTTCTTTTTTGGGATGATCTGTCTTCAAGATGATCGTATTATTGGCTGTTCATGTGACAAGCTTACTAGGGTGGGGCCTGTCCTCCTCCAGTAATAAAGATGATATTGTTTATCTGTATCATTGACTCCTATGTCAGTCTCTCTTAATTAGATTTGTGTACAGGAGTGGAGAAAGAGTGCGGTTTAACCACCAACTTCAAAACCCCATGTATGACCACAATTCACGGTTTCATTTCACCAGTTTAGCAACCTGGAAAGAAAAGGTTCCTTTCTCTGTATCGTGTTAGCAGAAGTGTCCATCTGACCCTCCTGGATAGGCCTGAGTCCCATGTGTATCCTTGAACCAGTCTTGCAGATCAGCCACGTCTGTGGGTCAGCCCCACTGGGGTCACAGACACAGTGAGCAGAGAAAGGGTGGGGGTCTTAAGACAGTGCTTTCCAAACTGTAATGTACAAACAAGTTACCTGGGTATCTTTTTAAAATGCAGGTTCTGATGCAGTAGGCTCCTCTGGTGGGGCCTGAGATTCTGCATTTCTGACACGCTCCCAGGCGATGCTGATGGTACTGGTCCGCGGACCATCCTTTGCATAACAAGGTTTTAAGGAACATTTTAGTGTGGTTACCATAGGGGAATGATGGTGGGCAGGGGAAATAACCCACAGATGCTCATCACACTTCCTATTGCCCACCTCTTCTGCTCAGTGAACATGAGTCCCAAACTTCCCATGAAACTTCCCTCAACAACTGCAATCCACAGTGATCTGTTCCTCAGTGATCTCTTTAATGGTTACTGTACGAAATTAATCCAACTTTAAAAAAACATTTTTATTTATTTATTTTATACAGCAGGTTCTTATTAGTTATCTATTTTATACATATTAGTGTATACATGTCAATCCCAATCTCCCAATTCATCCCACCCCATCCCCGCTGCCGCTCTCCCCCCTTGGTTTCCATAGGTTTGTTCTCTACGTCTGTGTCTCTATTTCTGCCTTACAAACAGGTTCATCTGTACCATGTTTCTAGATTTCACATACATGTGTTAGTATACAATATTTGTTTTTCTCTTTCTGACTTCACTCTGTAGGACAGTCTCTAGGTCCATCCACGTCTCTACAAATGGCCCAATTTCATTCCTTTTTAGGGTTGAGTAATATTCCATTGTATACATGTACCACATCTTTATCCATTCGTCTGTCCATGGGCATTTAGGTTGCTTCCATGCCCTGGCTATTGTAAATAGTGCTGCAGTGAACGTTGTGGTACATGACTCTTTTTGAATTATGGTTTTCTCAGGGTATATGCCCAGTAGTGGGATTGCTGGGTCATATGGTAGTTCTATTTGTAGTTTTTTAAGGAACCTCCATGCTGTTCTCCATAGTGGCTGCACCAGTTTACATTCCCACCAGCAGTGCAAGAGGCTTCCCTTTTCTCCACACCCTCTCCAGCATTTGTTGTTTGTAGATTTTCTGATGATGGCCATTCTAACTGGTGTGAGGTGATATCTCCTTGTAGTTTGATTTGCATTTCCCTAATAATGAGTGATGTCGAGCAGCTTTTCATGTGCTTCTTGGCCATCTGTATGTCTTCTTTGGAGAAATGTCTATTGAGGTCTTCTGCCCATTTTTTGATTGGGTTGTTTGTTTTTTTAATATTGAGCTGCTTATATATTTTGGAGATTAATCCTTTGTCTGTTGATTCATTTGCAAATATTTTCTCCCATTCTGAGGGTTGTCTTTTCATCTTGTTTATAGTTTCCTTTGCTGTGCAAAAGAGTTTAAGTTTCATTAGGTCCCACTTGTTTATTTTTGTTTTTATTAATCCAGTTGTTTATGATGGTAAGACATACGGATGTGAAGAAAAATCCTTGAGGAGAAATACATCCTTACAAAACTAAAAGAAAGGAAGAAACGTTGTTTCCCACATTGGAGGACATTCCGTAGAGCTTTTGCTCTAAGTCCATCCATTCTACAGGTAGATTGGGACTGAGAGGCTTCTGTGGCCTGGCCCACAGAATAGATAACTTGCTTTGCTGGAGAAAATTGGTTCTACATTGCAAACCAATAATTTATAAAAAACAGTCTTCTGGAACAAAAAAATACTTGGTTGAGCAAGTTTCTTCCGTTGCTTGGGAATAAGCAAGAAATCTATATATCATTTGAGAGAAATATACGCCAATGTGGTAACAGTGGTTTATCTGAAGTTGTTGGGCTTGTTCCTTAGTTAGCTAATGCTCTGTAACAAAACATTCCAAAAATTTAGTGGCTTAAAACAACAACCATTCATTTGACTCGGGAGTCTGCCATCTGGGCAGGGTTTGGCAAGGGCAGCTCATCTCTGCTCTACTTGGCATCAGTTTGTGGGGGGCAGGCACGGGAACAGGAGGGTGGAATCACCTGGCGGGTCACTGGTGTGTCTGGTGGAGACTCAAACAGCTGGGGCTGGACAGCCGGAGCTTAGCGTTTATCTTCTATTTAGTTTCTCCTTGTGATCTCTTCAGCATGGAGACTTCTTTCATGTCCATCCAGGGCTCCCAAAGCCCATGTTGAGAGAGAGAGGGAGAGGGGGAGAGAGAGAGAGAGAGAGAGAAAGGGGGAAGAGTGGAGAACGCAGCTACAGCCACATCACCTTTTATGACCAATCCTTGGAAATTATACAGCATCACTTGCACTGAATTTTAAGTGATCAATGCAGTTTCAAAGACCCACGTAGCTTCAGGGGGAGGAAACATGGATTCTCAATGTGAAGTATCCATTTCACAGTGTAAGAAGAACTTGAGGGGTGGTGTGTGTGTGTATGTGTGTGTTTATAGCCATCTTTAGAAAATAAAAACTGCCACAGAGGCTATGAGTGACATTATAGCCTTTAACAGATACGTACCTTTTTGATTTTTTCAAGGAGAACATATTGTGTTAATAACCAGAAAAAATTACAGTAAAGCAACTTTGATAAAAAGGACTTTGTATAGGATCTTAGAACCAAAGACTTGGCTAATATATAGTGTTTTCCTTGGCCCTAATCTCCTAGCCCCTCTGATCACTGATTATGACCGAATCAAGCCTGCTCAGCACGGAACAAGCCATTGGTAACCTGGCTGGCCAAATCACAAACAAATTGATTTCTTCTCAGTACTTCTTGATATTTCAGACCAGCAGCAAGTGAAAAGCTGAGGATTTTCTAAGTCAAATTCGAGAACCCCCGCCCCAAAACGCTCGTCAGTCCTTTCTGTTCAGTGGAACTGTGCAATTGCTGAGGCTGGGGTTGGGCTCCGACCGCAATATCATGGCTGCAGGACATGGCGGCAGGTGGAGTACGGCGTCTGATAAGCTCCAACTCTCCATCATGGCCTGGCCACATAAGGAGAGCGACAGAAACACTCAGAGAATGAAAACATCCATCAAAGGCTGACAACCTCTGACACAGATTTCCTTTCTGTTACTGAAGGAGCTAGTTAAATGTGACGGAGCTGCTCATAAAAATTCCTTGTTGGTCCTAATGAAACAGCTTTGTATGCCCCATCTCCTTCCTTGTTAGGTGAGCAGAAAAGAAGCACTAGAATGTTCGGTGGCTAACACTGTAGTCTAAGGCAAGGAGACCAGTGACACCCAACTCAGTTGTCTTTTGGAACTGGTGATGACCCGGCGGTGAATTGTTTGAATGGTGGTCTTTGCCACTGAGGGGCTTGTTCTGTTATTGTAGCCAAAGAGCAGATGCTTTAGAGCCAGCGAGAGGTGAGGGAGACAGGATCTGCTCTTCCCTCCATGAGTCTAATGTGTTGCTTTCTTCTATCATCAAAGATGGTACCTTGAGGCGAGTGAGCTACTTCTTCTAGGGCTCAGCAGAGGAGAGTGATCTGTTCCACGCTGAAGGAAAAACTGGTTTCAGAGGAATTAGTGAATAAGGTACTTTAGTTGCAACATGGTCATTCTTAGGTTGTGTCCCCTTCTTAACTCACCTGCACTGACCACAAAACATCTGGGGTGACGGGGCATTGTCTTGGTCCACATTGATTACTTCCTGTTTCCCAGTGTCCACTGCCAGGAACTTTGATTCCGGTGGCATCCTTGCTTTCCTGACATTGAAGGGGGTGGCCTCTTTGGCCAAGTAGGAGACCTGTGGCCTGTGGGCCCTTGTCCTCCTGTGCTCTACACAACCATCCCTCCTGAGATCTGACCGCCTCCCAGAGCACAGTCAGGGAGCAGGGACTTCTCCTGGCAACGTAGATTGTGGCTGTTCTCAGGACCCAGAGACCCCTGTTTTCTTCCCAGTCTGGGGGGATTCCTCTTCCTCGTCGTTCTCCTTCCTTCCCAAGCCTCTTGTTTCTTGGCTCATCTAGCATTATGGCTTTCTTGGAGTTGGGCTTTCATAAAACACTGGGAAGGTGGCAACGTCAGTCTGCTTCTGCTCTCTTTCCTATTAAACAAACAAACAAAAAATCCCTGAAACAGTTTAGAAGGGACTGTCTACCTTCCAGGAGGGGAAAACAGAGAGAAAAACATATAACGCAGCTTCTCAGAAACATAGCCTTCTCTATCACCAATTCTGGCATGGCGTGCTCTTCTGCAGATGAGGAAATCAAAGCCTGGGGAGATGAAGGGATTTGGACACAGTGACGTTATTAGAGGCTGCTCTAGGCCGAGGTTCTGCCAGTCAAAGCCCAGTATGTCTGAGTATGTCTCCATCATTTGGAACCAACTCTGCTCGTCAGATGGGTAACGCACTTCTGAGTGTTTACTCTTGGCACGGCTACGACTTCTGTCCTCTGGACAGATACGTGGACCGTCAGAACACCTTGGAATTCCAGCTGCCACAGTTGTGTGATTTTGGACAATTCACCAGCCCTCTCTTGATCTCCAATTTTTAAAATTTGAAACACTTCCTAGATCAACCTCAAGAGATGGTGAGGATTAGAGGAAAATTCTGGAAGTCTTCAGTGCGTCATAAGCCCCCCAAGGGTGGGGTGTAAGCGATCAGGATTGCTATGATCTTCCTCTGCTTGCTTCAGACTTCAAGGGATCGTTTTCTTCACCTCTTCTAGTCTTGAAAATCTCCAGAGACCTGACGTCACAGTGTGGGCATTAGAGACATTTATTTGCTTATTATTGTTTTTACGACCTGCGACTATCTCTTGCCTCATTGGGATTTGACTCCTCCTACACAGAAGTAGTTTGGGATGTCATCCTGTTGACAGAAGACACTGAACAATTAACCTGTGTCCTTGATAGTTTGTTACCAACCTCTAGGCTTTGGTGATGTGTGGCCCTGGGCGTCTCAATGAACCATTGTTCCTCCCTGGTCTCTCGTGAAAGGGGTTGACTGTGCTCTAGGGCAGCTCTATCCTGGAGGAAGAAGTGCTCCTTATTGAAAATAAAAGGTTCTTCTCACATCTGCTTTGCCAATACAGCCCCTTCCCTTGCTCAAGGCCTGTAGGTCTTAGGTGCCAAGTAGAGCAGAATGCTTCTTTTGTAGGTCTTTGTTACCATCAACATAATGGAACTCTTGTTTACTTAACGACTTCTTTCCTGACCAGATTGAGTTACCAGGGGTCAGGGCTCCTCTATTCTTTCTAGTATCACCAACACCATGTAGCCGGATAGTTCACATATTATATTTGGTGGCTAAAGCTTGTTTTGAGATGAATTTTCCTCCTGAGTTGCCTTCTCCACACAGAATGGCCGGTGGACTTATGAGCTGTTGGTATTAACCTAGCAAGTTTATTTTGCAGATAAATGGCTTGTTTAACTGCAGAGGGTGAGTAGAGAGACTCATCTTGTGCCATGTACGATTGCACCAGATAGTATGTCGAAGTAGGAGAAATCATGGCGTTGGCAGGTCTGATGTCTTTCTGCGGCAGCTGCCGGAATGCCTCTAGAAGTACTTTGGAAATTGCCTTGAAAATAAGCAGGCTCAGAGTTTCAGAAGGTCATGAGACCAGAATGCATATATGTTAGGCGTGAGGGGAGTATATAAAAATACATGTTTTAGGCTTTACCGTCAGAGATGAATATTCAGTGGGTTTGAGACGGGACCCAGGAATCTACGTATTTAACAATCCCAGATGTTCAGATGAAGGTGGTCCTCCCAACACCGTTTGAGAAACACTGATATTTTCTCCCAATTCCAGAACAAAAAGAAAACCGGACATCCGAGTGATTGGCAACGTTGAGATTTCCGAAGTATTGTGTTGACTAAAAACATGATTCACAACCTACAAGTTGAGAGTTATGTGTTATTTGGTGGGAATTTTTAGGACTTCAAGCCCGGGAGGCAGCATCTCAAGTCAGCTTTAGAGAACTGCTCCGAGGAGGTGAGAGGGGAGCTAGGCTGTATAGGAGTTTTGCAACAAAGGGTGGGTAGTCTGAATGTCAAAAGATTATTGTTAATTAAAGAAAACCAGATATCCCAAGTTAAGGAATTTAGCGCTTTTTTATGTATGGGAAGATGCAAGAGTCTGGGCTCACTGAAATCATTCCTTTGACAAGCACCTCAGCTATCTGGGGCCAGTATCTTGGAGTTTCCTCAGGGTTCCCCGGAGGGAGTGGCTGCAGTCTGATGGCCGCTATATGGCAGGTATTCTTTCCTTCCTGAGTTTCCTCAGGGCTCACTGACACACAGCAGAGGGCTGCAGTTGCTGCTGACTGTGACATCCTTTGTTTACCATATGGCAGGAAATATTCCATTTCTCAAATGAAAAGTTGCATGACAATATTTCGGAGAAGGATGAAATCCTTAGAATGCAACATGGGCAGAATACACATTTGCAAGGTGAAGTTCAGATGTGGAAGACTGATGTTCTGGTTATCCACTGCTGCATAGACAGCTATCTAATCTGTAGGTTAAAATAACCATTTTAGTTTGTTTTCGAATTTGGGGGGGGGTCAGGAATTGGCGAAGGACTTGGCAGGGCAGTTGGAGTCTGACTCACAGTCTATCAGCTGGGCCCACAGAGCCGGAAGATCCACTTGCACGATGGCCTTTACAATCACATGCCTGGTGCCAACAGTGCTTCTTGGCCTCTCTCTGTCCACATCCTGCAAGGCCTCTCTGTGTGGCTCGACCTTTCCGAGTGTGGTGGTTTCAGCGTAACTGTACTTTTTCACAGTGGCTGACTTTGGAGAAGCAGAAACAGGAAATCACCAGGCCAGTGAAGGGCTACGTGTATAACTGGCGCAGTGTTGCTTCTGGGGCATTGCACTGGTGAAGGCTGCCCAGGTTTAAGGGGATAAAGGAATATACTCTACCACCGGATAGGGTGTTGGGAGGTCTCATTGCAAAAAGAGCCTGTGGGTTGGAGGATGTTGTTGAAGCCATCCTTGGACAATACAGTCTGCCATGTGTAACTTGCCCGGGATAAGGCCAAGAAGAGGTCTCCTGGAGGATGCGTGCCTAGGGAAGGGGTCCCATTGTATGTATCCTTTAGGAACAAGTGCATATATTGATAATGAAAATGTTGGGGGGTAGACTGTTACAGCACATGCTTAATAATCTCTACGTTTACAGAATGTTTACTCTGTTACTTTGCATATTTTCTTGGCATTTTTGCAAAATGCAAACTCCCATCACACACACTTTCACATTTATTCTCTTTGTCCTGTGTACCTTTGTGAAGAGTGAGACTGCACATAACACGTGCCTCCCATTTCCTGGATGGCCTTGGAATGTTCACCTGTACTCATGGGTCACTTTTCAAGTTACATATCCTCTGACTTTTTTTTTCTAGTTAAAAAAATTCATAACCTCGTGTCTTTGGTCCTTAGTGGTATTTCCTCTTTTCCAATCATACTTTAAAATCCAATTTCATTGTCCCATTAGATGTGGTTCTTCTATTTCACTTTCTGCTTTTTCACTCTTTTGCAATTGGCGCTATCACATCAGTGACACTGACTAGTGGTTTTATTATACAAGAGTGCAAAAGAATTGTCTTTCCTCCACTTTTATAAATGTCGTACCCACATTCGGGCTGTGCATAGATTTCGCTGAAATAACCTGAACTCGTTAGTTGTTCCACAAATAGCTCCTCTCTCTGTTTATGCTAATACTTTACGCTGAACAACAATTTCACACTTAGAACTGTCCCTGTTGATTTGTCTGTTTTAAATGTCATCTGCTCTATTTATGAACATGGAATGAGCTTACTTAAATTGGATTTCTTGGGTCCAGGACACTTCTGATTTTCCTAATGACCAGATAACCAAAAAAGCAGAACCGATTAAGAAGAAAAAAAAGAAATCTCAGGCATACACAGTCTCCAAGCGGTCAGGGTTTGTTTAAAGCTGCTCTGTTCGGCAGGAATGGTTAATAAAAGAAACATTTCCCCAAAGAATGGTTGTGGTCTTTAATTAAACTCCTTTCGCATAGGTTTGTAATATAGCATTGGACGATATTTGGTCAGTTTCTCTGCCTCTCTTTCTTAGTCACAGGCTGGACTTGATTGGATCCCAGGTCCTAAGGGAACATTAGGAACAGAGAGAGGCAGGCTGCATCCGATGAAAAGTTAATTGTGTTTAAGCTGTGTTGGAAACCAGCCTCCTGTGCACCTCAGCTGAGAGCCAAGTTCAACGTGCAGGTGCCCTGGCTGTCTGGCTGGGTCCACAGCCAAGCGTTGTGTGACACAGAGTTTAGCAGCACAGAGGCTCGGGATCGTGGAAAAGGCCGGTCCTCAGCCTCACCATTTAGCTGTCACGGGCTCTGGAACAATGCACAGTGGAGGTGATTGATTCTGCTGCGGGGGGGTGGGGGGGGCTGGAAGTTGGGGGTTTTTCTCTTTGAAAAAAGTGCTCCTGGGCTGCAGTCTCAACATATAGTTCATTAAGACCCAGAAGTGTCTTGTGGGAAAGCTCTGATGAATTGCTGTAAATGATCAGGAAACTAATCGCTGTTGGAGTTGTTCAAGAAGTATTTCATCTGGCTTTCTTCCCCTCCTTGAATTGAAACTCACTATACCAGAGCAGACACATGCCGTGGGCCATGTTTTTAGAGGAAATGCGCCCTTTCCTTCTTGTCTGCACCTAGGGTGGACCACTCCCATCTCCCCCAGCCTTGGCACATGCCTGCACACACATCATTGGGAAGGGATGCTCGGAGGTCTTCTGGGGGCGCTGTGAACATTCTCTTTCTTCATCTGGATGGTGGTACCACACCCGCGCGATTTATGATTACTTATCCACTCGCGTGTTTTACTTACGTTAGGGTGTGAATTAAGATACAAAATTGCTAGTAGTTGAGCGTTTTTCAGCCTATAAAAATGGAAGTTTTATAAGGTTAAACATATATTTTACAAGGAAATCATAAAGTAACGTAGTGCAAATACATCAGTATTTGATCAGTAGTCGTGAGATGTACGTAGGGCAAAAAAAGAGGCATTATCTATAATCTAGGTGTTGGTGGTAATTATAGAAGCTATTCCATTAAATAAGGTCCTATTTTCTTTTGCTCTGACAAACAGTGCAGTGTGGTGCTCCCACAGCCAGACATATTTGGGTTTGAGCCTCTGCTCTACCATCTACCAGCTGGTTGGCCTTGGGGCAAGCTCAGGGCCCCAGTTTTCGCATCTGAAAATAAGGCTGGTAATAGTACGTACTTTCTAGGATTGCTAAGCAGATCATGTTAAATAATAGAGTCGATCCTTGGACAATATGAGTTTGAACTGTATGGGTCCACTTCATACAATGTTCAGATTGTTTTCAATAAATACATACTACAGCACTACATGATCTGTGATTGGTTGAATCCCCAGTTGGTTTAAACCACGGATGCATGAGCTGACTGTAAAGTTATACTCGGATTTTCTACTGCACAGAGGGTCGGTGCCTCTAATCCCTGCATTGTTCAAGGGTCAGCTGTAGCTATCTTGCCAGATACATCTCCCACCACATTCCTTTCACATTTGATGCTCTAGATGCTCTGGACTTCTTTTCCCTTGAGTCTTCTGGGTCTTCCCTTCTGCCACTGAGTCTCTGCATGTGCTCTTCCGCTCTCCAGAAAGTTCTTCTCCCATTCCTTTGCCTACATGATTCCCCCTCCTGCTTGGGATCTCAGCTCCCTTCTTGTTTTCTTACCTGTCCTTGACATCTCTAGCTGGGTCATGATTGTTGACTTAAACTCTAATGGAACCCTGTAACTTTCCTTTGTGACACTGATGACATCTGTGATTTCAGAGTAAGACATGTGATGGTTTGTCTGTCCATCTGTCACCCTCATTTGACTGTGAGCTCCATATGGGCAGGAAATGAGATGTTTCATTGTTGTTCTCTGGGGGATCTGGCTCATAGTTGGGGTTCCAGAAATATTTAATGAATGAAGGGGCTTATGTTCTAGCCATTCTTATGATTTAAGACTTTCTGATATTTCTTGTAAAATAATGAAATAGGAAACCATGTACTTAAGCACATGTATATGTGTCTGCGGAAGAGTAATTGATCAACGCATCAGCTTTCAGAAAGTCACTCTTGGCATTTTTTACAAAGTAGGGGGTGGGCAGTGAAGTGCAAGGTTTAAGAGCAAAGTCTTTGCAGAAGTTGAGGTTCAAGCTTAGCTCATCACTTGTGTGCTCTGTGATCTTGGAAAAGATACTTTTTCTGAAACTCAATAACTTTATCTGTAAACTGAATATTAAAACTAGTACCTATATGTTGCAGGTTGAATTATGTCCCTCCAAAATTCACATGTTGAAGTCCTAACCTCCAGCTACCTCAGAAAGTGACCTTATTTGGAGGAAGGGTCTTTACAGAGGTCATCAAATTAAAACAAGGACGTTAGGTTGGACCCTAGTCTGATTGGTGTCCTTATAGAAGGAGAAATTTGGACATAGAAACACAGATAGAGGGAACATGATTAAAGAGATATATAGAGAGAAGATGGCCATCTACAAGCTAAGGAGAGAGGCTCGGAGACGGGCCCCAGAGCCCTCGGAAGGAACCAAAACTGTCAACCCCTTGATTTTGCACTTCTGGCCGCCAGAACCTTGAGGTGTTAGATTTTTGTTGTTTAAGGCACCTAATGTGGTACTTTGTTTCAACAGCTTTAGCAGACGAATATGCTGAATCAGTTTAATATACAGTAATGCTTTGCGTTGAACAATCCAAAAATCTCAGTGACTTACGGCAGAAAACATGCATTTTTCTTGCTTGAGGGCCTGTGGGTTGGTTGAAGTTCACCCAGACTCTAGACCAGTTGGGTCCTGATCCTTGTGCATTTCTCACTCTGGCACTGGCAGCTACCTAGGGCATGTTCTCTCACGGAAGAAGGTAAGAGAAATGCCCAGTGCAAATGATGCGGACCCACTGAAAGTCTTTCTTGGCACTGTAATCATGCCTGGTAGCATTGCGTTGGCTAGAGCAAATCACCTGGCCAAACCTACTTCCGATAGGCTGAAATAGATACACTCTGTCTCCTGTAGGGGGAGGCATTGAGAGCCACATGGAAAAGGCAGTGAAATAATCCAGTTGACCACAGTACCTACGCATCACAGGGTTGTCTTCGATAGATAAGATTTTGCAGGTAAAACTCTTTGCACAGTGCCTGGCACCTAGTAGCTGCTGCATAAATGGTCATTGCTATTGTTGTGGGTTTTGTTCTTATTCTTGAACAAATTCTAGTGTTCATCTTCAATTGCAAGTCTTCATGGACACTTGCCTTTCAAACAAGCAGAATTAGCTGAATAAATTGCATTAATACTTGGTTAAGTAGAAGTCTCTGTAGACTGCATTCTCGCATCTGTGATTAATACTTTTAAATTCTTTTAAATTGCATGTCTGCTTCAGTGGATTGGAACAGAGATATGACTTCAAGCTTATGTTTCTCGTTAGGACGCAGAGGCCACAATTAAATGTACTTCTTCTTCTTTGAAAAAAATCAAAGTCTCTTAAAATGGATTGTTGTGAAAGGACACATAAATATGTCTAAATCGATAGCTGAATTCTCCAAAGCACCATCGAGACAAAACTGTTAAATGTTCTGATTAAATTTGTGATTGGTTAAGCTAGAAATCCATACAGTTGCATGTCACACAATATTTAATAAATGGCATGTAGAGTATCTTAATTGTACCCATTTCTCTCTTCCCTCTGCTTCTAACCGCATAAAGTTATCAAAATCTGGACACTCAAACATTTTTATTTCAACTTGCTTGGTTGGGCTTTGTTCTCTGTATTTCTTGCCGTATTGGGTCTGGTTTTGAGTTAAATATTTCTGACACAACCTTCATGACTCATTTACATTTAAATAGTAACAGGAAATCTCTTTGCCAAGAAGGCTATTGGAATCAAATTTTATACCAGATCTTTTCTTTTAAATACGTTATTATCAAATATTTTGTACATCAAAGTACTTTTTTGCTTTCCTTTTTGTCAATCTAAGTATTTTAGGCTGTATACAAATGTTTCATTTTTCGTCTTGGGTGATTATTATTGCTTCTGACGCTCATAATTTATGCCAGTTGCTATAATGTTAAAAATTAGAAACGGACTTCTGAGACGTTCATTGCCATTGAAGTTTTGTTAAAGAGAGTTTAAAATATAATGCATGCCCTTGAC
The DNA here is from genome assembly GCF_949774975.1 of Lagenorhynchus albirostris. NCBI lineage: Eukaryota > Metazoa > Chordata > Mammalia > Artiodactyla > Delphinidae > Lagenorhynchus > Lagenorhynchus albirostris. Next base: position 17,765,999 of record NC_083104.1, on the reverse strand, counting down.
CTTGTTATTTCATGTTGAATGAGATCTACCTATAGGATAGGGAGTATATAATTATAGGAAAGGTGATGAAATCAAACGGATTCCTAATCAGCAAATTGAGGTGTGATTTACCGACATCCAGATGATGAGAAGATTTAGTGGAACTTGGTGCAAGTTGAAGATGATCAAGAGTAAATCTCTCGAGCTGGGACAACAAGTATCTTTTTTTTTTTTTGCAATTAATTAATGAATTGTTTTTGGCCGCGTTTGGTCTTCGCTGCTGTGCGTGGGCCTTCTCCAGTTGCAGCGAGCGGGGGCTATTCTACGTTGCAGTGGGCGGGCTTCTCGTTGCAGTGGCTTCTCTTGTTGCAGAGCATGGGCTCTAGGTGCGTGGGCTTTGGTAGTTGTGGCGCGTAGGCTCAGTAGTTGTGGCTCGTGGGCTCTAGAGTGCAGCCTCAGTAGCAGGCTACTGAGTAGGGGTAGTAGTAGTAGGGGTAGCCTTCAGTAGTTGTGGCGCACGGGCTTAGTTGCTCCGCGGCCTGTGGGATCTTCCCGGAGCAGGGCCCGAACCCATGTCCCCTGCATTGGCAGGCAGATTCCCAACCACTGCGCCACCAGGGAAGCCCAAAACAAATATCTTTAATAGAGGCTCAGAGAAAAAATATTCCCAGGCATCCAAGTGGATTTCACCTACCACACTACCTCATATTCCAAGGAACTCTTTTAAGGAGGTATTCGAATCACAGGAAGGTTTCCAAGCTTGTAAACCAACGTCAGTGGCATCAGCTTCATTAGACATTGTTATTCTAGATGTTGTCTGTAGGAGGAAGAACAAAAGCATTGTGTGCTGAGATCTTCTCATGATTCTCCCTGAATTGGATTTTTTTGAAGGGCTGGTTAAAGCCTTGTTTAAAAATAACTTACGTTTTACTGAGTGCTTAGTTTGTACCAGGCATCGAGGGTCTTACTTATATCAGTTCATCTTATTCCTCCCCAAAGTCTTTTTTTTTTTTGGAGGTGATGGATAGGTTTATTACCTTGATTACAGTGATGGTTTCATGGGTGTAGGTATATGTCCAAATTCATCAAATTGTATGCGTGAAATATGTGTAGTTTTAAAATATATCAGTTACATCTCAGTAAAGCTTAAATAACATGAGAGGATACAGGTTTCTTGAGCTTGAAAATCTCCCCATTTTCCTCCTGAATCTTCTTTGAGGGAGATTTTTTGTTTTTAACTTTTTACTTTATATTGGAGTATAGCCAATTAACAATGTTGCGATAGTTTCAGGTGCACAGCAACATGGCTCAGCCATACATATACATGTACCCATTCTCCCCCAGACTCCCGTCCCATCCAGGCTGCCACGTAACATTGAGCAGAGTTCTCTGGGCTATACGGTAGGTCCTTGTGGGTTTTCCTTTTTAAATATAGCAGTGTGTATGTGACAATCCCAAACTTCCTAACTAACCCTTCCCTTTGAGGGAGATCTTTGATGCCCACGTTTCTCCACTACACATCCTCCTGTATCTAGAATTCAGTGAAATTCTCCTGCGAAATCCTCATGTAACAGACTCACTGGGACAGGCAGGGCTGGGGGTGTCCTCCCCAAAGCCTTCTGGGGTAGGTCGTATTATTCCTATTTTCAGAAGACAAAACTGAAGCCCGAGGAGGCTGGGCAGCACTGGAGCTGCACATGAAACCTTGGTGGCCAACCTGGAGTGTCCACGGTCTTAATTACTGTGCTTGTCTTCACACTCTCTTGCTGTCCTTCGTGCAGTCTCTCCCTCATTCCCTTGGGTATATATATATAGACACTGTATGTGCTGTGCTCTGTTCTAGACACTGGGGATGAGATGTATTTACAACAGAAACGATGCCTGTCTTCAAGGAGTTGATAGTCTCCTGGGGCAAACAGACAATAAATAAGTAAGCGAACAAAACCATAACGCAATTTCAGGTTGTGCAAAGTGCTATAAAAATAAAGCCATGTCGGGCTAGAAATGCTGGGAGGAGAGATGCTGTCATAGAGATGCTGATGTTTGAGAGATTTCCAACAAGGGATTCAAGATGTTGAAAAATTCATCGACTTGCAAAGTGAGCAAGTGTAACTCAGGGTGTGTAACTCAGTGTAACTCAGGGTGTGATCTGGGACGTCCGGGAAACTCTTTGTTAATCTTTTACCACATTGGACCACAGATGTAGAAAGTTTAAAAGCCTGTAGGCTACATTTTTTTTTTTTTTTTTTTGCAGTACGCGGGCCTCTCACTGTTGTGGCCTCTCCCGTTGTGGAGCACAGGCTCCGGACGCGCAGGCTCAGCGGCCATGGCGCCCGGGTCCAGACGCTCCACGGCATGTGGGATCTTCCCGGCATGGGGCATGAAACCGTGTCCCCTGCATCGGCAGGCGGACTCTCAACCGCTGCGCCACCAGGGAAACCCTAGGCTGCATTTTGAATGATCTCAGAACAAACTTGGGACTTACTTGTTTTGCCCTATTCCCCTCCCCAACCCCCGGTATCTTCCCTTTGAAAATCCAGGCTGGAAGACTCAGCAAATCAACTGTTTTCTCCTTAATTGGGAAGGTACTACAACTGAAATAGTTCCTCTGTATTACAGACCTAGTGGGGCAGATCACCATGGAAGGAACCTGCTGCCATTGAAGAAGATTAGATGGTGGGGGGGGGGATTTAAAAACATTGCAGAGTGATAGTTAGAAACCAATATCAGACTATGTGTTGAAAACTATGAGATAAAAACAGCTCTTAATCATCTGCTTATTACTTCCTTTCTTCATTTAACCAAGTACGGATAGATTAACATCAAGGACTATTGGTGAGCTAGGATGGGGATAAACCAGAAGAGGAATGAGCAGTAGGCTGCATCTCAAGTGCCTGCTCTGATCCTTTTTAGAGGCTTCATGGAGTGCAGTGTTGAGAAGGATTCTGGGGTTACATTTGGGCTTGATGGTAAGAATGCTGTAGCCAGTAGTGTTTTCTGCTGGGAGCCCAGGTAGGAGGTGTGGTTCTGTGTCTATAGAGCGGCGTTGGAACCAGGTTGTGGAAACCGTTATACTGTGACTTCTCTGGCCTGATTGAAGTCAAGCAGCACAGTGAGGAAGTGTAGCAGGTGGATGTTAATTAAGGCTGACTTCCTTCCTCTGTCCCTTCTTAGTTTCCTCCCTCCCCTGCCCTCCTCACCCCTCCATTCCCTTCCTCCTTCTCCTTCTCAGCCACGTAGTACAATAGGACAGTCCATTGTGAGGAAGATCAGAAGTTCTAGAGTTGGGCTCCTTGACTCCCAAGTCTGGTTCTATCACCTTCTACTCGTGTGACCTTGTGCAAGGCACTTCAGCTCCCTTGTCTGCAGTCTGGGAGAACAATGCCTGCTTCCTCATGCCTCTCATTTTCGGTCTCTTGTAATATTACTTAGAAGGACTGCTTCTCAATATGTGACACATACACCCAAATTGGCAGTAAGTCTGAGACAATTTTCAGTGTTTGGCAGACAAGGTGTTAAATAATCCTGTCTTACAGAGTGAGATGTGAGTCTTCTTTGGCTTCTCTTTGAATCCTTCTGTGAAATCAAGGATAAAGTCTCAATGTAGAGTGCTGTTCTCTAACACTTTTTCTAACACTTGCATGTCTACCTTATTAGCTAAAGAACAGACCTGAGGCTCAGAGCTTTCTGTTGGGACCATCTCTAGCCTGAAATTAATGTAATTTGTATCATATCGCATTTTGGAGTTACCTTTCTTCGTGGCAAGCGATACTAGTTTTATGCTGAGAGAGAGGATACAAAATTTCTGTTCACATTTTTGTGCAAAGAGAAAAAGTCAGTCTCTTTTAAGAAAAAATCCCAAATGCACAGTGGGATGGGATATAATCATGACTGAAGCGTGGCATGCGCATGACTAATACTCTGGCGTTTGCAGTGGGATAGATGGAGAAGGACAGCAGAGATGGGCAACCAGTTGGGATTAAATTTGAATATGGTTCTCTCTGTTCAAGCCAAACTGGGCTTCCCTCTGTCCTGCCACCAGCTGTTTGCAGGGCTTTTGCCAGATTGTTCCCTCTGCCCGCCTTTTCACTCCCCTTCACCGAGTATTTTTTTTTGCGGTACGCGGGCCTCTCACTGTCGTGGCCTCTCCCGCTGAGGAGCACAGGCTCCGGACGCGAAGGCTCAGTGGCCATGGCTCACGGGCCCAGCCGCTCTACGGCATGTGGGATCTTCCCGGACCGGGGCACGATCCCGTGTCCCCTGCATCGGCAGGCGGACTCTCAACCACTGCGCCACCAGGGAAGCCCCACCGAGTCTTTTTAATATTTCAGATTTCTGCTCCTTTATCTCATTCTCAAAAAAGCCTTCCTTGATTCCGCATTCAAGGCCATATTCTTTGTTAGTGGTTCTCCTAGACTGGTGTTCAGTCCTTGTGAGCACACATCTCTTGTGAGCACACACAACCAGAGCACACATCTGGCTAATTGTATATTTCTTGGCAAATGTGTTAGTGGTGTCTGCCTGTGCTGTTGAACTCTAGGCTATATGTGGACAGGGTCCATGTGTATTTGAGCTCATCCATTATCCCCACAACCTACTAGGATGTAGAAGTTATATCTTTGGTAGTTTACTGTAAATATCAATACATCAGCATTGACCGTTTCATATATCTTTCCATGTGGGTTGAAGTCAACTTTATATTCTACTTTAGGAATAGTTAATGTCTGGATTAGTGTCATCATGGACCCACACTCCAGGGCAGCCAACAGGTATCGCTCTCTGAATATGCACCATTGGGTCTGTTAATTTACATAAGGGACATTAGAAATAAGTTTTATTACTTATGACGCTTGTTACAGATGGTGAGGCAGGCTTTCTTCAGGACCATCGTGACAGGTGGGTAGTGTCCACTGCAATGGGATTTTACAGCGTGGGAGAGAGATGGGGCCCAACTCCGAATACAGCATGAGAAAGCGGGGATGTATACCAAAGGAGCAGGATGGGGGTCCGTGGATGGGAAATTACTAAGAGGGAAACATACGGGGTCCAGAGGATTCTGGCTAAACCAACTAACAGGATTCTTGCTGAGGACAGGCCAGGGTAATCAGACATCGCCTGGGGACTGGTGGAGGATGAGGAAAGTGGTCAGATATCGAGGGTGATCGGTCATCGACGGTGTGGGGAATTTTGATTAAACTAATTCAGCCGGGTTCTTGCTAAAACTGGATTTTACAAGGGATCTAGGAAAAGGTTCGGGAGCCTGACTAAAGTGTGGTCAATAAAGTGTCTTTGTCGGGGTTTAAAAATAAGGTTCATCAAGGTCTAGAAATCCGAAAGGTTCTAGTCCTCTGTTCAAGGGAGAATTCTGTTGCCTGAATTAATTACACAGAGTTGAACCTGCCTTTAGAACACTGTGGTACTTGCCCCAGACTGCATCTATGCAAAGTGCTTTATAACGCGCCTAAAAAGCCTGAGAACAGGGACTTAATTTCCCTCTGCGTAGGCCAGGTGGTTTGATTCTCTGGGGACCTGCTTGCTCATAAACGTTTGGAGGGGTGGTGGAATTCAGCGTGAGACTTGCTTTAATCGTGACCTACCACCTGGCTAGGAACAGGGGTTTGAGGAGACCTATGGTTCTCAGCCACCTCTAAACATTGGACGTTACCCATAGTCACTAAGAGAGCTCGGCAACCATTAATGGCCAGTTGGCTTGCTCATCTTACAACAAGAGAGCGATAGACCGTTGTTGAAGGAAGACCTGAATGGGAGAGGCGGGGGCGGGTTGAAGAATGTCGAGACAGAGTCGAAGGACCTTGATGATTGATTTACGTGGATGTGCAGGGCGGGCGGCAATGATGCCTGGTCCTGGGAGCAGGTTTTGAGGTGTGGGTTGGTTGAAGGAGTCGTCTTATTCCATCTTGTAAACTGGGCTGGTCCCTGACTCTTTTAGGAAGCAGACGGTCTTGGTTTTTGATAACCTCTCACCTCTCTTTCACTGTGGCCCATTGTGAGATATTTCTTCCCCCAGTGCTTCGTCTTAAGTAACATCCTACCTGTCTGGTGTGCTGTGTGTAACAGCAGGCTCCCAGGCTTTGTTTTCCAGAAAAGGCGCTTCAGGGTCATCTATTTACCCAACCTTTGTTGTGATGATTATGGCTGGAAATCCCATGGGACTCCAGCCCATGTAAATAAATCTGTGGTTTTAAAAAAAATCTTTTATATTCAACTCATTTTAGATTCACTGAAAAGTTGCAAAAATACTGTAGGGAACTCTCTGATACCGCTCACCTTACTTGCCCTTAGCATAACATTTTATATAACCACAGTGTTATTATCAAGAATAAGAATTTGATATTGGCATGATATTATTAACTGAACTACAGACCTTATTTGAAATTCACCAGTTTTTCCTCTAACGCTCTCATTCTGTTTCAAGATCCCATCTAGTCTCACGTGTTGCCTTTGGTTGTTATTTCTCCTTAGTTTCCTCCGGTCTGGGACAATTCCTTGATCTTTCCTCGTCTTCGTGACCTTGATACTTCTGAAGAGTACTGGTCACTTATTTTATAAAGAAACCTCAACTTGGGTTTGTTCGATGCTTTCTCATGATTGAACCGAGGTTGTGCATTTTGGGCATGAATTTAACAAAAATATTGTATCCTCAGTGAATTATATGAAGGGGTTCGCGATGTTGATATGTCTCATTACAGGTGAGGTTTTCCTTGATCGCAGCTTGGTACGTTGGTGTTTGCCAAGTTTCTCCTGTGTAAAGTTACTATTTCCTGTTGTAGTTGATAAGCACGTCTGTGATTTTAAACCTGGTAGCGTGCCAGTGAGGGTACTGAAATTTTGGACAGGAGAAATTGTCCCCCTCCTCCCAACCTTCCTTTAAAAAGCATCCATTTGAACACAGGGGCTCGTCCTGGAAAACCCACGCAGAATGGTTGATACAGCTCAAATGAAACTGTCTTATGGCTGCTTCGGTGGCAATCTTAAAAGATGGAAAAAGTGATAATTCCCTTCTCCCTACCACCATTAGTGTAGAACCCATCTTTGATCATTTTATCTTCCTGATGAAAAACGTCTGGGTTCCAAATGACTGTAGGAAAATGCTCTAACTACTCCACGTGCCACCAAGGACCCTCCACAGTAGGACTGCGATCGACTTTTCCATTTTCCTTCTTACTTTCTCTCTCCTGTGCCCTCCACGCCCACAGATCCCATATGTCAGCCATGTTCAACCAACAGCAGTCCTTGGGTCTCTGTTTTGGCTTATGCTGTCCTCTCAGCCAGACGTCTCTTCTTTTCTCACCTCTGCCTCTTGAAATGCTTCTTTTGTGTGGATTACATCATTAGTTAATTACATCATTAGTAATTAAGCTATTGTCTCTCAGCTCCAAACCCACCTTTCTCTATTCTGCTCTGTGAGGCTTGGGACACTGCACCACATTTCTGCTTCGGTCAACTGCTTCCTCGGAGGCTCTGCCAGTGTGGGGAATTAGAGGATACTGGAAGCTCTTGTATTCCTGTGAGCATCACCCCAGTCATTCTTCTTCATGCCAGCAGTGGCATTTCCTTCTCGTAGCAGCACCGGAATTCATCTGCAGGTTTCCCAGCACTGTCAGAATCAGCCACGTCGTACCTTCTCAGACGCTGGTCCTAGCTGCCCGTGCCCTCTCCTTGGATATCAGAGTCCCAGCCGCATGGGAACCCCTCATTTAAGCTCAGAGTTCACAGCACCAGCCTGGCAGTACCTCATCCCCAAAGATCTGCATTTTCAGCTCTGCAGAGAACCTTCTCTAAGCTTTGAGGTTCTAATAATTCCAACCTCTTCCCTTGGTTCCTGCAGTCCTGGGAGTGGTAGCTTTCTCCCTAAGTGGTCGCTTAATGTTCCCTTTTTGCTCTTTATAAAGTTAACAATCTGATCCTTAGGTAATGCTTATTTTTATTAAATTCTGTGTTACAAAACCATGCGACCAAACAAAAAACCGTGGTATCGTTTCTCTCTCCTGATGGGACCCTGAATGATATGGACATTGGTACCAGGGGCAGTCCTAAGAAACTGGTGCTCCAAGATGGGTTTGGGGCTTTGTTTCATGGGGCCCTAAGGCTTGGGCACGGCTGGGTTTTGCCAGCGGCAAGTGCGCTGCTGGGACTCCATGCAAGCAGTCACATCGTAATTTGTGGTACCTTCTGAAGCAAGGATCAGGGGTCCACGTGACTTCTGTCCTTGACTGTAATGGCAGTCGTGATGACTACTAAGATGACACGCTCAGATATTTAAGCTCTCAGCTCATGTCATGGGTACAGAACCAGAGAGCTTCCCTGGCAATCTGAAAACAAACTTGCTTACTTACATCATAGTTGGAGATGATGGTGACTCTCTTTGTTATCATGTTTCCCTGGTTTGAGAGAAAGAGAGAGAATATGAATAAACCCAGCTTGGTTAAGAAGTCTCCCCCTGTACAATGAAGCTCTGGCCAGGCAGGAAATGCCCCACAGTGGGAACAGGGCTGCCAGCTATGAGCAGCTATTTCGCACAGCAGAGGGTGGAGGCAATACACCAATAGTTGTCTTTTTAAAAAATTGAGATATAATTTACATATAACACTGTGTAAATTTAAGGGGTACAACGTACTTGATACATTTATATTGCAGTATGCTTGCCATCGTAGCAATAGCTAACAGCTCTGTCATGTCACGTCATCATCATTTGTTCTAGTGATGGGAACTATTCAGATCCAGTCTCTTAGGAAGTTTAATGTTTTATTGTCTCTAATCAGTGTACTATGTATTAGGTCTCCAGGACTTACTTATCCACCAGTTGCAAGTATAAGCCCTTAAACAACATCTACCCAATTCTCCTGCCGCCAGCCCCTGGTAACCCATTCTACTTTCTTTTGTTCAAGATTACACATATATGAGGTATTTGTCTTTCTCTCTTTGACTTATCTCACTTAGCAGAATGTACTTAAGGTCCATCTATGTTGTTGCAAATGGTGGGATTTCCTTCCTTCTCATGGCTGAGTAATATTCCATTGTATATGTATGTGTATATATTTCACATCTTCTTTATCCATTCATCTGTTGATGGGCACTTAGGTTGTTTTCCTGTCTTGGCCATTGTAAATGCTGCTTCAGTAAACATGAGAGTGCTTATATTTGATAACCTCTTCCCATTTCCCTGGGGTCTATACCCAGAAGTAGAATTGTTGAATTGTATGGTAGTTGTAGTTTTAATTTTTTGAGGAGCCTCTACTCCGTTCTCCATCGTGGCTGCACCAGTTTACATCACCACCACCACCAGTTGCTGCCTTTAGAATAGGTATGGGGGTGCAGACCGTGGCCCAGGGGAGGAAATCTAGCGCCTGGTCACCTTGAGGGTGGGGAGAATTGTTTTCCAGCTCAATCTCAAAAACAGAGTCTGACCTTTAAACCGAAACGGCCTCCGGCCGATATATGAAGTTGTTTTCAAGAAGGACTTTGAGATTCAGGGCCAGAGCTTGGCCGCGCTGCACCTTGGTAACAGAGCAGGACTCCGAGTGAGGGAAAGGGACAACCTTTGCTTTTCTTCACGGAGCTCAGTATGGCTTTAGAACGGCAGAGACCGAGGGTTGCTTGGTGCCGTGTGCCCCTGGAAAACCGTGTGTGTTTCGTCTTTGGGAGTCTTAAGGAGACTGCAAGCCAGGCAGAGAAACAGCCTTCTTGAAGGGGAGGGTGGGGGAGGGAAGGGGAGGTGGGGCTTCTTCACCCAGCAGATGCCAACCGGGACGCCAGAGAGAAAGACACATCCAAAGGACTTCCCTAAATAGTGAGAGATTTTGAAGTGGCGTCTGAAGAGCCCGTGTAATTCAGATATAAGTGTAATTTCATTTATGCTCTCATGCTGGCGAAGCTTGGGATTGCTCAGGTTACATTAAAACCTGCCTAAACAACTTTTTTCTTTTTTTTTAAACATAGTATTGTTATTCTGTACCATGAGCCTATGGCAGGCTCTCCTTATCCTGAAGACTTAAGTGTTTGAAACCCAGACCAAGAGAATGGCAAAGAAAGCCGTGGACATAAATCCCCTGGTTTTCACTTGCATGTCTTTTTCACTGGCATCTTTTCAGAGTTTCCAGGAGAATGAAGCTGACTGGCAAGGGGCTTCTGAGACCGTCAATTCCTCAGAGGCACTTTGGAGTTTGTCATTAGCAGACCTGGCCAAGCACACATGGAAATAGCTCATTACTTGTTTTACCTGTTGTTTTAAGAAGGGAGCTTAGAGACACTTTGAATATTTTGCTGTAGGGGTTTTGGCAAAACATATTTCAAATGCAGGGGGCGGGCAGAACAAACAGTGGGAAAGAGCAAATGAGTGTCCTCTGAAGGAACGCTAGTTAGGGCACATGTGTACGTTGCTTGAGGATGTAAATGAGAACACTTGGAGACCCCCTGGTATTATTTCTGAAGCCCTTTACTTATTATTCATGGTTTCATCATGGCCCCTTTTATTCACAGACACATCTAGGAGCAGGGGAGGGGAGGGGGCAGGTGCTGTGGTTAGCCTTAAAAAAATAAAAAGAACTAAACATAAAACTCGCCATATATTTTAGAGTTATAGGTGCATGCATTTTTCCCCCCTTCCATCAAATCTTACTTTTCCATTTTAGCCACATAAATGGTTGTCATAGTGACGTTTGCTTCCAGCCTCCGTAGCTTTGGTACGGAGAAGAAAGCTCAGACAGCATCCAGTGACCGTAAATTCAGCTCTAACTGTCTCCTTAGCTCGCTGAAACTCATCAGAAACAAGGGCTGTCGTGGAGCCTCTCCTGCTATCACGGAACAAGTGAAAATGACGTTGAAATTAGGCTACAACGGACCCTTTGTCTGAGTTACTCAGAATGGTGTTATTCACTTTTAGGGCAGAGTTTGCAAGCTCAGCATTTCAAAGAACATTTAGCCACAGCAAAAGTCATGATTTCTGTGATCCAGCAGTAAAGTAGGACGTTGAAATCCTTCTAATAATCTCTGCATATCTTGGGTCTGGAGTCGACCCTTAGCAGTGGTGAGATGGCTCAAAAAATAATTTTTCAAAATTTCTTCTCTAAAGATATTTCCTTAAGGATTTTTTTTTGTTTTTTCATTGAAAGATTTAACTATAATCTGGAGGCAAAGTCTTCAGGTTAAATTCAGCAGTTGAAGGTTCTAAGGTATTGAGCAGACTGTGGAAGACCGCTGAGGTGGAACTAATTTATGGGGGAGGGGATGGAAAAGTAACTTCCTGGTCTTAGTTTAGGTTGAGGGTCCGTCAAGGACTGGTCATTTCCTTCAAGCCTTTCCCGGTGGTCATGTGGGCCTTTTGCTGTGGCCAGTCTAACGTCCATCAGAGTAGGACACGCAGCTGTCAGCAGTGGCACAAAATATGAAAAAAAAAAAAGGCAAAGATGACCCGGGATAATATATCATCCGAGATGCTTTTGACTGCAAGAAAGAAAATAGCACCTAAAAGTGGCTTAATTTGTTTGGACTTATTTTTCTTCTTATAACAAGAAGTCAGGAGGTAGAGAATTCCAGGGTTGGTTCAGCCAACCCATAATGCCGTAGATCTGGGTCATTGTCTCTGCAGTTTTCTTACTCTTCGCCTCCTGCTGCCACTTCAAGTTCACATCCTGAGTTGTCATCATCCGTTGTTGAAGGAGGGAGAAGATGGGCAGGCTCCGCTTGCTCTTCCCTCTGTCTCTTTTTCTCTTTCTCACGCACTTTCTTTTTTAATCTGAGATCTCTCTCTGGTCCTGCAGATATCCACTTACGTTCACTGGTAGGATCGTATCACACGACAACCCCTCGTGCCAGGAAGGCTGGGAAATTGAGTATCTGGCATTTTTAGTCTCTATTGTGGGAGGTGGAATCTGCCTACAGAGTAGAAGGGAGAAGTAAATGGTTGGGGTTGAGTGTTGAGAGCCAAAAATGTCAGCCCTAGATGGAGTTTGGGAACTGAAAAACCTTCACGGCATTGCTTTGCCCCTCTAGTCTGACTTAGGAGGAAAGTGGCACCAGAATAGAATAGATGACCTGCCCGCACAGCTTGGTGTCAGGTGCAAAATTTGAGTCTAGATCTTTGGCTCACAGCGTCAGTGAGGCTGACGATGACTAACATCTGACCTGCGTATTCCACTTGGCACAGTGAGGGCTTTGTTCAGCGTGCCTCAGCTTGCCTAATTTCTGCCTTTAGCATGGAGGGGCCCACAGGCTTCTCAGAGCAGAGGGCACCGATGCTGCGGCGTTTCGCTTCTCCTGCTGAAAAGTGGCCCATCGTTGCTTCCTAATTAAAGATCAGACGTGATTTCAGATGGTCCCCTTCCTAAGCTGTCACGGGAGATGTTCCTCATATCTGTCAGTGGCGCTGATCATGTTGTCATTCTTGGCAACGAATTCCTGGAATGAATAATAAAATTATAATAATCTCGCACCAGAGGGAGGACAACCAATTTGTAAAGTCCATTAAGAATTGAGCAAAGGATTGTCCTCTAATGAGGTGGAGCACGTCACGGAGACCATACGTCAAGCTGCTCTGTCACCGATGCACAAAGGGATCCTGGAGGGAGCGGCTCCTGCAGGGCTGGCGGACAGGGCGCGTTGTCCTGGAGGCACATTTACATGTTGTCGTTGATCGGCTGCCAGAGAAGGGAATGGCAAGAAGGACACCAGCGTTCTCCATTGCGAGGCCTGAGGAGTGTTTATGTCACTAGTGATTCATTCCGCATAGGGCAAGAAGCACTACTCACCATTTCCTCATGCCAGAAAGAGAAATGGAATCAACGGGCATATCATCTCCTTGTTGGAAGATGACAGCTCCCTTATTATAAATCCCCAATAAATTGATGGAAGAGCCGTTCAAGCTTCATAGATATAAATGTTTCCTGGGATTGATGGAAAGTTATTCCTAGAAATGACTTACAGTTTAGGAACCAATCTTTGAATTTTGAGGTATTGTTTTTGGTTTTTGGTTTTCCCCTAGATGTCATGATGCCCCTCAGAGCAGCTGAGTACAAATGGCAAAGTTTTTCCATTGACCCCCTTTCCTGTACCCACCATTTTCCCACTTCTGTTGCTAAACATTTATAGCTTAAGAAAAGTTAACTTACACCTTCTTTTTGGAGGAAATCTTCCGTTTGAAACTCCTTTATAGGGGAATTGAAAAAGTACAAATCTCCTCGTGACTCTTGGGGAGATGTAACCCTTCCCTGGTAGCACAGAAGCTAAACGACTGCTTGTTACTGTATTTTAAGGAGTTAAAGTGTTTTATTCAATAGATATCTTAGCATTTTTGCTTTCAGTGTCGTTTGTAAATCAGGGTGTTGAGCCCCTTGCCTGTCACTTTGGGAAGGGATTGTGGCTGCAAATGGCTTATCTGTTGAGTTATCAGAGTGCTTCTCCCATGTAGCCTCCAGGGTCATTTGGGGACTGTCACTTGGTATTTATTTTAACGTTGATACTCTTTTTAACCGAGGGCTTTGACAAATGGAACTGGATCGTTTGTCCAGCACCAGGAGCATGTGGGCACTTAATAAGTACCAATCAATAGCTTTTGCTGATACTGGAATGTGGACCCATCTGCTTCCCACATGGCTCCATGGGGAGAGATGTGTCGATAGCTTGTGATTTATTCTAAAAAAGATGCTAAGGGCTGACACTCTGTTGCCTTTGTTGAACCTGCGCTGGTTATGACGGTTACCCAGGTGATGCCATTTCTGTCTGTCATTTGCTGGGAGCCAGCACTACAGTTCGTCTTCCACCCGATTTGCTCTACTTTTAATTTGCCCCAAGAGCACCTGACTGGGGGGTGAGGGTGTTGTCTGTAACCCTGCCAGCCTTCCAAATGGCTTTGAACCCACACCTCAGCCTCCTCCCTGGATTTCCAAGAAGTCAGAGTTGGCCCTTCCACACTTCACCTAGCTTCTCCAAAGCGGGCAGGATTCTGGTGACTGCTACCTTCTTGCCGTTTCTACAGGAATTGATTCATGCCACCTCTTCCCCCGCAGTCCCAATGCTACATGGATGTGGTGTATAACAACGGTTTACAGAATTTGAGGGTAATGGAGGAGGAGAGCACAGGGAACATGTTAAATCTGAGAATTAGATATCACTTTTTTTTTTTTAAACCAGTGCCTTGGTTTCCCTCTCTAGGGGCACCCTCACGGGTGGTCTTGACGACTTAGGTTCCGGACTCCTGCCATGCTACTGCCTCCGCTCTCCTCTTTGCTTATTCAGTCGACAAATTTTTTTTTTTTTTTTTTCGGTACGCGGGCCTCTCACTGCCGCGGCCTCTCCCGTTGCGGAGCACAGGCTCTGGACGCGCAGGCTCAGCGGCCATGGCTCACCGGCCTAGCCGCTCCGCGGCATGTGGGATCCTCCCGGACCGGGGCACGAACCCGTGTCCTCTGCATCGGCAGGCGGACCCTCAACCACTGCGCCACCAGGGAAGCCCCCAGTCGACAAATTCTGAGGATCTACTGTGCATCAGGCGCTAGACCAGACGCTTACACACAGACCAGTAAATGCAAAACAGACTCCAGCCTTGACGTGAGGGGGCTTTTAGTTTACAATGGAGGGTTACAGAGGGGAGGAGAGGTTAACTGCACTGTACACAAATGAATTCTAGCTGCGATAAACTGTGATGAGGACTAAAAGAAGGAAAACTGGGTTCTGTGAACAAGATTAGTATTACAGGGCTTCCCTGGTGGCGCAGTGGTTGGGAGTCCGCCTGCCGATGCAGGAAACATGGGTTCATGCCCCGGTCCGGGAGGATCCCACATGCTGCGGAGCGGCTGGGCCCGTGAGCCATGGCCGCTGAGCTTGCGCGTCCGGAGCCTGTGCTCCGCAACGGGAGAGGCCGCGGCAGTGAGAGGCCCACGTACCGCAAAAAAAAAAAAAAAAAGATTAGTATTATATCTTCCCTGTTTCCTAGCTCTGTACATCTCCCCGCTTTTACAGGTCACCTTTGAACCTGTGGAACTCCAAATCTCTCTCTCCTCATCTTTCTTTCTTTCTTTCTTCCTTCCTTCCATCCCTTCCTCCCTTTTTCTTTCTTCCCTTCCCTTTCCTCCCTTCCTTCCTTCCTTCCCTCTCTCTTTCACCTCTTTTTGTTTTGATGGCCTCATTCCAGATCTGTCCCAGGTTGGGGATCCTCCCCTTTCCCACCCAAAGAGACTATCAAAATACTTCCTTAAAGAAAGGGCCACCTCCCTGCATAAGAAATATGCTACCACTCTCCTATGGTAAGACCCCAGGGATGTGGTTTTATTTTAAATTACAATTATTTGCTTTCTGAAACACTGTCTTAATATTTTGTTTTAAAATGTGAGATGTCCAAAATGAGGGTGTGAAAGTTGTTTTAGACGGTTTCTGGGAGAATATTAACCAACAACATACTTCATAGTGATACAGACATTTTCTCCACCTCCTTTTATTTTTATTGAGATATAATTGACATATAACATTGCATTAGTTTTAGGTGTATAACATCATGATTTGATATATGCCTATATTGTGAAATGATTACCACAATAAATTTAGTTAGCATCCATTCCACAAAGTTACAGTTTACACACATATGTGTGTGTGTGTGTGTGTGTGTGTGTGTGTGTGTGTGTATATATATATATATAAAATCTATGATTTTTTTTTCTTATTTCATTATTGCTCCTTCCCTCCCTCTCTTCTCTCCCTTCTTTCTTTCATATTCACTGGAGGGTAAAACCTGCCACTTAGCAGTTGCCCATTTATCTGTTAGCAAACATTTTTATAGTACTTTTATGTTCCAGGCACTGTTCTGAGCACTCATTCCAAATTGATACTGTCGATTGGGTCCAAGAAGAAATCTCAGCTTGGTGCTGTTATGATTTGGTTATTTCCCCCTCTGAGTCCATAATGACCAGCTCTGGGCTCAGAAGCTCTGACGTCTAGCTAGAGTTATAGAACTCTGTTTGGTTTTGTTTCATTTTACTATCTTATTTCAAAGATTATCTTCTACTTATAGAAATCGACTAAAAGTTTCTTTTCAAAGTAAGTTTATTGTTAATGTTACATATAACATGATGGATAAGTACATTAGGGTGGGTAGTGCCCGGATATAGCAAAAGCATGGAGCTAACTAGACTGTCTAAAGCTTGGAAGTCCTTAGTACCGTGTGTTTCAGCAGAGAATGCAGTGGGCAGGCTCATGTCGTGTAATGAGGATGGAAAAGGATATTGGGTTAACGTCAGAAGACCTGGTGTGAATCCAGGTTTTGCCCCATCTTGTCTACGTGGCCTTGGGTAAGTCACTCTCCCCTCTCAACCTTGATTTCTTCTCCTTCCAAATGATGATGGATACCGGGCTGCTGTAAAGATTAAATGGGAAAAAGCTTGAGGAAATTCTTGGCATGGTGTCTGGCCAGTAGTTGATGTAGAACAAATGTTTGTTTTTAAGTGGAAATCGCAACATTTTATTGAATTAAGAATTAATTATTTAAAAACTGAAAAGGCCTCATTATGGAAAGCTGCTGGGTTCCAGACCCTGGGTTGTCCATGATGGAGATGAAGGACTGGGCCCCATGCTCCAGGAACTTCAGTGCCACAGGACAGACAAGACACATTTCAGTGAATCCTGGAATGCGAGTTGCGATCATCTTGAGGAAGAAGAGAGAGGTTGGTGCTATGGGAATATTTGACAAGCAGGCTTCACATTTACTGGGGAATGAAAAAGGTGTACCAAGACAACAATGATGACAAGAAAATGCTGAAACTGAGACCCTACCCGCCGCAAATGTGTAGGTGTCAGCCAGACAGAGAGGGGGATGAGGGAATAACATTTAGACGATGAGCCTGCTCTCACTTCTGCCTGAGAACTTCACGCTGCCCATCGTGCACAGAACAGATAAACTCATAGCAAGCTCAGCTTATGACATCCATAAAAGGATTTCATCCATCCGCCATTCTCCAGGCCGTCCGTTTATAGTGGTGATCTTTCTTCCTGCTTTATATTACAACCAAAGCTGCTCCTTTTCCAAATTGCCTGGCAGCCAGGGGAGTTTTATGCATGCCTGGGTCTCTAGGAGCAAGCCATGGTTCCAAGGCCTCGATTTCTCCATCTCTGCTGGCCTAGTACACTCATCTCTTCCAGGCACTCCGTCGTCCTTAAAATGAGAGTCTCATTCTGTGATGGCTGATGTTAAGTTTTCCTGAGAGTCATATTTGATGAGGACAAAAGACCAGATTCAATCCTATTAGATGGCATCTCCCTTTATATTTTTGGCTCGTTTTGAAAAGAGGGTCTGTATCGATGTTCACCGTGATATGCCCTGTAAAGAGAGGGGCATGTCAGAAGCCAGGCCTGAATTAGGATGGAGCATATTAAACTTTTCCTATTCATTGGCTTAAAAAAAAATCCCTGTTCCCATAATGGCAACTTGACCAGAAATGGGTGGTTGCACTAGCTTTCTGCTTCTTGCTTATTATTCCAAGCCAGGGACTCTTTCTGGTTAGGTAAGTTTGCATTTCTACTTTCATTGCTGTAAAAATAGCTCCAGTTCTGTCTAATCTCATCTCTTGCTACTTGTGGGTATGCTAAGCGTGAGCCATACCAAACGTTTTAGTTTCTTGAATAATACTCGTCCCCACTCGCCTCTTGGATCTGCTCATGAAGTTCCCATTTCCTGAAATGCTCCTCTGCCTGGAACACCACCCACCTCCCCATTCACCTGGATGTCTCCTTCTGGTTTCAGCTGATACATAACCCGTGGGACGCTCTCTCTGAAAAGGGCAAGACGAGGTTGGAGCCCCTTTCTCCACACACGCTCAGATGAGGCTCTATAATTCTCCTACCCGGGCACTTATCACAACTGATTATATTAGTCTGATTACTTGTTAGCTTGACCTCCACTCTCTGCTGAGGCTGGGGCAAGCTACCATGTTTGCGTCTGTATCTCCTGAGTCTAGCAAAATCCCTATACCTGGTGTTCAATATATATTTAAATGAATGAATGAATAAATTAATGAGGGAATAATGTGGGTGTTTTCATATGGGCTTGGATTTGCCTTCGAAATCATTAAAAGTCAGTATTTTTCCCAGTCTCTTGATATGTTCCTTTATTTTCACCCAAGACATATCCCTCTTTAAAATGTGTTAAAGGTAAAATACTGCCTTGGGTTTCGTCATCTTCATTATTCAAGGCAGTCCTTATAGGGTAGTATCTTTCTTCCTGTTTTATATTACAATTTGCCTAATTCAAAGTAGTACTACAGGAGTGCTTTTCTAATAGACTCCCAGCAATGAACTCAGTGGCTGAAGCAGGATTGTTGAGGGTAGAAGAAAATTAGTCCAAGCCTGACTTGGCACTGGCCAAGTCTTGAGTTTTTGGTTCCTCATCTGTAAAATAGAGATATTCGTAGTACCTACTTCATAGAATTGGTGTGAAGAGTAAAGGCCATCTATCTGAATGAAGTATAACTGAGAGGTGACTGTAAAATATTCCTTAGAGCAATGGCCTTTCTCACCAACACGAGTTGTAATTTCAAAGCTCACGTTAATTTAATTTAATTTTTTTTCACATTAATTTTAAACAGCTAGGATACGGTGTCAGGCACTGGACAAGTACTCAGTAAATAGTAGCCATTATGGTAATGCTCATTCAGATTAGCTTATGAATACACGTCAGTGCTTGCCTCGATCTGGAGCACACTGGGAAATGAAAGCATGTTCCAAACTTCTGAGAGGGAAAGCAAATGAACCCTCACCTCTGCCATCTTGAGAAGTCCTCGTCAAAAGATATTTCAAGCATGTCTCAGATCAACCTTCCCGTCACCACCAACTCTTAGGCTCTTGTGGCTGGTGACCCCAGTGACTAAACTCACCCTGTAACGGGGATGATTGTGACAAGGGGCAAATGACTGTGAAGGAAAACTCTTGGGTAGAGGTTGAAGATTAACGCGTGCTTTGCAAATTTCCCTAGAGGCGCTCATCAGAGAGTTTCAGCCAACTGGCATTATTCATGATCTAGTGTGAAAAATTGGTGCTGAAGCCGCTTTGAGTTTTGAAGGTAATTTGAGCTTTTTATTTGCTTCCGTGGATTTAAGATACTGACCACTTTAGGGAAGTTTTGAAAGAGAGGCTAGCCTCTTTCACCCCACAAAGCAGTATTCACAGCCAATCAGACTGTTTTGGTTAATGAAATACTGTTGACCTCTTTTTGGAAATCACCTTCAGACTTAATAATATGGTTTTATGCTTAGTTTTCATGGAACTGGGCTCACGTTAGCATTTGATTCTTCTGTCCATTGTGCTCTTCTGCCTGGAGGTAGAAGACAGTATACCTGGAATATCTTTTCTACCTCTGTAGATGAGAGTATACCTAGAATTTCTGGAATTTGACCAGAATTGGATTAATAATAAATCTGGAGTTCACATAGTTTAATTATAATGATCATAAGGATGGGCCTGAAAGGGAGAATACAGCTGTTTTAGTACACGTTTGTGTGTGTGCATCTGTATATGAACATGTATATATTCTGAGATATATAATATGTGCATGTATATACACATGCCCATGTATACATCCACAGGTAGAATTGCAGTTCATTGCTTTAAAACAGTTGTCACTTGCCAAGATATAGAAATGACATAGAACAACCCTTTCAACTTGTAAATTATGCTTGGGACTGATAGTCACGTGAATGTGATCAGCCCTTTTTACCCGTCCCATTCTCCCCCAGTTGATGGATCAGTCTATCATGACATCCCCCATGAGACATTCATAGCCTTGCTATCACTACACTTTTTGCATTATTTACAGTGGTGTGACTTTAAAATTGAATTATTGGCAGGACTTCCAGGTATGGCTGAATAAGGAAGTCAGTAAATCCTTTCCCCCCAAAACATCTGTAAAGCTGGATGAAATTGACACAGCAACCGTTTCAGCATTCTGGAAATTAACCAACGGCATACAGCAATTTAAGAAGAATTTATGCTTGAAAATCTGCTGAAATTCTAGAACCCTGGGGAAGTCTATGGTGTGCTGGTCTGAAGCTTCTCCCCTTCCCGGCTCAGTTGGTGCTGTTGCAGTAGAATGGCGCTTTTGCAGTTTCGAGCAGTGGGTGACATACTGGTTACTGGTAACCAGCATAGTGCTTTTATGATCTTGGTGACCAGCAAGTGGAGAGGGTCAGTAGCTCTACTAGCCTCAGTTTTCAGTCATGTTTGGGGCATGTTCTGAGGTTGTGTACATGTACAGCTGAGACCAGAGAGAACCTAAGCTATTCATATACTCCTGGCCAACCCTAAACCTTTGCACATATCCACAGAATACATGAAAGGGCCTAGCAGGAAGCAAAAGCTGGGACAGACTTAAGAATAGCCTGACCTTTTAACGTCCACTTTTATCCTCTACCATCAGCAGGAGATAATAGACTTACTGGTTCCAGTGTTTGAGTACAACCTCTTTCTAGTAGCTGACTACTGAGCTATGCTGATACAACCCATATGATGCCAGGTTTAAAAGTAAAATCAAGAACTTAAAAAAGCCTGAACAGAAACAATAGCAGGTACACGCTATGGAGGTGATAGGTTTCAAAGTTTAGCCAAGGAAAGTTTCTAAATAAATAGAACCAATGAAATAGCAACAGTTACCATCGCAGGGAACAAATCAGAATCCAGAGTTGCTGCAATACGCTCTCCAAAATGTTCAGCGTTCAACGAAGCAGATGAGACATACAGAAAAACAGGTGTGACCTGTAATTGGAAGAAACTGCAGTTAATAGAACGGTTTCTGAATGTGCCCAGATGTTGGATTTAGCAGACAAAGCTTTCAAAGCAGCTATTAAAAATATGTTCAAAGAACTAAAGGAAACCATGTTTAAACAACTAAAGGAAAGTGTGTTAATCACGGTTCTCCTGAGAAACAGGACCAATAAGATAAAACATATATGTGTATATGTATATATATTATATACACACATACATAAAAACAAAAGGGAGGGGAATGGAGCTATGCTGGGGCAAAGTTTCTATACTTTATTAGTATCATGTTAGTATCAATCTGAAGTAGGTTGCGATAAGTTGACACATGTTGTAATTCCTAGAGTGACCACTAAGAAGATAACAACAACAAAATAACAGAGGAATTAAAATGATGCACTAAAATTTATTTAATACAGGAGAAGGCAATCAAGCAGGAAAAAAGGAACAAAAAGGAAGAAAAAGATACAGGAAACAAAGTGGAAAATATAAATCAAACCATATCAATAATTTCAGTAACTGAGAATGATTTAAATATTCTAGTCAAGGAGCAGAGAGTGTCAAATTAGATTTACTAAGAAGCAAGACAGTCCCTGAGAGACAACACAAAGAGCACCATCTAGCAAAGAAAAAAAAATGCATTTGTATAATCAACGTGAAGAAATTTTGTGCTTTAGAGAACACCATTAAGAAAATGAAAAGACAGGACACGCACTGGGAGAAAATATTCAAAATTCATATATCTAGTGAAGGACTGTAGCCAAAATATATTTTAAAAACTCTTACAATTCAATAATAGGAAGACAACCCAGTTTCTAAAAATGGTCAAAAGATTTGAAGAGACATTTCACCAAAGAAGATACAGTGAATAGATGGCTAATAAATGTATAAAACGATGCTCAACATCATAAATCATTAGAGAAATTCAAACGAAAACTGACATGAGCTACCACTGCACATCCATTAGAATGGCTATAATCAAAAAGGTGGACAGTACTAAATGCTGACAATATGTAGAGAAATTTTATTATAAAGTACGGATGGGAATATAAAATGGTATCGCCTCTTAGGAAAACAGTTGAACAGATTCTTAAAAAGTTAAAAATAACTCACCATATGACCCAACAATTCTGCTTCTAGGACTCTTTCCAAAAGAAATGAAACCATGAGTCCATATAAAGACATGTACACATAACAGCATTAGGTATAACAGCCTCAAACTGGAAACAATGTGAAGGTCCATCCGTTGTGACTGGGTACACAAGGTGTGGTACCCATACCTGCTGCAACACGGGTGATCCTCAAAAACATGATGACGAATGGAAGGAGCCGGAGGTAAATGACCACATGTTGTATGATTCCATTTATATGGAGTACCCAGAAGAGGAAAATCTAACAGAGATAGAAAGCAGAGCAGTGGTTGCCTTGGGCTGGGTAAGAAAGTAGGGATTAAATCAAAATGGACATGAGAGAACTTTTGGGGGTAATGGCTGAGTTTTATGGTATGTCAGTTATACCTCAATAAAGCTGTTTTTTAAAAAACACTAAATCGTTAGATATTATCTTTGGAAAATTTGATTAAGCCATTCAGATAAATTCTTCCAGTGTGTGGATTTCTGAACAAATGGTCTACTCTTTGGTCACGTCTGAGAAAAACTGTTTCAAATGAATATTTGTAGTACGTTACTTAATTTTACTTTGTACCTGTGCTTTACACATACCCAGAAGTATACTCTGAAGCTGCTGGTTTCCCAACTATTCACCTGTGTGGGGTGTCATTGGCAAACAATCTCTTGATGAATAAGAACCTTCCTTCAAGGACAGGACTCATTAAACGTCAATTAGCACAGATTTTTTTTATAATGCTAATTTGGGGACACATTTTCAAAAGTATATTCATATATAGCCCTCCTTCATAGTATATTATAGGATAGAAATACATTTCCCTGTAATCTGCATGCTACATTATTTGCTCTCACTCAGTAGGGTTTGACAGGCAGCAGTGTATGACTCTTGCTGTTGAGTGTCACAAGGTGTTTCATACAGTGAAATCTGTTGGCCAGTTGGTGTCCTGTCACGTTATTTTGAGTGAGTTCTGTAATGTGTTCTGCATCATCTCCTTCTGTTGTAGTGTGCTATCAGACACCCACCCCACTGCTCTTAAATATACACACGTGGTAACTTCCCCTCAATTTTGTTTTCAAGTCTCTGTTGACATGTCTGGCAGGCTCCCTTCCCCCTTATTGCTCAAGGGTGGCCGATGTGCCTCTCCTAACTGTTCCCTTAGTATTTCCTAAACCTTGCTTTCTTGCACTTACCACACTTATGGCAGGCACTGCTGATTACCACCCCAATATCCATTCGTTCTTATTACCAGAACCCTGATTTTTCTCAGAGTAACTGTGTGCCCAGTTAAAAATTCTTACCTTCCCAGACTCCCTTGCAGATGTGTGTGGTCATGTGACCCAGTAGCAGCCAATGAGATGGAAGGGCTAGTCTACGGAGTAAAATTTCCAAGCCATCATATCCATTTAAAAGAGAAGTCAACTAGTTCTGTACATTGTTTTGCCCTTGTCCTTCGCTTTGTCTCCTTTGTCCATTTGGAATTCACCTTTGAGCCTTGAGGAGCAGCAGGCTTCTTGTGAGAACAGAAATGAAACAAAATGTTAAGGATGGCAGAGCAGGAAAATGAACTGTATCTGTGGCCTTTCTCACTGCAGGGACTGCCTTAGATGTCTGGGACTACCTGCCTTTGGATTTCTTTTCCCATGGAAACGTATCTGGTTAAGTCAAATCCATGTTTGATTAAAGTATTACATGCAGCTGAACACATTCCTAACTGATAGTACAATCTTCTAACGGGCTATTTACTTAACTGGCTTTATTTCTAAGGAGTAACTTCCTCAGAAGGCAGGAACCCTGTCTTGTTCGCTTCTGTATTCTTCGTGACTTGGTAATGAAAGTTGGCACAGAGTAGATGTTTAGTAAAAGTCTGTTGAATAGATAATTGGTTGAGTGAATGAGTCAAGGTGAAAATGTATGGATTTCCCCATGATTTGCATTTACTCTCTTTGGGTATTTTCTCTTAGGGAGCTGGGTCTTGAGACCCAACAAGACTTTTTGGCATACTTTCTAGATCAGGATTTCTCAGCCTCGACACAATCAACATTTTGGGCCAGATAATTCTTCATTGTGGGGAAACCGTGCTGGGCCTTGTAGGATGTTTGACAGCATCCCTGGTCTCTGCCCGGTGGATCGCAGGAGCACCGAACTTCCTCCAGTTGTGACAAACAGTGGTGTTTCCAGACATGGCCCAGTGTCCTCAAGAGGGCAAAATTGCCCCTGGTTGGGAACCACTGGTATGGAGAAGGGATTCTGAACTTGAGTCCTATGAACTACTGGGTAGTATGTGTGCGTGTATGTGTGAAGCCTGTAAATAACACAGAAAATTTGTTACGTGTGTGCGTGCATTGTTTTGGGTGGAAGATCTGCATCTCTTATATATCCTCGAAGGCTAATGGTTCCAGCAAAGTTCAGAACCATTGCTCTAGAATTGTCAAGCTGCTTCTAAACTTTTCACTGTGTTCTTTTAACCTCCTATACACTGTTGAACTTAATAGTTAGAGAGGTTAAGACCACTGCTTAATGACTAGGTAAGTTCTAATCAAGTGTTAAAGTCTAATAAACTGCAATTGCTTTGAGGTCCACAAAACAAGCCTTTTGAAATATTTTGGAGAGCTGTTATAAATATGGAAATCGAGGACGGTATTCTTGTGCGTTGTAACATAATGGTCAATCCACTTAACAAAGGAGAATCAGATTGCAGTTCTGAAACTCTAAATGCAGCAGTAATTGGATGAAAAGTAAGAAGAGAAACTCTCATAAACAGATTACTTAAAAATGGTCTCAGGTGAATATATACTGGCAGGAAAATTTAAATTATAAAAAAGAAATAAGATGGATGTAAGCATGACTGAACTGAATTTAACGGTTGATGTTCTCACTTACTTAATCACATAATGCCACTGCTTGGGACTCTTACTGAAGCAAATCATTTGTTGCATCCAAAGAGAGCCATAATAATGCAGAACGTGCCATGAAATACCCAATTAAATTATTTTAACACGTTGGAGATTGTGGGCCGATGCATGTGTCTTAGTGTTTCCTCAGCCTGACAGTCTGGAGAGTATGATCCATGTTTAATATCTGGTTTGTATTTCTTCGCTCTGACCTGTGTGTGTGTGTGTGTGTGTGTGTGTGTGTGTGCACGTGTGGATTCATTGCTCTGCTCTAGCTCTGAAAATGTTTGAGCACGGCACAGCCGGGAATATAAGGAATGAAAAGAATCTGTACATAAGACAGTCACCTCCTGCCGCACTCCTAGGGGAAGCTGGGAACGTGACATACCAGGAACTTGGAAATGAGGTTTCCTAAACTTCATACCGTCGCAGAAGCTTATTACGGTGAATGTGCCGGGGGCACGTTCCTTGCTAACCGATAAAATAGAGCTGTGTGATGGAAACAGCTGCTTCACTTGCTTGCATGATTTTTGCGGGTCGGGAGTGGAGAGACTGTACACAACTTCCCTTTCCACCTGTAAAGTGTTTTTACAAATTTCACTTTTAATCATCCAGCTTATTCTTGACTGTAACCAAGTATGTAGATGACCCACGTATAATTTAATTATATATTCTGTGTATAAAAATTATATGCATTCCTTAGAGAAAAAGATAAAAAAGAAAATGAGAATTTCCATTTCACCACCAAAAGACAACTGCCCCGTAGTATATTTCCTATTCATATGTATTGAAATCTAAAAAGTTTCTTTTTTTTAAGAAATAGTCTCATTAATACACAAAGCTGGGGAAATAGCCTGTAATACTTGGGCCCAGAAATAGCAGTTTTTCATTTTCGTTTTGTTTTGTTTCTTTGGCTGTGCTGGGCGGCCTGCTGTATCTTAGTTCCCCTACCAGGGATCAAACCTGGGCCCATGGCAGTGAAAGCGTGGAGTCCTAACCACTGGACCACCAGGGAATTCCCCAGTTGTTCATTTTTGTACGTTAATGTTCCACTTTCCCCCCCAAACACTTTTGCACCCACAGACATTTGTAGATGGGATGTTACCCCACCATGGGTACCCATTCTGTCATGGGTATCTTTCCAAGGCAATAGTCAGACGGACCTGTGGAGGACACAAAACTTTATTGTCTTTATACAAAAAGATATGTTCTACGGGATAGGAGGAGAAGGGATCTACAGAAAGATTTGCAAAAGACAGTAATAGTATCCCAGGCCCACCATGCTGATATAAGCGATGCTAACACAGATGGACATTTGAAAACACATGTACATCAATTTTAATTCAATTTTACATGGTATTGTAGAAAGCCAGCTTTCATCTACAAAGTGCTTTCGTGCAAACTATAGGAGGTACTCCCTTCCCGATGGATACAGCTCCTGCTTGTCCCATCGAGTACAGGGAGAGCTCAGAGTGCTCACACGTAAGGAGCAGACCTAGATTCTTTCACTCAGCAATATGTGGAAGACACGTACTATCACCTAGAACGTACCACCACCTCCACATCAACAGCCCCTCTATAAGAGAGAACACTGAATCTGGTACCTGCTGCATTCCAGTGCTGTTCTGAGAGTTTTACAGATATCACCCTGCTTAACCCTTTAACAATGATGTAGTGGGTACTGTTATTTTCCCCGTTTCGTTTATGAGAAAACTGAGGCACGAAGAAATTAAATCGCTTGTCCAAAGTCATCTGGCTAGTGAGTGGCAGGGCCGGGATTTGAACTCTGCTCTTAACTGCTCTGCCATTCGAATTCATCTCTTCTTGGCTCTTTCTTCTTCTTTTTTTCCTTTTAAAACAATGTTGCAGTGAACATTTTTATCTAATTATTTACTTAGGATCATTTTCTACTTCGTTTTTGTTTAAATAACACGAAATGCCTGACACTGTTATAAACATTCTACCAAAATTAATTCACTTGATTCTCCTCCCAACCCCAGGAGTCAGCATTTATTATAAACTTCATAGTAGATGAGGCAGAGAGAGATTAACTAAAGTGAGTGCCAGAGCTGAGATTCCCACCCAGGCAGTCTGACTCTAGGACCTGTTCCTTAACCATCAAGTTATGTAGCCTCTTCCTCTCTTCAGGAAGCAAGGAAGTATCATGGGCTTTAAACCGGTTATACAACTACCAGATTACACTCAATAGAGACTATCCCGATGGATGATTTCCATATTAGGGTATTTTGTTCTAGCCATCTTTTCAGATGCACATCAAAATAGAATTTATATCATACCCTATATATAAATTTATTTGTAATTAATTTTTTTATTAAAAGTAACTTAGAAAATGAAAAATAAAGAAAATATTAAATTTGCCAATGACAAATCATGCAGAGATAATTACTGACGCCCTATAGGCTATACAGTACTTTTTTTAATGGAAGTAGAACTATGCACACATTAAAAATAAAATTGCTATCCTTCTTGCAATGAAAATGATTTTTGACACTAACAGTTATTAAAAAAGTAGTTTTTATTTGTGTCACAGTGAATTGTAAAAATGCAGTATAATATTTAACAAGTCGTTTAATGAAACAGATTACACTGAATTTTTGTTTTTTGCAGGAAAAAAATATTACATTGATGAACGTCTTCATACATTATTCTTGTTATGATTTTTTATTCCCTCAAGATATGTTCTTGGGAGAGGAATAATTCAGTCAAGGGCTATGAATATTTGCGGGCTTTATAGATACACTTTTAGCTAACTTGTAAGAGGCATTTTTCTAAGTTACTATAAACTATAAGAACCATTTTACTCTCTGAATAATATGTGGTTATATATCTAGACCATACCTTACTTAACTCTCACTCTAGCGTGATGACTTTATTTAGAGTGGTGTTATTCAACCATTTAAAGTCCCCTTTTGATAAACATTAAAACCTCACACCTCCTTTAATGTAATTTTTAGACAGCATTCAAATCAGTGACAACTTTAGGAATAAAAAATTCATTTTGATTTTGAAAAATTATTCCCTTCAGCCTGAAAAATTTTTTTATCATTTCTTAGAGTTCAGGTCTGATTGCAACAAATTCTTTTAGTTTTCTTTCATCTGAAGATGTTTTTTTATTTTGCCTTCCTTCTGAAGGACATTTTAGTTGGGCATAGAATTCCTTTTTGACATTATGTTTTTCTTTAGGACTTTACAGGTATAAAAGCTAGTCCATATGATATTATCCCCAATTTTTCTGAGGCTCTGTATATTTTTCTCAATCCTTTTTCTCTGTTTGCTTTAGATTTGGTAATTTCTTTTGACATAGCTTCACTTTTACTAACTCTTTTCCCCGTCATCTCTCTTCTTCTGTTAGGCCCGACCACTGATTTAAATTTCAGATATTTTAATTTTCAGTTGGAGAATTTCCATTGGGGTCTTTTTTCGTAGTTTCTATGTCTCTTCTCATTCATCAGGAGAAATGTTAAAATGTACTTCATTAAACATTAGTTAGAACAGCTGTTTCAAATGCCAGCATGGGGTCATATCTGGATTAGTCTCTGTTTTCTCTACTCTTGCAACTAAGTCATGGTTTCTGATTCTTTGAATATTGAGTAATTTTGGATTGTATCCCCAATACTGTGATGTTATACTGTAGAAACTCTGGATTCCATTATACTCCTCTGAAGACTATTGATGTTTTTGTTTTATCAGGCAATTAACTTGGTTGAATTCAAATGGTTAACTCTCACTTTTGAGCAGCAGCTCGAATCTCTGTTCAGTTCTTTTGTCTTCAGCTGAACTGCTTGGAAATCTGCCCAGTTAATATGTCAGCCAGACACTTGGGCAGAAACTACGTATAGAAATTAGAGTTCTTTCACTGTGGCTTTCTCGTCTCTCTCCTTACTTTCTAGTGGCAGTAGTTGACCCAGACTCTATCCTCTTGTTCCTCAGGTCAGAAAAATTGGGATATTTCTTTCAGAGTTTCAGCCACCTCGTGTGGAGCTCAGGCTTAAAGCTGTAGAGACAGGTAACTCATTTTATGCCCTTCTTCCAAGTTTTGACTACCCTCTTGTTGTTAAACAACGATTTGCATACCTATTTGTCTAACATATCTTTTCCATGATCCCAGCACATAGGCCTGGTACATAGTAGTATCTCTTTAAATATTTGTTGAGCAAACAAATACAGCCAGGAGATGCTGAGAGTCTAAACCAGGGCACAGGCAATGCGGGTAGGGAAAATAGGGTGTGTTTAAGAGAAACCTCAGAGAGAGCTTTCAAGGAATTGGCTTATTGGCTGGATAGGTGGGGGGACTTGTGGAAGATGGAGGAGTTGAGGTAAAACCTCAAGGACTCTATCTGGGGTACCTTGGCAGATGGTTATATAGGGTCAGCGAATGGGTGCTTGGATTGAGACGGGACTTCTGAGCGTTGAGAAAAATGATCCTTTGGTCTTTGCATGTTGTCTCTCCTAATTTTTGATTAGCATTTATCCTGCCCTTGGCCCATCCTTGACTGGAACTGAGATTAAACTGAGACTGGAACTGATCTTTCGATCAGTAGCCAAATTTCTAATTCTTCAGTCCCGATCCGGTGCAGCTGGCTCTGCTGGGAGAGAAATGACCAAGTCTGGGATCCAGGGCGTCTAGTAAAGAAGGGTGTTTCTCTATGATAAGAAGCTGAGTATTGAAATGTAATCCTCCTAACCCCTGCGTCCCCAGGACTGCATTAAATTGTTCCTGTTAGTGTGATTGCTCCAAGATACCCCAAGAGCAGGGGAAATGTTAGAAAGCCTGCGAACGAGGGGAGAGATGCTGGAAGCCGCAGCTCAGTCATGACTTAGGAGCCTCACTAAATTCATCAGCGGAAATGTCTGACAGCCTCGGAACCTGAAATCTTTCATCCTCCTGGTGGAATATGAGTTAGCTGGTGCAGTAAAATGAAAACTGGTGGTGAGCGCGGCAGTCAGGTTAATGTTCCCTTAGCGGCGGGGTTTGGGATGAGAGCATAATTACATGTAGAAGCGGTGCCCTGGGCTTCCTTTCCTGCGAGTAGCCACGATAAAGGCAGCCTCTAATGCCTGATGCCAGGGCAAGCTGCTCCGTCCAGAGGTTTCTCATTAGCGCCTCTGATTTCGGCTGGAGTCACAGGCTTTAGGCTAATCCTTGCGTGGACAGCGGCTGGTCTTGCCGGCCTCAGCCCAGGCATTTAGCCCCAGGAATGCCGCTCCTGATGGGCTCCCCAGCCACAGTGAAGAAAAACAGGTTTCCAAGGGGAGGAACTTGTGGAGGGCTGTGCCTTTCAGCGGGGTGTCTGTCACTATTTCTGTTCTGAGGCGGGTCTCACCAGGATGTCTGGTTCTCTGCCACCCCTCAGGCCACGCACCGGGGGACTGGTTACCTTGCCATGGTCGGGGCCGGGGGGTTGCATGCTCTTCTTGTCATGCCTTTAGAGGTGGAGACGAGGAGATGCTAAAGATAGAAGCCGGCCCAGCAAATGGACGGGACTTGAAGAAATGCAGCCGTGAGTGCATTCATAGTACTTGCACAGGAGAACACCATTGCTAGCCGAACGTCAACGACCCTCGCCTATGGGCTCCCTCCCACACAGGCCCCAGCGGTTAATTCTGAGAGAACCCAGGGGCTGTCTTGTGAGCGCTCAAAGCACGTCTCCTCTGTTTTTCTGTGCCACCTTCCTCACCGCATTCTGCTGCCCTCACGCACGGGAGCACATCTGCGGCACCAGCTTGGTCCAGCCCAACAGGCACTGCTGCCGCGGCTCGGAGTTTCTCTGCTGCTGCTTCCCTTACACGTTGATGCCCCATTGCTGCCTGCCCAAGTCCACAGGGTCCCAAGGGTGGGATGGGGTAGGTGTCCGAGGGCTCCCCCTCCAATTCCCTCCATTCAGTCACCTTGTGTGTGGTCAGAGCTTCGCGATATTCTTCTAGAAAACAGACCCTGCACTTCTTCTCTGCTGTCCTCTCTCTGCAGCTGTGGTTCACACCTCTGGCTCACAGTGGGTCACACATGCAGCCTTTTATAGACACTCTTGTCCAGGTCCCAGGCCAGAGCTTTGAACTTAGCATCTCATGGGCTGGGCCCTGGAGTTGTGGTTTTTAAGCTCCCCAGGTGACTCTAATGTGTTGCCAGGGCTGAGGGCCCCCTCTCTGCAGGAAGCAGGGAAGAACTTGACCTCATTGTGGGCTGGGCAGAGGGTTGCTATCCATACCCTCGT
Source organism: Lagenorhynchus albirostris (assembly GCF_949774975.1). NCBI lineage: Eukaryota > Metazoa > Chordata > Mammalia > Artiodactyla > Delphinidae > Lagenorhynchus > Lagenorhynchus albirostris. Next base: position 17,735,014 of record NC_083104.1, on the reverse strand, counting down.
CTCCCCATCGCCAGCCTCAGATGCCTGCAGGCTTCTGCCCTTCCGCACAAATTGATGTCTGTCCTTGGATGGTACTGGCCATGGGCCAGCAGTTTGGCTGGAAGCCAGACTGTGGATTCCAGTTCACTCTTAAACATTTTAATGTAGTTATTTCAAATATTACTTTGGCTTAGCTCACATAAATCTTATCGGAAGCCGTGAGCTCAGCGTCATATAGACGGGAAAAAAATGTGGGGTGGGAGACTTAAAGTAGCCGCAGAATCCACTTCTAGCTGTGTGATCTTCAACAAGTAACTCATACTCTCTGAATCTCAGTTTCTCCGCCTGTAAAATGGGTATAGAGTTTACCCGGTGGGGTCGTTACCATGTACCTATTAGGTGACATGTGTGAAAGCGTTTTGTAGGAGTAAGGCACTGTGGGAAAGCAACACCTTGGTATGTGATATTGACCAGCCATCTTGCAGATATAGGACTTGAATTACTTGTGGTATGAGTGGTTCAAAGGGGATTCATTACCAATATTGGAAAGGCCGTTCCGAGCACACATTCTGGGGGTGAAACCTTGATGTTTTATTTTTGTGACTGCAGGAGCAGCGGCATCCCTCGGATTTAATTCTGCGATCCTCTGTAAGAGTGCCACTCCTACGGCAGAATTATCAATTTTTTTTCCAGTACTGGGAATTCTGACCCTGGAATATTTTCACATTTTTCAAAATGATATCTTCTAGCCTGGAGGTTCTTAAACACTAGAGGCATCAGAACCACCTGGAAGGCTTGTTAAGACAGATTGCTGGGCCCTACCCCCAGGCCCAGAGTTTCTGATTCAGTAGATCTGGGGTGGGGTCCAAGAACTTGCCTTTCTAACAGGCACCCAGTGGCGCCGATGCTTCTGGTTCAGAGAGCACACGTGGAGAAGCCCTGTGCAGACTCTTTCTGCAGCGTCACAGCATTTCCTCCAGGGCAGCGATTCTTATCCTTAACTGCACATTAGAATTACACGGGGAGCTTTTAAACACACTGATCTCTGGACCTCACCCCACAGCAATGGCATTGCTCTCTGGAAGTGGGCCCACGGTACCATTATTTAAAAATGGTTCTGTGGGTCATTCTCAGGTGCAGCCAGAGGTGATTTCCCTTCCCGTCTTATGCCCTATAACACATTTTCCACTCGGCAGCAGAGCCTATTTTGAGAATACACATCAGATTAGCTCATGGCATTTCTGCTTAAATCCCCTCGCTTACTTTCCGAAGTCCTTAGGAGAAAGTCCTAGCCCTGTGCCTCAGCTCCGAAGTCCTGCCACACCTGCTTCCTCCTGACTCGACACCCTCGCTCTGCCATCTGCACATCTCACCTATGTGCCACAGCACGGGCTTTCTTTCTTCCCTCCGATAGGCCTAGCCCTGCCCCGAACCAGGGCCTTGCTCTTGTCCTCTGGCCGGGATGCTCGACCCCACCTCCCAGCACTGCTGTCTCCTTTCGTCCCTCCAGCCTCAGCTCCACTGTCCCTTCCTCACAGAGGCCTGCCTTGGCCAGCCTGTTAATGGTTAACGGTGATGCCACTACTAAAATAGGTCCTTTCCCATCCCCCAGTTCGTGCACTCCTATTTTCCTGATCACATTTTAGTATCTTGTTTATTTATTTTCTAGTATCTCTAGAAATCATTTTCACGAGTGCAGGGACCTTGTCCACTTTATTCATTGCTGTTTCATGTGCTTGCTAAGGCAGAAGGGCCATAGATATATTTATCAAGTGAATGAATGAATGAATGAACCCTCCAAATTGTGGGCTACAGGAACCTACTCTGTTTGGCGACTGCAAGGCACCATCACTCCAGACACACGTGACAATAGACTCTTCCAGCCCATTGAGCTCCAGGTGGCCAACACTGGAGGCCACATGCCCGTCAGGTCATCCCTTGAGCCGGCTTGACTGCTCGCTGAGTGCCCATCACAGCTCAGGTCAGACAGTGGGGGGAGAGGCCAGGGCAGACCAGCACTGCATTTGCATTTGGAAGGGAGATTTGACAGGGGTGATGGAGGAGCACTGGCATCCTTTACAACACGGTTCCCTTACAGAGGGGTGGAGCCATGCAAGTGTCAGTAATCGATAATTGCCTATTTTATATGGATGGTTTATAGGCTAATCTCAATTAATTGTTTCTGAAAGAGCAGTAAAATTAGGCAGGGAGGCCATCCGCTATGATGCCCTGCGAAGTGCAGCAGCACAGACAGGCTATTAGCATCGCGGAGGTCACAGCAGTCTCTAAGTGAAGGGCATAACGCCTCCAGAACGAGATAAGACGTTCAGCTTCCTGCAGAAGAAAAGGCTGAGAGGACAGAGTCTGTGCTGGAGGAGGGAGGTATAGTCGAGAAGGGTCAGACGGAAAATCGGGTGATCAGAGCAAGCAGGTCTCTTTCTAACAGTGCATTTTCTTTTTCTCTTATACACAAAGAAGTTTCTCACCATCAGTGCGACTCCCTCATCTCTTTGAAGTTGCAGTCTTTTCTCCTTGTACAAAGTGATGCAGCGTGTGCATTTCTATGTGAAACTGAAGTGAGGTGGGAAAAAAATTGTGCTTCTCCAATTATTATCCTTGAATTCCAGGATAATTGGCAGGATAGTCCAAAATGTAGCCACCCTTGCTGTTTATCAGTGAGAGGGTGTTAGGTGTGTGTGTGTGTGTGTGTGTGTGTGTGTGTGTGCATTTGTCATTAAAAAATTTAATAGTATAGGAGAAGATCTATAACTAGGACATCATACCTATGTGTTTTCCTTTGTATTGTGGTATAAAGTGTTTTGTGCAACCCAGTTTACTTTAAAAAGGATGGGTTGATTTTAAAGAAAACTAGTAAGGAACTATCAGAAGGAAGTAAGGAGATAAAGCAACAATTATTTGGGGTTTGAGAATTCCTGGGAACCAGGACTAGGATACCCAGACCTAAGCAAACGATTAAGCAAATTTCTTCTTTGTTTAACGGATGGAACTGGGAGAAAAATTGGCTTTGCTCAACATCTTCAGCATAAACACTTGAGAAGTGCAAGGTTATCCAGCCCCTTTGACCACCTGTTAATTCGTTGGGTGAGCTGAGCTTCCTCATGGTGGACCCATGGAGCAGAAGAAGATAGCAAAGACTGCAATTAGCTGGAGTAACCAAACCAGTGTTGGGTTTTTTTTTTTGTCAGTGGAAGATAGATGCTGCTGTCACATGACGCTAGCTTCCTTAAAAAACCTGCCCTGGCTCCGGACACAAGAACTCATCAATCTTTCCTAGAAGCCTTTGACCCCAGCAGGAAGACAAAGTTGGGCAAGGCTTAGCAAACTTGGATCTCTTCCTAACTCAGTTACTCGAGAGGGAACAATTTGCACTGCTGGTCACACTAAAGTGCCGTCAGTTGCCTGTTTTGTGGGAATGCCCCAGAATGAATTTAGCATGGTAGTATTTTCAGATGATTGAAATGTGGGCCTCTCACTGTCAACCGTTGCTAGTAGTTTTGAAAACATCAATAGGTGCTGACAACTGCTCTTAGCCCATTTCTCTTGATGATTTTACTGTAATTGAAAAGAGACTTGGGTACGAGAATTTCTTTTTAAAAAAATTTATTTTAGGGCTTCCCAGGTGGCGCAGTGGTTGAGAGTCCGCCTGCCGATGCAGGGGGCACGGGTTCGTGCCCCGGTCCGGGAGGATCCCGCATGCCGTGGAGTGGCTGGGCCCGTGGGCCACGGCCGCTGAGCCTGCGCATCTGGAGCCTGTGCTCCGCAACGGGAGAGGCCACAACAGTGAGAGGCCCGCGTACCGCAAAAAAAAAAAATTATTTTACTGAAGTATAGTTGATTTACAAAGTTGTGTTAGTTTCTGCTGTACAGCAAAGTTATTCAGTTATACATATATACATTCTTTCTCATATTCTTTTCCATTATGGTTTATCACAGGAGATTTTTATATATATATATATATATATATATATATATATATATATTTGTGTGTGTGTGTGTGTGTGTGTGTGTGTGTGTGTGTGTGTGAGATACGTGGGCCTCTTACTGTTGTGGCCTCTCCCGTTGCGGAGCACAGGCTGCGACGTGCAGGCTCAGCGGCCGTGGCTCACGGGCCCAGCCGCTCTGCGGCACGCGGGACCCTCCCGGACCGGGGCACGAACATGTGTCCCCTGCATCGACAGGCGGACTCTCAACCACTGCGCCACCAGGGAAGCCCTATCACTGGATATTGAATATGGTTCCCTGTGCTATACAAGTAGGACCTTGCTGTTCATCCATTCTATATATAATGGTTAGCATCTGCTAATCCCAAACTCCCAGTCCATCCTTCCCCTAACCCCATCCCCCTTGGCAACCACAAGTCTGTCCTCTATGTCTGTGGGTCTGTTTATGCTTCCTAGATAACTCTATTTGTGTCATATTTTAGATTCCACATATAAGTGATATCATATGGTATTTGTTTTTCTCTTTCTGACTTACTTCACTTAGTATGATAACCTCTAGGTCCATTCATGTTGCTGCAAATGGCATTCTTTCATCCTTTTTAATGGCTGAGTAGTATTCCATCGTATATGCATACCACATCTTCTTTATCCATTCATCTGTCGATGGACATTTAAGTTGCTTCCATGCCTTGGCTATTGTGAATAGTGCTACTGTGAACATAGGGGTGCGTGTATCTTTTTGAATTATAGTTCTGTCTGGGTATATGCCCAGGAGTGGAATTGCTGGGTCATATGGCAACTCTATTTTTAGTTTTCTGATGAATCTCCATACTGTTCTCCATAGTGGCTGCACCAATTTACATTCTTGGGTGGGAGAATTTCTAAATATATAGGCACTTTGTTATTGGCGATCTGCACTATTCAACATGGTAACCACTAGCCCCTGGGGCCATTTAAATCTAACTTAATTAAAATTAAATAAAGTTGAAAATTCGCATTAAATGTAAGAGTTAAGGTTCAGCTTAAAATTCTCCTTTGCACCAGTCACACTCCAAATGCTTAATAACATCATATGGTCATTAATACTGGATATCATATTATATAGCACAAGTATAGAATATTGATTCGGGACCGAAAGTTCTTTGGACAGTGCTATATGAATGAATCCTTTCTGAAACTGGACAGAATCAGCCTGGTTTCAAGGAGGATCATTGCATCCACGGGGGTTCGAGTGTGTTGGGGTGGAGGTGTCAGCAATCAGCCGTTAGAGATGTTTTTCACTTTTCCAATTCCCAGCCGTTTCTTAGTGTACTTGCATCACCCCCGAATATGTCTCTCGTCAGCATACCTACTCCATCTGAGGGTGACTGGCTTCTCCACATGAATGTGTTGTCTGTTCTGGCTTTTCTAATTGAAAGGAATTCTTGCCATTTCTGGAGAGTGTTAATAGTCGATGAATCAAAAAGGGAAAGTCACGGGCTTCCCTGGTGGCGCAGTGGTTGAGAGTCCGCCTGCCGATGCAGGGGACGCGGGTTCGTGCCGCGGTCCGGGAAGATCCCACATGCCGCGGAGCGGCTGCGCCCGTGAGCCATGGCCGCTGAGCCTGTGCGTCCGGAGCCTGTTGCTCCGCCACGGGAGAGGCCACAACAGTGAGAGGCCCGCGTACCGCAAAAAAACAAAACAAAAACAAAAAAAAGGGAAAGTCACAATTAAATCCATTCTTAAGACTTTCACTATCTTCATTCTTAAGTCTTCCCCTTAAGGTGGTAAAACAGTCCGTGGTCAACACTTATCTTGTAAACATACTCTCTACCAAAAAAGATGAAGAGGTGGTCTAGAGGTGGGAGGAAATTTATTTTGGAATTTCTCTAGGTGGAGTCAGGACATTGGCTTTTCTAAAAGCCAGGACTGGACGTTTTTGTTGAGTGGATCTTGTCCCTTGCAGCACAGACTCCCTACTGCCCTTTGAGGGATGCAGAAGGGACATCGATTGAGCCTCTGCTAAGAAAACAAGTATCTCCACTCGATTCGAGAAAATACAACGTGTCACACACTTAGTGAAAATCAATGATGCAGGAAAATTTACTGGCCGCTATTCAAATCTCAGTTCCTCTAATTGTAGGGGCTGGAAAAGCCCTGGTTTTTGAAGTTCAGAGGTTTTGCCGTAAGTACAAGTCACTCGCTCTTTGGATGACCTGAAAAGAGTCTCAATTGAGCCGTTTCTTGTGATAATGACATGGGAAACAAGGGGAGGAAGCCAGTGACACAGACACACAGACTGGAGGCGCCTGTGTTCAGAGCTGCTACTGAGGCTGCAGGCTGATTCTGTAGAAGAGGATGATAAAACGATGCTTCTGGTGGGGTTTCTCAAAGCAGGAATCCTCTCCTGGCTCGCTTCACCCATGTAAGTCATCCATCTCGCACTGGCTGGGATTTACGTTTATGACTCACCTTTAGTGAAACCTAGGTATTGCTTATAAATAGTTGGATTTGAAGGCAAAGAGGAAAGAGAAGGGGGACCCTCAAGGAGCCCTGGAATCGAAGAGTTGTCTGCTGTGGTCCGAGTTGAGGCAGAAGTCGCCTACCATGCTCCATCCCTTCCATTAAAAAAAGAAATTTAGAAGCAGAATAAGAGAGTTGTAGAATGTAGGGCAGGGGTGGGCTGGAGGATGCCGATACGGAAAGACTGATGAGAAATTGTAAATGAGTATTGAACTGTGGGCAGTAATATGGTGAATTATAGCCCCAGCCCTTGAATGATGGCTGGAAGTCATCAAGTCTCTGGATTTTACTAAGTTGTCGTTCACATGTTATATTAGCTGCAACTGTAACGGCTGCATCCCTCTCGGAATGGCTCTCCAGCCTATGTTACCGCCCCCATGGTACTGATTTTGGGTGGGTAGGCAGTGATTCATGGGGCCCTCCCCATCACCACCTTTCTTCCCCCTAGCTCCGGATTTTCAAGAGTCTTGTGTGAATTGTACTAGTTTAGTGACAACCCAGCAGGAAAACTCATCGTATTTGCAAATGACTGCTTGGGATTTGGGGGAGGCAGGAGGATTAGGGAGAGAATCACCAAATATAAGGTGAAATCATTAAGGCCAGGAATAAGGGGACATTTAAAAATCTATCAGGGACAGGGGGCTTCCCTAGTGGCACAGTAGTTAAGAATCCGCCTGCCAATGCAGGGGACACGGGTTCGAGCCCTGGTCTGGGAAGATCCCACATGCCACGGAGCAACTAATCCCGTGCACCACAACTACTGAGCCTGCGCTCTAGAGCCCGTGAGCCACAACTCCTGAGCCAGCGTGCCACAACTACTGAAGCCTACACGCCTAGAGCCTGTGCTCCGCAACGAGAAGCCCCGACAATGAGAAGCCCTCACACCACAATGAAGAGTAACCCGCTCGCCACAACTAGAAAAAGCCCGCACACAGCAATCAATACCCAACACAGCCATAAATAAATAAATAAATTTAAAAAAAAATCTATCAGGGACAGAAGGGAACAGTTCTGCCTGGAGTTCTCACCTGTTAACTCTGGCATCCCTGGGGAAGAAAAGAGGGGAAAATAAATATTTGGGCTGGTTCTGTTTCTGTGTTTTATTGACAGTTTCCACGACACTCTCTCCCTTTTTTGCTGAAAAACTTGCCCAGAGCCCTTCTCCAGTAGGCGAGGGCTCTCCTTGAGATGCAGCGGATGCGTTAGGTGCTTTTCTGCCTCTTTATTCTCAGCTGGGATTTGGGATTGAAGCAGGCTTCTGCTGCCTATCAGTGTTCATCCGGACACGACCCTGGAGTCTCAGTCCAACTCCCCACCACGCCTTGCCCCCAAACTTGACTGACGATGAAGGGTGACATTCGTGAGAATCTTAAAATCTGAGGTTTTTTTTTTTTTTTTTTTTTACGTTGGGTGATGGCTTGACCTTGATCTTTGATCTAAAAATCCCCAACTTCATTCTGGGTATACTTTCACCGTCATTTTTTCTGTTTTATTCCATTCTATCTCCTTGATTTTAGGTAACGTATTTAGCAGGTAGCTCTCATCTAAAATGTGATATAGTAATTAAAAAGATATAATAATAACAGTAATAGTTATCATTATACTTTTAGTAATATATTACATATTAGTTATAGTAACATGTAATAATTGTTATAGCTGTATACTTTTCTACTGTTGATATAATAATACTTTTTTGTCACTGCTAACATTTATTGAGCTCTTACTGTGAGCCAGACGATGTGCTAAACACTAATCATGTATTATCTGATTTAATCCTCATAAAACCCTGTAGGTGAGTTGTATCATTTTACCCAGTTCATAACTGAGGAACCGAGACTTACAGAATTTAAGGGATATGCCCTAGAACACACAGAGAGATGATGGCAGAGCTGGGCATTCTGCCTCTATTGTCCTCATTTGTCACCTCTGTAAACACTGCTCTGTGATTTGGTGGGGCAAGACAGGTGCCTCCAGGCCCAGGTGTCTGGCCCTCCTTCAAGCCTTCTGTTCTCTGGATGATGGAGAAGCCAATTTCAGCCTCCAAGATGATGTCATTTTCCAATGAATGGATGATGGCCCCAGGCCCGATTAGTTGGCCGGCGTGGTGGGTTTCAAGGTGGCTGTTTAGTGGATCATGGGGCCAGTGCACATATGGGTCACCCCATCCTTTCTGACCCCAAGTGATGCATTGGTAGATGGGTGTGGGGCTCCATCCAGCAGTAGGTGCGTTCTGCAGGGTGCAGCCCCGGGGGGCAGTGCAGTGAATCCAGTCTGTAGATTAGCAGGATCTCTCCTCCCACTGCTGGCTGCCTCATCTAAGTAACGTGTGAGGAACTGTGCAGGGAGCCCGTGATGATGAATTACAGCTGGCGCCGGGGCTGGGAAGTGGGCAAAATCGACCCAGTCTTGTCTTTGTTCTCACTGACAAGAATAACAACAAATCCCAATTGCGGAAGGTAGAACCTTCCACCTCATCCCATGGAATCAAAAGGGCCTGAGTTTGCCTTATTCACTCCGCTCTGGGGTCCGCAGATCAGTGCACAGGGCTAGTCTGGGCAGCCACATGCTGGCATATATCTTGGAAGCACCAAGAAAAAAGCATCTGGAATTTGTCCTGTAACATATACCTGGGAATTTACAACAGTGTTGTCCTTCCAGCCCATACTCTGAGCCCCTAGCAAGTCCAAAGGCCCACCCGTGGACCTTCCTGCTAGAGGACATTCCAGAGAGGCCCCTTATCCCAGCAGGAGGAGGGTTGCCTGGGGCAGTCACAGTTCACACCCATCGTTCTAGAATAATTATTAATAGCGTCTCTTTTCACTCTTCAGAGTTCCTGTTGGAATATAAATTATGTGGTCAGTTTATGACCTTGTAAAGAACAAGAGCGCTGGCGTCCACAGCCGAAGTGTGAACCTTGGCTTTTCCTATTCAAATCTCTGCGGCCTTGCACCATTAGCTTTCTAAGCCTTCACTGCTTCACCTCTAAAATGGGAGGAATCATGGCCACTGTGCCTGAGGCCGGTTCTGAGGATTAAATGAGATGGCGTGTGTGAAGGGCTTAGTAGGAGGGGCCTACATGATAAGCACTGTGCACACTGCGTCTAGGTGTGGCGGTGAGTGTGGCTCTTGGACGTTCTGGAGTGCCTGCAATGCAAAGTAGCTTGTTTTCTATACGTCAGTTGAATTTCTGGTTCAGACCCTCCTTTTTTTTTTTTTTTTAAAATGGAGAAGGTGACATGACCTTCACCTTCTTTTTTAAAAAAAATTAATCGATGTATTTATTTTTGCTGTGTTGGGTCTTCATTTCTGTGCGAGGGCTTTCTCTAGTTGTGGCAAGCGGGGGCCGCTCTTCATCGCGGTGCGCGGGCCTCTCGCTATCGCGGCCTCTCTTGTTGCGGAGCACAGGCTCCAGACGCGCAGGCTCAGTAGTTGTGGCTCACGGGCCTAGTTGCTCCACGGCATGTGGGATCCTTCCAGACCAGGGCTCAAACCCGTGTCCCCTGCATTAGCAGGCAGATTCTCAACCACTGCGCCACCAGGGAGGCCCGTGACCCTCCTTTTTTTTGAGGCTGATAACACCAATCTGTGAGTGTCCGATTTTGACCCTGCTGGTGAATAGCTGTGCTCCCTAAAGCAATTTTGCAGTTCCTCACTCAGTGTCGTCTTCTGTAAGTTGAACTGATTTTTTACACTTTGAGACTTTGGAAGCTGAAGCCAAGTGTCTGCTTTCAAATCCTGGCTCATGTACCGCATTGCCATGTGACCTTGGGGGGGACTCCTTTGCCTCTTTGTGTCTGCTTCCCATCTGCAAAATGGGCATAGAATCTGCCCTATAGGGTGTTATGAGAATTAAACGTGTGAACACACATAAGCCTCTGAACTGTCCCCAGCAAATAGTGAGCATTTGGTGAATGATAAATATAGTGTCATTTTTCTGGGAAGTATGAAGAAATGTTTTAAAAAGTTCATGATCCCATCATCTAGAGATATCCGCTGTTAAAATTTTAGTGTATTTCCTTTCATTTATATTTTCATACCTAATATTTTAAAAATAGAGTAATGACGCACAGACCCTTGGCACTGCGTCTTCTTAGGTCACAGTTTTTTCCCCCATTTCATTGGTGCTAAACTCAATTTTTTTTTTTTTTTCCGCGGTATGCGGGCCTCTCACTATTGTGGCCTCTCCCGTTGCGGAGCACAGGGTCCGGACGCGCAGGCTCAGCCGCCATGGCTCACGGGCCCAGCTGCTCCGCGGCATGTGGGATCTTCCAGGACCAGGGCACGAACTCGCGTCCCCTGCATCGGCAGGTGGACTCTCAACCACTGCACCACCAAGGAAGCCCTAAACTCAAATTTTATTAGCAGCATTATATTCCATCACAGGATGAAAATCATTTTTTATTCTCCTGCTATTATATATTTACATGATTTCTAACTTTATTCTCTTATTTGCTGAACAAAATATTTTGTTCAGCAAATATTCTGAATGAAAACTGCAGAAATTTCTGGACCCCTTCTTTGGTTACTTCCTTTGGGTGGAGTCCTACCTGCAGAAACACTGGGCCGGTGAATATTGATCGTTTTTCAGGTTCTTGATATAGATTGTCAAGTCGAGCTCTAGAAATGTACCAAATTTATGTTCTTAGCAGCAGAGTGTAACAGTGCCATTTTATCACACCTTCACCAGTGTTCTCTTTTTTTTTTTTCTCTCACTCGCTGGCTTTTGTAAACAACCTACTCTGTTATCTCTAGACCAGTGCTGTTTAATAGAACTTTCTGGGATGATGGAAATGTTCTGTATCAGCATTGTCCAGTATGATAGCCACTAATCTCGTGGGGCTATTGAGCTTTTGAAATGTGGCTAATGCACCCAAGGAAGTGCATTTTTAATTTCTCTTGGACCAGTTTGAACTTACAGAGCCACATGGGACTGGTGCTTGTGGTATTGGCCAGTGCAGCTTCTGAAATCCACCGTGACCACGGCGGAACAGCACGGTGTGTTGTCACCCTGGAGCTCGTTTTGTGTTTTCGTCTGGTCCACACGGGGGAGCAGAGCGAATGGCCAGACCACCGTCAGTCGGTGCTATTGGGGAAATCATCTCCTTTTCCTCCTGCGTCCCTCAGCAGCCCTCCCAGAAGGCCACCAGCCCCGAGAGCTGAGGATACTTCTTGCATTAAAGAAGACTTAAGTTGTGTACAAAATTGTTGGCCGCTTTCTTTTCCTTATGTTCCAAGGTTGCTGCCTCTCATACCCTGTTATTCTTAGACCTATTTCCCAGGTGCTGTTGAAGCCCCGGAATAGTGGTCCCGCTGCCCCTCTGCCACTGGCTCGTATTGGTTTGGAAAGTGATGAGCTGGTTCTCTGCTTCCCGCTGCCCTTTCCACAGATGATGCCTCTCGTAGCTCAGAGTCCAGGGCTTCCGCTTCTCACTCCGCAAATGCTTAGCTTGTAACGCCTTCCAGTAGTGTGTGTCCCAGTCACGTGACTGGTGACACACAGCGGTTTGGTGCAGGCCTGAGCTCAGGACCTTGAGCTGCGAAGTGTGACTCCGCCCGTCTGCTCAGCCCCGGCCCGTGGGGCCGGAGTGGAGCGAGCCCCAGACGCCCAAGGCGACAGCTGCTGAATGGCTATTGGCAGATGTGGACATGCCCTGTGGTCTCCTCCTGCCCACATCAGAAGAGAAACTAATGTCACGCTGTATCTTCTTGTTGTTTCACTCTTGGCAAGCCCAAGCTACTGATCATCTCATTTATCAATAGTTGGACTCATTTTCAAAACCCTGAAAGAAACAGGCAGCAAGAAGCAGTTTTTAAAAAAAGGCTTAAAATCTGCTTTGGGGTAGCACTCATCCACCGTTCTGTTCAGATAAGAGTTCACTTGCGTGGTCCCCCTGGGGTCTGTCCTTGCCTTTTATTTTTTAATCATAACTTTTAATTCCACTAATTTAAGAAAAGTCCAGGAAATGACACACGTAAACTCTTACGTATGAATTCGCTCTAAGGCGCATTCTTCCCCATGTAGCTGGGACACTAAGAGACAGCCCTCTTGGACGGTGCCCGTGAGTTTGCTGAGTGTCAGGCGTGAGCTCCGTGCTTTGCATGGATTACTGTGTTTAATCCTTACAACATTTTCCTAGAGGCAGTGACGTTTTTATTTCCAGCTGCAAATGAAGTGGTTTTAAGGGTAGAGAAGGTAGGTGGCTTGCTTCATGTTACCCATTTAGTAGGTGATAAAGCTGGGATTGTATTCCAAGCAAATGGACTCGAGGGTCTGTATGCCTGCCCTATGTACTTAACATACTCACAAAGGTGAACAAATGTGCCAGGCACTGTGCTGGGCATTTTATGAGGATTCTTCTTTTATAATTGTTTTTTAACTCTCCCAACAACCTTATAGGCTATGGGTACTACTCTTGCCCCCAGTTTACAGACGCATAAACTGAGGCTTATAGACTTGAGGGAGGGGATCCCAGGTCACATAGGAAGGAAAGTGGTGGAACCTGGGTGGGCGAAAGTTTGGCTCTTCACAGAGCCCAAGTTCTTAACTACCAGGTTATACTTCTACCCTAGCAGTTTGGAGGTTTACATAGGGAGGTGGCCAGAGTGTCATTTCTTAGAGCTTGCCAACTGATAAATAATATAGTTACATGCTTTTCAATTAAATTAGATCTGTGGTGATTGGTGAGAGAGACTTAATGGTATCCATCAGTGCTTCTTGAACTAATAGTCATGGTGAAGGACCAGATTTTTAAAAACTTTCCAATCCAGTATAGCCCCACCATACATAGATAATGATGGTCCTTGGGCCACACACAATTCGCTAGGGAGTTGGAAAGACCCAGAATTCCGAGAGACTGGAAATGTCAGCATTGTCAACTTGCTATAAAGGTCGCTCAATGCTTATCCTCAATTTCTGTACTTACGTCATTGCAGACAGGCAACAAAGAGTTCATGGATCAGTGCTGGCCGTGGACCACAATTTGAAACTCATTTCCAAACATGAGATTTCAGGCTCAGGTTTCAGGAAACACTCATTCTAGCTCTGCCTCTACCTTGCAGAGTGGCCCTAGGAAAGTCACGTAACCTCTCTGAGTTTAAGATTCTTCATCTGTCAGTGGATAGGTTTGGAGCAAATACAAGATCCCCGCCAGTTCCCAGGCGCTAAGTTTCTATGTGGATTTTGAGGGTCTCCTGCACTAGAGATGCCTGCGATCAGAAGTGCAAGAACAACACACTTTTAGAATATGCTGAAAATGGTCTGTTTCTTAACAGTGCCTGGCACAGGTGACTTGGGAGCTTTGCCTTATAAAGGGCTCTTGTGATTGATAGCCTGTGACACCCATTTGTTTGACAAATGAATTCCAAGGGCATGGGAGTAGGTTGAATTTGCTGAGCGTCAAAGCATGTGCAATGTGCCCAAGTGAGTTTTGTGTGGTCAATCTTTGAGTTTAATTACAGTGATAGTTAAAATAACAGGAAATATAATGAGGTTTGTAAAGTACAATTCCCTTGCTGGTTGTTAAGTCTGGTTTCTTTTCACATCAGTCAGGAAACTGGAGCTGGTGTCCTGGGTTTCTATATCAATAGTATTTGAGAAAGTGATTCAAGGGCCTCTGCTTATATTGCAGCGTCAGTGAGATTCCTTTAGTCTGTGTTTTCTAAATTCTCACCATCATCTGAAGTGTGGTCCATGGACCAGCAGCCTCGAAATCTCCTAGGAACTTGTTAGAAATGCAGAATCTCAGGTCTTACCCCAAACCAAATGAGTTAGAATCTGCTTTCTAAGAAGATCCCCAAGTGAACCTTATGTATTAAAGTATAAGAAGGGCAGTTCGTGGGCCCTGGAATTGCTCTTGCAAAGGTGAAAATGGAAGACTTAGTCGTTCAGTGAGTGGCACTCTCGGTGGCCTGTTGGATGGCAGGCCTTACACCGAGCACTGGCCTGGCGTTTAAAGGGGACAGATCTGGTCTCCTCCTCACAGAGAGACACCACACGGTCATGTACCTCACACTGAACTTGGTGCTCTGATAGGACCCATGAATGGGTCCATGCACATCCAGAGGAGGGGTGCTCACCCAGTCCACGGAGGTCAGGGGGGGCTTCCTGGGGCTATGGCTTTTAAGCTAAGACACAAAAGTATGATTAAAAATACTGGCGAAATGCTGTTGCTCCTCATTGGGGGAGAGGGACTTGCTTTGCTCTCTGTCCTGGAGGGTCCCTGATTCCCCTAGACCAGTGGTGTGTAATCTGTGGCCCACGGGGCCCAACCCAGCCCACTATTTATTTTTGGAAATGAAATTTTATTGGAGCACAGCCTTGCTCATTTGTTTATATATTGTCTATGGCTACCCTCCTGATAAACAGCAGAGTTGAGTAGTTGCAACAGAAACTTTATAGCCTGCAAAGTGAAAATGTGTTTACCGTCTGCGTCTTTAAAGAAAATGTTCTCAGACTTCTCTTCCAGAGCGTGGTTCTCAAAGTGTGGATTCCAGCTCAACAGCGTCGCTGTTGGCTGGGGACTCTCTAGATGGGAAAATTCTCAGGCCCCACCCCAGACTCATTGAATCAGATTCCGGGGGCGAGGCGCAGTGATGTGTTTTTAACAAGTCCTGCCGGCGATTCTGATGCACAGAAAGTTCCAGAAATACTGCCTCAGACCGGACTCTGCTGTGCTGTGGGACCTTCCCGTAGTCACATCTTCTCCCTAGACCGCGAGGCTCATTCTGTCCTCCAGACCCCAGCTCAGACAACCCCCTTCAGAAAGACCTTCTTTGGACACACAGTCTAAAGGGGGCTCCTTAGCCAGTCTGACCCATCACCTATTCTTCTATTTCTCATGGCTCCTATTCTATTTCCCCCACTTTTTAAAATTCATACCACACCCCCCTTTTTAAATCTGCAAAGTCATTCTCTCTTAGCTTCAGTTTCCTCATCTTTAAAATGGGGATGCTAATAGTACCAGTGCTACCAGCTTATTGTGGGGGAGGAATTGAGTGACCGTGTTAAGTACTTAGGCTCTGGCACTTGTAGGTGTTAGCCTGAGAGATGACACAGTGCTCGACAGGTGTCCTGTGGCAGGAGTCACTTGTCATGGTGAGTGAACTGGCCTTGGTTTGGAACTCATATCTCCTGGACTCAAAGTTCTTTTCTTTTTTTTATAATTTTTTTTTTAATCATTGCGTTCTGAATTCACAGCATTTTAAAAAATTTAGTTTTTACTTCAGGCTGTGTTGGGTCTTCATTGCTGTGCACGGGCTTTCTCTAGTTGCGGCGAGAGGGGGCTACTCTTCGTTGCGGTGCGTGGGCTTCTCATTGTGGTGGCCTTTCTTGTTGCGGAGCCCATGCTTCAGTAGTTATGGCTCACGGGCTCTAGAACGCAGGCTCAGCAGTTGTGGCGCACGGACTTAGTTGCTCCGCGGTATGTGGGATCTTCCCGGACCAGGGCTCGAACCCCTGTCCCCTGCATTGGCAAGTGGATTCTTAACCACCGAGCCACCAGGGAAGTCCCTCAAAGTTATTTTCACTGGGCCCTCTGGTTCTCTGTTCTGGTAACTGGACCAGTGGAATGTTGTAGCTGGTGAAGCTTGAAGATCATCAGGTCTAATGCTCTTGTTTTCCAAGGGAGCTGGGCCTTGGTAGGAAGTCCCGTGTGCTCTGTTGCTGTGGAATGCTAACAAGTACTTGACATGTCCTATCTCTTTAGTTCCACAACCACTCCTCCGTGTCCGCAAGTTGAGGAGAAACGCTCAAAGAATTTCACTGACTTGGCTAAGATCAAGAGCGGTGGCTCACACACAAAGGTCTGTGTTCGTAACAATTTAATAAGCTTATCCAATGAGGTCACAAGGAAGTGTGATTTCTGCCTGTGGTGGCTCCTTCTGAGGTTGTATTCTTCCGGAAGAGTAGGGTCTCAACCCCCAACCTTGACATCAAACTCGCCAGCACTCTTACTGCCTCTGCTGGTGTGGCATTGATAGCCTTCTCTCCGTGGACACGTGATTCAGGGAAACCTGGGTATAGGAAATGCCCAACGGACACAGCGGGCTCCCCTCCCTTGTATGCTGCGCTTCTTTCATGACCTTTGAAATGGTCGGCACTGAACTCAGCACTGCGGGAATAGCCTTTCGCAGCCAATTAGCTTGAGATCTGGTTGGAGGTAGGGTGCAGGGGACAAAAAACCCGCCCCACCAAAAAGACACTATGTAGGGAATTAGATTGTCAGGGTTACTTACAAAGGTAAGGGCAGTAACATACCCACTTGAACATGGAGAAAATTTCCCCTAAGATGCCTATGGAAAAATATCAGCATGCAATGAAGAATTGTTGGAAAAACAGATACTTTCTTATAATTTCCTTGCATGTTTTAAGGGAGAGGCCCTTTGAAATGAGGCAGGCATGAGCCAGGTCCTCCTTGTTCATAGAATGAGACAATAGGAAGGGATGCTGGCTGTCCCAGGCAGCTCAGCTCAGGACTTTGTAATTACTTTCATCCTGATAACATGCTGGGCCAGGATATTTTTATTGCTTTGCAAAGAAGAACTGCCCTCGAGTTATCTAAGAAAAGCCAGTCAAAGGCACGTTTATAAAGGGATTGACCTTAAGATAATAATAAAGTGTGTGGCTGAGGGAGTGTGGAGGCATATTGGGTTTGTGCGGGATTTGGAGAGAAGGGGGTCGTCACTGGGAATCGAAGGGCAGAGCTGGAACCTAGCAAATGATGGAAATGCACGTGGGTTCTTTTATTGTGCTCTGACTTGGAGAGGCCCGAGGTAGTTATAGAATGGAGATCATCATGGTGCCCTGTGCTCGTATGGCTTTCCTTGAGGCAGTTTCAGTGTTTGGAAAGTGCAGGAAGAAGAAAAAGGGATTTAAAATAAAACCACTAGTTCAGTGCTTTGTACTGTGTCCTCTTCCAGAATGTCATACAGCTGGAATCACAGAGGACGTAGCTTTTTCAGATTGGATAACTACATTCTCAGTGACTGATTCGGAGACATTTAATCAACAAATAGGTTTATTTGCTTGGGTTCTGCAGGTGGATAGGTGTCTGGTTGCTCTGGAGGCTAACGTAACACTGTAAAGCAAAAGTTGGCAAGTTTTTTCCATACAGGACCAGACAGTAACCATTCTAGGCTTTGTGGGTCAAGAGGCAAAATCAAGGACATTAGGCAGGTATTTGTACAATCATTTATGATATAACCACTTAAAGATGTAAAGGTCGGGACTTCCCTGGCAGTCCAGTGGTTAAGAATCCATGCTTCCACTGCAGGGGGCATGGGTTCGATCCCTGGTTGGGGAACTAAGATCCCGCATGGTGCACGGTGTGGCCAAACATACCCACATACATGCATAAATAAATATATAAAATAGACGAGACCCTAGGGGTTAATATCCAAAATATATGAACAGCTCATACAACTTAACATAAAAAAAAAGATGTAAAAATCATTCTTAGCTCATGGGACATACTGGATTGGGCCCACGACTATAGTTGGCTTACCTCTGATACTATAGATTTAGAGAGAGAACTCAGCATCCAGACAGCCATCCCCTCTTCAGTTTGCCACGGATCACTCCACTCCCATAAGCTGACTGCTTCCTCTATTTACATCACCTATCTGACCCGTTTAGGCAACTAAGTTTGCAACTCCTGGGCTCAAGGAATGAGCGCTAAAGCATAAAATCGTCCTTCAGATACTTTATATGTCATGTCTTCAAAGAGCTGGTGTCAATGTTGCGTATGAGGGGAATGAAGACCAACAGTTGAGGGTGGGGTAGCGTTACAAGCTGAGAGAACAAGGACTAGGGGCTCCGGTAGGTGGTTCTCTTTGGTTGGAGTAATCCATTAGAGCAAAAGCAGGCCTGGCTCTGCCATCTACAGGCTGTGTGACCTTGGACCAGCCAGCTCTCCAAGACTCAGTGTCTTCATCCATAAAATGGGGATGATGATCCCAGCCTTCTGGCTGGATAGGCTCGTTGTGAGACTCAGGTCATATTCCTTTTCTTTTCTTTTAAAATACTTATTTATTTATTTATGGCTGTGTTGGGTCTTCATCTCTGTGTGAGGGCTTTCTCCAGTTGTGGCACACGGGGGCCACTCTTCATCGCGGTGCGCGGGCCTCTCGCTATTGCGGCCTCTCTTGTTGCGGAGCACAGGCTCCAGACGTGCAGGCTCAGTAGTTGTGGCTCATGGGCCTAGCTGCTCCGCAGCATGTGGGATCTTCCTAGACCAGGCTCGAACCTGTGTCCCCTGCATTGGCAGGCAGACTCTGAACCACTGCGCCACCAGGGAAGCCCAGGTTATATTCTTTTATTATGTGAGGCTGTGTTGGGAAGTATAGTATTTAGTATTTTTTTCTCCTGTATTTAGTATTTTTGACTTTGGATCATGGAAGATTGAATGAAGGTAAGTTTGAAGAGTGATTTGAAGGGCCTGGGAACCATAGCCTAAGAGACCAGAATTGGAGACTCTTAAATGGTTTAGTTTTAGAAATGAGAAGAAAATGTGTCACCGTTTGACAGACAGTTCTTGAGAAGCTGTTACTCTGTAAAGCCTGATGGATGAGAAGTGTCCATTTAGAGACTTAATTAGGACAAACAGAGTAGCTCCCTTTGGTCCAGAGTCTGGCCCTTAGCCATGTGGCCTCCAACGGTCCACAGTGTCCTGACTGTGTTCATCTTTCAGGACAGGACTCAGGCTGGCAAGACTCTCGTGACCAGTGTTCCAGAACAAGACTCTTAATTGATTCATTTCTAGTGAAAAGTTCTAGTGCCAAAGGGATCACAGCACTCATGCCTGGTGATCCTCTGCTTCTCTCCCTCTTTGCAGAACCATGTGGAAGCCCAGTTGGACCCAGAAAGTTGCCTGGGGAGTGAGGTGTGGGCACCAGAGAGGCGAGTGAACTGAGTCCACAGGTTCGGGGTGGGGGTAGCCTGTTTCTACCATCTCCCAAGTTCCCGTGGATGGCTTTGCCCAGGAGACTGGAAAACTCAGTCTTTTGCCTGAAATTTCCTATATCTCTCTGTAAAAATATATACCTATTTCCAACAGCCTTTGGAAAATGCACACAAATAGAAGTGGTCTGTAATTCCATCACTCAGTTCTACCCTCAGTTAATATGTAATGGTAAGTTTTTTCTATGTGTATACACATTTTAAACAAGAATGTCATTATAGAATGCAAAAGTGGACTAGTCAGGGTTCTCAAGAGAAACAGAACCAACAGGATCGATCGATGGATTGGTCCTTCCATCCATCCATCCATCCATCCATCCATCCATCCATCCATCCATCCATCCATCCAGAGACAGAGGCGATGGAGAGTGGAGGGAGTAGAAAATACCCAAGGGATTGGCTCTGGCTCACACAGTTACGGAGGGTGAGAAGTCCTGGGGTGGGAATCAAGATGGTGGAGCAGTAGGATGTGGAACTCACCTCTCCCCACAAATACATCAAGAGAAGTCCCAAGATCTGGGTCAGCAAACTGGAGACCCTTGTGTAGCTCCAGTCCCAAAGCCGGCAGGCTCGAGACCCAAGTAGAGCCAATGTTTCAGTTCTAGCCTGAAAGCAGGACAAGACTGATGTTCTAGCTCAAGGCAATCAGGCAGGAGCTTCCTCTTATTCTAGGGCAGGTCAACCATTTTGTTTTATTCAGGACTTCAATGCGTTGGATGGGGTCGCCCACATCGGGGAGGGCCATCTGCTTTACTCAGTCTACTGATTAACGTATCATCTCACCCAGAAACACACTCAGAATAATATTTAACCAAACATCTGGGCACCCCATGACCCAGTCCAGTTGACAGATAAAAATTAACTGTCACAAATGCTGCTTTAGTATTTATATACCTTTTCCATATAATATATTGGGAATATTTTCCATTTCATTACATAACCTTCCACAACACCTTTTAAGTTATACCACGTTTTAATGAACCATTTCACCATTGTTGTACATTTCCATTGTCCTTCCTAGGTTTTGGTGCCCTTCCTAAAATCCTTTCTGAAACAAGAATAGTATAAATAAAGAAGTAATATACTCTATAAATAAAAGGCGTAATACAGTTAACCCTTCAACACCACTGGGGTTAGGGGAATCTCCCTCTGCACACTCAGAAATCCACGTATAACTTATAGTCGGCCCTCTGTATCCTGGGTTCCTCCTAATCTGGAGTTCCACATCTCCAGATTCAACCAACCTCGAACTGTAATATTCACTATTGAAAAAATCAGCATATAAATGGATCTGTACATTTCAAACCTGTGTTGTTCAAGGGTCACCTGTAAACATCATAGGGGATAAAATGCCTCCCCAGGCAATGATATGTTATTCCACTGTCGCAGATGGCCCATGGGTCTGACTCATGGGACAAGTCTAGTTGCGTTGCCTGAAACCCCTTTATATAGATTTTTCCGTTTTCTCTCTGGTCAGCACCTGCCAACCCTTTCCCTGACAATGAGCACAGTTCCTGGCATATAGCAGATATATGCCTCTGTGTTTCTTGTCTAAAATTATCTCCCCAGCCCCTTATTCTGTACAACTATTGTTACCTTCATAGCACCTACCTCTATCTAAAATATTCTTGGTAATTTATTACTTATTTATATGTCTTCCCACCTAGAATGGAAACTCTATGATGGGAACTATCGTATCTCGTGCACTTAGAACACAGGCACATAGTCAGTGTTCAATGAATATCTGATAAATGAAAAACAAATACCTGGGTGGCTATCCTATGAAGCATCTCTGAATTTCTAGAATCAAATTTATTGGTCCAGGAGGGAAACGTCCATGATTCTCTTCTGTAGTTACAAACGGGACAGATACGCATCCTGTATTGGTTAGCTTTCGCTGCAGTTACGCTGTGCCATTTTGATCATTTTTTGTGGTCTCCTTGAATCCACTGGCGTGTATTTCTGGTAGTATTCTCTCAAATCAGATTTGGGGAAGCGTGTCCTACACAGTGGTCCCTTCCTGCTCTCTTGTAGCTTTGACGTCTCTTTTCGTTAAGCTTCTCCACCCCCCAGGAAAAGGCTCTCACTGGAAAGCTGGCAGAGAGTGTTTGGAACACCTGTGAGTCCATCCACAGAAGGCGTGGGCCTTGCTAACCCTCCCTGCCAGGGGCCTGTTATTGGGGGGCAGGGGCTCAGTGACAGAAGAGGGAGGGAGATGTGTGTCTGGTCCACAGAGACCTGCTGGGCCTTCTCACCTTTGACTTCCATGTATCCTCTTGCTTCCAGTAAGTGGGAGCTTGCTTTCATCTCAGGGGTGAAAATGTAGCCTGCAAAAATATCAGGGCTGGTCAGATAAGGCTAGGCCATCGTGGCATAGAGGGCTGCCACAGGGGCTTGGCGTCTGCTCCACGGGGAGATTCTGTCCGGCAATGAAAACTACCAGTTGCGTAGTTTGGTCTCTTGTGGTACAGAGCTGAGTTCTACTCTTCTTATCAACTGGGACATTTTACTGTATTAGGAGTCAGCACACTTTTTCTGGTAAAGGGTCAGATGGTTGCTAGGTTTGGTTTCGTAGGCCTTGTGGTCTTAGCTGCACGACTACTCAACTTTCCTGTTGAAGCGTGGAAACAGCCCTGGACAGTACTGAACGGCACGGCCGTGTTCTAATAAAACTTTATTTACAGAAACAGGAGGTGGGCTGGATTTAGCCCATGGGCTGTAGTTTGTGCACCCCTGTGCGTTGCAGATGTGGATTCTGGAATCAAATGTGCCTCGTTTCAGAAGACAACCCCACCACTTTCTGGCTGTGTGACTTGGGGGGTTTGGGAGAGGACAGCAGACTACCTTAAATTCTGTCTCCTTGTCAGAGGAGATCTGGTGAGAAAACTGCTCAGCACAGGGCCTTCACGTTAGTTTTATTTTTCTCCCAGAAATTAAATCAGGAACATTTTACTTTTTACTGAGAGTTCCTTTAGTGGAAAAGAAAAAAATCCATTCTAAGGCAAAACATGAGACCCTTCTTTACTTAGGCAAAATGTGATCTTGTGACCCCTTGAGGCAGCCAGTAGCTTAGGGCATCGGACAGGAACCTGATCCTCTAAAGAATGTTTTGCTTTGAAAGGCATAGAATAAACCAGACCACTACTGGCATCTTTTAAAAATGTTAACTGTTTTTTTTTTTTCCTAGAGAAAATACAAGTAGGTTTCTAAAATCAAATTTCTCTTTGTTTCCCGTACAAAGGTACTTAGAATAGACGAAATGAACCCAACTTGCCTGTGAGACCTCCTCCATGTGGTCCAGTGGGGGCCACCAACTGCACAGCCCCTCACGGCAGTGGCTGCCCAGTGAAATCTGGGGGGCCTGCTTAATGAGGGGTGAAGACAATATGGGCTCCGGGGTGTGGCCAGTTGCTTTTTCACAGTTGGTAGGCAGTGTTGCAGGTGCATTCTCTTAATGAGGGTTAATTTGTCTCATATTTTAATCTGACAGAATCTGGCCGTGTTGCTAGTATTCCTTGGAGGTGACTTGGTTGTTCTTGGTTGGCATAAAGAGAGAAAATGGAGTGTCATTTGGGGGTTATTCAATGAGGAAGCAGTGAGCTGGAATTGGTAGGAAATCCTGCCTTTTGGGGACCCAGAGTAACAATTACCTGGGGGGAGAGCATTTTAGTAGAAATGGCACATATGAAGGAGGCCTGCATAATGTTTCTGGAAGACTCCACTTTGTAATGGCTTGCTGTACAATGAACTGAATCAGCAAATGAACCAGAGGCCTACTGTGCACTGCGTGTGTAAATTTGCTGGTTTCAGATATTGCTACCTGTGGGGTATTTAGTGGTTGCTACTCCGACATGAACACAGATTCTTCCTCTCCTTAATTAGAGACAAAAGTGTTTCTGAAAAAACTGGGTTTTACCTGAAAAATCAATCATGAAAAATAATAAGTACCTATTGAAAAGTTAAAATAAGTGAATAAAATGGAACATGTTTTGCCTACCTTAAATTTCAATCCTAGATTTTTAGACCTAAGTGTTGTTAAACTGCTTGGATGTGTTTTGAATTGGGTAGGGAGGCGTACAAAAGCATACATGTATATATATATTCACAGTATTTGGGAAAGTTCTTTAGTTTGAGCACGATAGAAACCAAACTCCAATCGGCTTGAGACAAAAGTAGAATTAATAGCTGTGCTGTTGGGAAGCATGATTGAGTCCTGGGGTTGATTTGAAGTCTTCCCTCCTTCTTTCTCTCCCTTTCTCCTTTCCCATCATCTCGTTCTTTTCTTTTCATTCCAGTCCACTGCAGAAGGATCTCCTTCCCTTGAGGGGAAAGATGCTTACCTGTATCCCCAGGCTTATAACACATCAGTTCAGTGATCCCCCGTGAAAAGAGGAACTTCTTTATCTAGGGACCTGTAGATCAGTCCCAGGGAAGGATGGTGACAGCTCTGCTTGGGCCAATCTCCGTGGACAGTGGGGACCATACCACGACAGACCTGGGTCACCTCTCTTTGTGACCAGGTCGGGGGTGGGGTGTTATTATGGGGCACTGCAAGGGACAGAACCACATGAACTCAAAGGAGAGGGAGCTGCTGATACCAGAAAAAGGAGATGGAATGACAATTAAATAAACCCACGTATATGTGCATGCACACACGCACATATTAATTTAAACAGAAAGAAGAAGGTAGAATCTTTGGTGTTCTACAGCTTTATTTTTCACTTGGTGATACCTTTCTGGGTGTGTCTGTGTGTCCTTCTAGTTTCCTTTTGAAAAGTTCAATAAGTTTCATAATTGGCATGCATTCTACTTTACCAAAGCCAAAGGAATAACCACTTAATGAAAAAACAATCATTTCACAGCCATCTTAAAGCACGTGACAATTTATATTTCAATATTCCCTGTGCGTCTCTGACAGCTATCACCAAACTCCTAATTTCATGAGATAGATTTTAAAAACAGAGAGACACCATATTCTGTGTCGGATTGGCCTTTGTCAGCAGGAAACAAAGTAGAGAGTTCTGAGCCTTTAGAGAAGCCCCTCACTTATTTCTTACTGCCTGGTGTTCTACTTCTACTACAGCTGCTTTCCTTTAGGCTTGAAAAATGAAAATCTTAGCCCTAGAGGGGTGATGATTTTAGCCATGAATCATTTTTATTCCCTAAGGTAAATGAGTTTTCTAGAGCCTTTCTCTGCTTAGAGGTTTTGATAGGAGATGAGAGGGAATCCTGGACCCTGGGAGCGAGTGTTCCTTGGAGTGGTGGGCTGTACAGGTAAGGGGGAGAGAAGAAAAGAGGGGTAGGGTTGACGTAAAATACATGGGTGCTTCGGGGGACAAGGCAGAGCTCAGTGTTTCATAGAGAAAAGATGAAAACGTCTCCTGCCTCTCGGGAATTTGCTCCATCTGTACCAAGACCTGTAGGAGTCCAGAGGACTCTCCCCTCCCCAATTTCTGCCTGTGTCCTTCTGCCCGTACACGCCCCCATCTGCCTGTGCTGTTTCGACTCCACACTTGTTAATATCTGCACAAAGCCCAGCCCCTTCTTGGTTTGCACAAGACACTTCCTCATCCCCCAAACATTAGTAAGCATAATAACTTTTACTGAAAACTTCAGAGAATTCATGGAAAGGAATAACAGTGGGATTCCTGTGACTCCTTTGACCACCTCTGGTGCCCACGTGATTTTTTTCTTTATTCCTGTCCGTCTCTCCGGGATCAAAAGAAATTCTCTTGTTTCCTGTAGAATAGTTCTGTGTGAAGTTCCCAAGTCTAATAACCCCAAGCACTTTTCAAGAGGCCGAATAATGTTCTCCATCGGACTAAAGCAGTGTAGGAGGAAGAACATACGTGTTGGAATCAGGCAGGCTTGATTTGAAATTCTCGCCCTTCGGCTTCCTGACTGTGCAACCTTGGGCCAGTCCCGAAACCTCTCCAGACTCAGCTTCCTTGGCTGTGAGACGGTGGCCGTGACGCCCACCGGAAAGCATTGCTGGGAGCCTGCAGTGGTGCTTCCCAGGCAGAAAGCCCAGTGCGTGGACACTTGTGGGGCTGGAGGATAGGGTACATGTGGCTCTGTAAGAGGTGGGGTTTAAAAGGGGAGCAGAGGCTACGTTGTGGAACCTTCTAAATGTCAACCCAGTTTTTGACTTTATTTTGTAATCCAGTTAGGAGCCATTAGAGGTATAGTAATAGGGCTGGGCCTTAGAAAGGTAATTCTGGGAGCATGGAGGAAGATGGGGGTGGTCCAGGCAGGCCCAGGAAGTGCTGATGAGCTCTGGTGCTAGGAAAACTGCACCACCACGTCTGAGGTGGTGTCAATGGAATTTGATAACTTATTAGATTCTAGCTGGGAGTCAGCTTCCATTCATCCCTTTCCCTCTGTGTTTCGTTTTGTGATTTGATGCTACTCATTGATTACGCATATTATGATTTTTTCTAATCATTTATTTTAATTTTTAATGGCGACCAAGAGAACGCCTTTGCAAAGTTCTGGTTCCCAAGAATGAGGACTACTTCTTTTACCAAGGTCCCCTAGAGAACTTGCACCCAGCACACTGGGGGTCCTTAGTACATATTAAATGAGCTGTTATCTTTGTACTTGTTTGCTGTGGAAAGTTGAATTGAGGGGTATGAACGGTAGGGCTCTTCGATGGACAGTTTGGAAGGAAAAGAATCTCTCTCCCAGGCAAAATCGCAAACATTTCTTTACACATGGTAGTTATCTGTCATTACGGGTATCATCCACAGTACATCTCTCAGTAGAATGCTGTTGCTGCAGCGTCAGAGCAGATCCTCAGCTGCTGGCGTTAGAGATGGTGCTTTAGGCTTTTCTGTTGCCTACTCTGTGGGGTAGGATGCTTGCAGTGGGGCTATTTGCAGGGAAGGGGATTGGAGAATGCCACGAGAAACTTTGTATGTGCAGACAAAGCACAAAGCTGCTGGTAATGAGAGTTTCCAGTTTCGACAAAGGCACAAGGGCTTCAGAATTTCCCCACACCTCAGGTGTGAGAGCTAAATTTACCTCTAGGCTGTTTCAACTGAATTGCCTAATTGGTACTTCTTTGATAAATCCGTCTCTGAAGGCTTAGCGACCAGTAAGGCTGATCTTCCATAAAGTTGAACAGTTCTCAACTTCCCTGGCAGTTTAGACATGCACTGGGCTTTCCCCTCCTCCGCCCCAGTCCTATTAGTAACGCCTCCTGCCTTGTTCTACTCTTGCGTCTTCTTACCGTGTGGGTACACGTAGCGTGAAATTCCCAATTTGTTTACGTCTGACGTGTCCCGTGTTTATCAGGCTCATCTCTCCATAAGTATGAAGCCCTGAGATGGACCTTTGAAATGGAAGCCAAATCTTATTAAAGACTTACTCATAGGTCTTCAAGTTATATAATTGCTTGTGATCTCCCTCTCTTGGTCCCTCTTATGCAAATTAAGTCTGGAATCTAAATTTCTGTAAGGTAGTTGAGCTGGAAGAGGCTGCATCCAGTAAAAGCCTATTCAAATGGTACAGAAAAGTGTGTGTGTGTGTGTGTGTGTGTGTGTGTGTTTGTGTAGGGAGAATGGATTCTTGTTATGTATTCTGCATGTTCATTTAATCTTTTTAGATGCATGTCCTTATTACTATTGTACATTGAAAATCATGTTGTCTTCCCTGGGTGAGCCCCGGAAAAGTGAAGCTTGCAAACCAGACTTGCTTGGCAGAACGATGAGCCTTGTTTCGTGGCCTGAATCACTCAGTGCTACCTGTGTGGGCGTCTGTGTCTGGATTTCTCTTGCTGTAGGATCCAGGAGCCTTCAAATCTCACTCCCAGAGGTCCATGAGACCCATCTCTCAATGAAACGAGAAACTTTTCCTGAGTTAGATAACGTTCGAGTCTGCCTAAGGGCTTGAGGCGAAGGGAATGAGAAAACGCAGAAGGCTGTGCTTATTGAACAAAGCTGCCCATCTGGGGTTCATCCAACCAAGGCTGACATAAAATGGGTAAAAAATACTGAAATGGGAGACTTTGCTTAGTTTTATTTCATTTTTTGCCTGCTGTAGCCAGAACTTTCCATTTGCTGGGTAATATGCACATTACCCCCTGTTATCCCTGTCTATGCTTTATAGCTCTTGAAAAATCAAACTGCCCTTTATGTTGACTGTTTTTCATCAAATCCGAATGCTTACAAATACACTAAGGCATAAGGTCAGAAATCAATTCCATCTTCCTAGAATTACTCGCATGCGGGAGATGGCTGCTCCGGGGAACCTAGTTCAATATCTCATATTCTACTCTTGGAGATTACTTGTTTAGTTTCCTAATATCTGGAACATGCTATGGGATATTTTCTCTTAAAGCAAAAATTCAAAAGTGCTTGGTGAAAGATCAGCGTTTAAAATCCAGGACTGGGCATCACTGGAAAAGCAGTTGGGCCGAGGATACTGCTGGGTGGCTCCTCTGGACACTTGAGCATCTGAAGGTTTTTTTTTTTTTTTTTTTTTTTGCGGTACGCGGGCCTCTCTCTGTTGTGGCCTCTCCCGTTGCGGAGCACAGGCTCCGGACGCGCAGGCTCAGCGGCCATGGCTCACGGGCCCAGCCGCTCCGCGGCATGAGGGATCCTCCCGGACTGGGGCACGAATCCGTGTCCCCTGCACCGGCAGGCGGACTCCCAACCACTGCGCCACCAGGGAAGCCCCAACAGCTGTTACTCTTATAATCAGGGCTCAGCTAACCTATGGCTCATGGGCCGAATCCGACCCCCACCTGGCTTTGGATGGCTCACATCCAAGAATAGTTTCTACATTTTTGAAATGGTTTTAAAAAAATCAAAAGGAGGATGATATTGAGTGATAGGTGATAGTTCTATGAAATTCAAATCCTGGTGCCCATAAGAAAACTTGTACAGTGACAAAGCCTCCTTCGTTACTTTACGTACTGTGGAGGGCAACTCTTGCTAGATAGCAGCAGGGCTGAGCGGCTGAGGCAGAAGTCGGGTGGCCTGCAACGTCCAAGATATTTACTATGTGGCCATTGGCAGAAGAAGCCTGCCCACCCTGCTCTTAATCAGTGCACATTCACCTATCTGTTGATCATCACTCACAATACTAGTCACGCTCCTGTTACACTTGCTGTGTCCTGGACACTGTTCTAGCCAGTCAAAAACAGCCTTTTGTATCTGATGTCATCAACACCCCGTGTTCACCCATGAGGAACCTGAGGCAACAAGATGCACATTCTGGGGACTTTGCACCTGAACACAGATCCGTGCACAGGTGCCCTCCTCGCCTGCATTTGACAGAGGAGGAGAATGTGAGACAGAGAGGACACATGACTTTCCCTGGGTTGCACAGGAAGCTGGAGACGGATGTACCCCCACCGTCACGCTCCTCCGTGCCGCTCTCAGAGCACACCAGGGCTGCCGCGTTTTTACGGAGCTGCCCTCGACACGTGTCCCCCAGGTGAGGTTGTGCCCTCGGTGCCCCGGATGGCCTGGCCACACCGTCTTTCATCCTTTGAGAGCCGGCTCCCCTTCCCCCCTCGGTGTCCCCCACGCCCATCCATCCATCCCAGCTAAACCGAGCCTCGGTAATGATCTCATTTACATCTGGGAGGGAAGGGAAGATTTAGTTCAAAACCGCGTGGGCAAAGGCGTCTTCCAGTCGTGCGGCTTTTCAGCCGCGTGCTAAAACCGGTCTCGGTAATTCCTTCTTCCCCTTCTCTCCCCGGGAACCAGAGGATTCAAATCCCAGCAGGCTGGCGGCAGGCCCTTCTCCTTTCAAGTCGGATAAGTGGAGGCTCACGCGGCATCTGCGGGAATGGTTTTGATGGTCTCACAAGGTGAGAGCAGCCCTTTCCTTTGAAGGCCGTGCTTCTTAGGCCTTACTGCTGAGTCCCTGTTAGAATAAATGTATGTGGTATTTCTTGAAAGCTCTCGTGCCCACACTATGGATGCTTACGTAGGATGTCTCTTTTGGAGGCGTGAGAAGAGAAAGGTACTGTTTATAGTCTTAGAAGAGCTTCCCTTCCAGACCTCTCTCCATTTCATTCTAAGCCACCCTCCTCTTCCCCACTGTCTCTCCTCCTCTCTCTCTCTCTCTCTCTCTCTCTCTCTCTCTCTCTCTCTCTCTCTCTCTCTCTCTCTCTCACTCTCACACACACACACACACACACACACACAGCTTGCACCGATTGCAAGAAAATGTTCATTAAGCACCCCACAGCAAAGCAACTTCATTTAGTTTTTTTGTGACTTGTGTTCATTCCTAGAAATATTCATCCCCTGTAAAAAATTGGACGAAACAGAGTTACACGGGCATCTGAATCGACTGTGAGAAAGCTCTGCTCTGTGTTTGTAAGTGTGGGCAGTATACTGGGAGGAGAGACGCTTGTATTTAAAACAGAAGACAAAATATTTAAAAATCCCTTCTAAGGCAAGGCAAAGTGCGAAGCCCTACAGTGTATATTGCTTGACATTGACTCCTCGTGTGTGGGAAAGCCTAATTCCTATACGTGGCTGGGGATAGTTTTACGATGCTCCCTGATGCAGGTAGGGTTAGAAATCAGCTTGAAAATGAGAATATGATTTACAGAAGAACACTGGGGCTGGATTAGCCACAGGAAATAGGCAACATCATTCAAGAAGTGAAAAGAAAAGAAACATGCTTGAATTCCTTAGCGTAGCTAGGTAAAGCACAGGCCAAGGATTGGCGAACTACAGCCCACGGGCCACATCTGGCCCTCTGGTGGATTTTGTAAATACAGTTTTATTGGGGCACAGCTATCCCCATCTGCTTTTGTATTATTTCTGGTTGCTTTTGCCATGCAATGGCAGAGTTGCGTAGTTACAACAGGGACTGAATGACCGTGCAAAGCCTAAAATATTTACTATGGACCCTTTTATAGAAAACATTAGGAAGATGCACTAGACGTTGGTAAGAAAGCTGCAGTAGGGAAATAGAATGGAGCAAAAGGTGAGAAAAAAGGGAACAAGAGGAACGTTTAGAAGAGTAAGTAAAAAAAAAAGAAAAATAGACACAGAAGGCAAGAGTTTACTAGGTTTTGTGTGTGTGTATGTGAACCCTTTCTTTCAACCAAATATGTCATAACTGTTATTCATGGTACTTGGCAGTGCCACTCCCTGTGGGACTGTGGAATCACGGTAGAATCACTGTTGGCCAAAGGAACCCTATGACAACAGGTTGGCCTGAAGAGTACAGTGTCATAGAAAATCTGAAAGAAAAAATTCAGAACTCCTGAGAACTAAATAATGTGTGGATAAGAGCCGTGTGAGGCCTGAAGGCAAAAGCATTGCCATCCTGCTTTAGATGTTTCACACTAAATTTGACAACCAGAGCCACTCACTAGGGTGAATTTAGCATTTTCCCAATTTCTAGAACATTCTCAATGGTATCACATGCTTGGTCAGGGAAGTTAGGGAAGTGCTGGGTTAAATACAATTAAACTTGCTGCAGGACTTCTCAGAGCCTTTAATGTGGCTCACGAAGCTCTGGGAGCAGAAGAAAAGGTATGGCGCTTCTCAGATTTATTTGACATGAATTTCATCTGGCTTTTCAAGTAAAGCCCATTTGGGGATGCAGTGGTGTAGGCATTAGTTTGAGATTAATATGTTCATATTCAGACAGAATCTGAAAGGTCTTGTAGCCCCATGCCTTCATGATAATGTTATGAATCTTCTTCCTAGGAACTTTTTAAAATCAAATTTAAGCCTGAGAGTCTGTATTACTGATTTTAATGTTGTTCTTGGAAATTTGTTTATGAAGTTTGGGTTTAGAGATTTTGTAATTGAGATTTCTAATCCAATTCTAACCTCAAATTGTACTTTTCTCTTGACCCCTGAATTCTCTCCTTCCTGAGGGGGTAATGGCAAAAAAAAAAAAAAAAGGGGGGGGGGCTGAAAATGATAAAACTTTGTAATTGGACACTTAGAGGTCAGTCACTGGAAAAAATGAACCAGCATGTTGCCTCAATGGTCGTAGATGATGAGTTTTGGGTTTAAACAAAAATCCCGTATTTCAAATACAGCACAGAATCAGCCCTAATTGACTGAACTGTGGGCTTCCAAATGAGTGTCTGGAAATTGGCAATCAGCACAAGTCCACATCTGCTGTGATAAACTCCTGACTGCACTGTGTCCTCGATCACATGAAGAAGCCTTACTCATTTTTCCAGTAATACTGCCCCCTCAATGCAGATTTTGTGTCCTCTGTGACCTGCTTTGCAAACAAGGGAGGGCCACCCTAGGGGCTTGGGGAAGTGTGCAGGGTTTACTCAAAGCTCTAGGATAAACCCAGTGTATTTTCCTGGAGAATCTTTTAAAATAACTTTTTACTGAAGTATAATACACACACACACACACACACACACACACACACACACACACACACACACACACACACACACACACACACACACACACACACACACACACACACACACACACAGAAAAGTACACACGTCCTGATGGTATAACTTAGATTTTCAACATATGAACTTACCCACATAGCCAACACTCCCAGAGTATCAATTTTAATCATATTTTATATTAAATTATGTGAAGCTATATTATCAAGTAATATACCGGGTTTTTTTTTTTTCTTTGCGGTTACGCGGGTCTCTCACTGTTGTGGCCTCTCCCATTGGGGAGCACAGGCTCCGGACGCGCAGGCCCAGCGGCCATGGCTCACGGGCCCAGCCGCTCCGCGGCACGTGGGATCTTCCCAGACGGGGGCACGAACCCGTGTCCCCTGCATCGGCAGGCGGACTCTCAACCACTGCGCCACCAGGGAAGCCCCTTATATTTTTTTCAAGATGAGATTTCAAATAACTTTCAGAGCTCTGCGTGGATCACTCCAGGCTCTGTCCTCGGAAGAGCTGGTGTCCACTTCTAAGGGAACAAGTGGATGCCTCTTTGCTGTTTGGTGGAAAAGTTTAGTGGCTGTTTGGTGAAAAAGTTCCAGGAGAAATGACTAGGCAGGTATGAGAAGTAATCAGCATCACACTGAGTCCTTACCGTGGGTTAAGCATTGCACGTGTATATTGTGAATGTTCACAACATACCTGGGGGTAAGTGCACAGTGCACTTGAAGCAACTGAGGCTTCAAGGCACAGTATCAGTTACAGAGCTAGGATCCCAGATCCTTCAGAACCGAACATCCATCCTCTTAGTCTCTCTGTTCAACTGCCTTCTGTGACATTTCCCTGTTTCCTTTTGTTTGGAGCCAAGCGATCTTACAAAGGGATGTTGTTATCATTTTTTTTTTTTAATGAATTGAACATCCTGACTTCTCGTTGTAGCATTCTGAAAGCAGAAAATTCATTTTTAGGATAGAGACACACACCAACGGTCTTGTAACATAGCCCCCTGTCAGTTTTACAGGAAAAGCAATCCAAGTTGAATTTGGAATGAATTACCTTCAAATGGCCATGCTCTGCAATGTACTACTGTAATCTGGGATATTGCAAGGAAGCTTAATGTGCTGGGTGATGACACGTATGACCATTATGTGGCTCTCCCTCATTGAATGCATTGGGTGCAACCCGAATCATAAATCTGCCAGCAGACAAAACATAAAATTTACATGCGAGATCAAATCTCTCCTGTCCTGATTTTTACACAAGGGTCACCAGTGGGTAGTAAATTAAGATTCAGAATAAAAGTTACCTGCAAGTGCTAAATCACTAGACCATGTCAGGATCATAGCAGTTTCTTTTGTGAATAATGTCACTGTTTGTTATCAGAGCCTGTGCTTATAAAAAGCACGGGTCGCTGCTTGTATAAGGAAAGGTGCCCTTTGTCCCTTAGAGATTTTGGATTTCTTTGGTCAAAGGTACTCACATTGTTTTCCCGAACAGCAGGATATCTGGTATCAAGATCTGGGTTTGAAAGCTAGATGTAGGAGAAGCAGACATGCTTGGATGGTCTTTTGCGCTTATAAATCTCTGGATACCAAGAAATTACACATATATTTCAATTTCATTAGCTTTCAAGAAATATTTATTGAGCACCTGCTGCCAGTTCCTGTGTTAGGCACTGAGTGTATAAATAGGAATAAGACAATTCCACTGAGAAATGATCAATCAGGGAACAGCACGAGAAAATACCACCCTAGGTATTTTAAGCAGGTAGAGGTTTAATGTTGGAAAGCAGATGCTTAGGAAATTGCAGGAAGCACTGAAGGAGTACCGTCAGCCCTGGCCTCCAGGGCCGATTCCATAAGCACCTCCGGTCATCAGGCAGGAGGTACAAGAACCATTGTCACCAGCGTTATTACCTCAACTGCCCCTTGACACACAGAGACTGGAGAAAGCACGCTGAATGCTGCTGTACAAAAACGTGTTTCTGAGCCCTTCCTTGGTAATATGAAACATCCTACAAAGGCAGGAAGATGGCCTCTGCTTCACTTCTGCCTTCCAAAGGTTGCATGAGTGCAGTTGAGTTGCTGAGTCTACTTTATGTCCAGCTGCAAAGGAGTCTGGGAAGAGTCATTCCAAACACTCCTACTAGAAAGATGGCATGGAGATCAGGAGAGTCAGTCTGTAATATCTCCCACTGGAAGTGGGGCAGGGATAGATGTAAACGTGTATACTTTCCAAATAATATGTTAAGAATAGTCACTGTCCTCTGCATCAAGTGTTGCAGGAATAGAGGGGACACATGCTTATCCAAGCCTGAGGGGTGTCTGAGAAGTTTCTGGGTGGGCGATGCATCTTCATTGAATCTCAGAGGGTGAGTAGGAGTAATCCAGGTGGAGGGGTAGAGAAACAGCCATGGGGACAGCATGAGCAAAAGTAGAGGGCTGTGTGTGTGTGTGTGTGTGTGTGCGCGCGCGCGCGCGCGCGTGTGTGCGTGTGTGCACATGCATGTCTGCCTGTGCACACACACATGCAAACCATAGAAAAGTCAGGGTAAATAAACCATTCAGTGTGAAGTGGGCTTTATTAGGCGATAGTGTCGGAGAGAGATGCAAAAGTACTGAGTTAAAGAAGGCCTTGTTTCCCGTACCCAGGAACGTGGCTACTTTGCAAAAGGAGAGTGTGTTATGAACATTTATTTTTTTTATGTATTGTCATTTGTTTCCTGTCCCTTTAAGAGTATCCCTTAATTCCTCTGGGGAACTTCTCCCCAGTCTCAGTCAATGTGGTTAAAGTGAGGTTGACCCCACCCCCTGACTGCAGTGGAAGACGTGGGACCCAGGCCTGCCCAGTGAAGATATTGTATATTTCGTGCCCTGCAAGTAGGAGATTTGAGTCGAGCCAATCGGTGACAGTATGCATCAGACCTTAGACTCTCACTGCATTTATTGGTAAATATAAGCGTATTTAAACCCTCCTGGGGTTGCTAAGTGGAGATGCCGAGGTTCCCTAGGGGGATGCCTGAGAATGACATCAATAGAGAGGAGAGCAAAGCCCAGGGTGCTAGTAATTTTCCTTGCATCCATGAGCCATTGGCCATGCTGGTCACTAGCCTAACAGCATCCCCAGTTTCCTGAGCCAATGAACTCTCCTTTTCTGTTCAAGCAGTGGTGATTTGGTTGTCACTTTCCGTGGAAGGAGTCTTTAGGGTTATTTGGGACCATTGAAATGTTTTAAGACAAGTATCAATACGATCAGACAGAATTAATGGGTCTAAGACTGAAAGCAGGAAGATGATTCTGGAGGCTACTGTACGCATCCCACAGAAACACCGTGTAATCTGGCTTCCATAGCGAGCAGTGGTGGAAGGGACAGATTTGGGAAATAGTGAGTATGTAAAGTCAGCAGTGCTTATGGCTGCTAATTTTATCTGGGTTAATGGCCACGTTCCTGGCTTGCGGCTCGGGCAGTCATGTGACTAAGTAGTAGCTGGTGGGAAGTATGCAGAAATGATATATACCCCCCTCCCCCATCAAGTCTTTAAAATGAAGCTGCTTATCCTCTGCTTCTGCTTGTTCTCCTCCTTGGCCTCTGATGGACTGAAATACAGACCTGGAGATTGTCGGCAACCTCAGCCATGCAGATGAGACCAGCGCTCTAAGAAGGGCAGGGCTTGGGCTTCCCTGGTGGCGCAGTGGTTGAGAGTCCGCCTGCCGTTGCAGGGGACACGGGTTCGTGCCCCGGTCCGGGAGGATCCCACGTGCCGCGGAGTGGCTGGGCCCGTGAGCCATGGCCACTGAGCCTGCGCGTCCGGAGCCTGTGCTC
Source organism: Lagenorhynchus albirostris (assembly GCF_949774975.1). NCBI lineage: Eukaryota > Metazoa > Chordata > Mammalia > Artiodactyla > Delphinidae > Lagenorhynchus > Lagenorhynchus albirostris. Next base: position 17,699,436 of record NC_083104.1, on the reverse strand, counting down.
CGCAATGGGAGACACCACAACAGTGAGAGGCCCGCGTACCGCAAAAAAAAAAAAAAAAAAGAAAAGAATGGCAGGGCTTGCAGAACCCTGGATTCTGATGGCCTCTTGGAGCAAAACTGCCTACCTTCTTGTACGACTTACCACCTTCGCCTTTTACTGAGACAGAAGGAAACTGTTACCTTGTTTAAGCCAGTGGTTCTTAGTCTATCAAGGGTGGCTGACCCATTATTGTAACTAATATTTATATTTAAATATAGAGCGTGAGGACAAGGAAAGAATCCAGAGGGAATGATTGCCAGGTAAATTTGTGTTTCAGAAAAATTGCTCTGGTGGAGAGTAGATTCGGAGGATGGTACCAGCTGAGGAAATGGAGGCCAGTGCAGTGGTCCAAGGGGGAGAGAATGACATCTGGGACGAGGGTGTTAGTAGATGGGACAGAAGGAGATAAGTGGATGGACTAGATATATATTTAAGAGCTAGAAGCAACTGGACATGATGAATGACTGACTTTGGGGGTGAGGGGGAAAGAAAGAGTCAAATCGCCTTAGGCCATTGGGTTGAAGATGGTACCGTTTGTTGAGTTTGGATAGGTTAGCAGAAGAAGGAAAAGAAGTGAAGTTGAGGCACACTGAGTTTGAAGTGTGACACCCAAGAGGGGATGGCCAGTAGGTTTTAGCGGACAGGGGCCCAAAGCTGGGGTAAAGATCTGAAAGTTAGCAGCAGGTAAATGGTAATTGAATTCATGGGTGTTGATGGAATTGCCTGAGAAGGGGACAAGGTCTAGAACAGAATTTCAAGGGTGCGATATTTCCGAAAAAGAAGTGTCCATGAAAGAGTGGTCAGAGAGGTGGGGGGAAGGAGGGAATAGGAAGATGTTTTGAGAGGAGGAGGTTAGAAATAGGCTGCGGCTGAGAATGTGGAAGAGGAAAGATTCTGGAAAGGGTCCACATGGGTTGATGACAAGGGCAATTCCAGGGGAGAATTGGGGACAGAAACCAGCTGGGAGTGGTTTGAAGAGTGAGTGGGAGTGAGATAGGGAAGACAGGGTGTGTAGACGACTCCTTCAAGGAGTTGGGTGTAAAGGGAAAGCCAGGGATCTGGTGGCAATTGGAAGATGACATCAGACTCAAGGTGAAACTGTACTTGGGCTTCTTTTCTTCCCTGTTTCTAACTCACATCAGCCTGTGAACTAGTGGGTCTGCATAAAGGATGTAACATTTTCTCAAAAAGAGTTGGAAAGACTTATTTTAATGTTTTAGGTAGATATAACAGGGCCATGTAAAGGTCTTTGCATCTGCCACCAGGTCCATAATGTACGGAACGGCCTCACTTTGTACTTTCATTAAGCCAAGTGGCATTTATTGAGGACCTACTATGTGCTGAGCACCATGCTAAGTGCTGAGAGGGCTACAGAAGGCAAGTAAGATATGATTTCTGTTCTGCTAAAATAACAGTGGGTAACAGCCCAGCGTTTTGAAATGACAAAGTGCTGTTGAATATGTTTTCTTATGTGAGTCTGATAGCCACACACCTTAAGTGTGGAGTGCTGGGTACCCACGGGAGCAGAGCAGCAGTAAGGGATCCACGTGTTCCCTCTCTCCAACTATCAAACCCCCTCCTTCTTGCTAGCAGCATTTTCCAAAAACATGGACCCGAGGATGGAGAGTGGGTGGGAAGCAGAGCCTTCCCTTCTCCCTGCCATGACTTGCCAGGCCTTTCCTAAGGGCATCCAGCCCCCATGCACAGGATGAGTGGTGTGCTGGCAGAGGGACACATCAGAGCAAAGAAGCTTGTCGTTCAGGACCCTAGAGGTGGGTCGAGGTGGCTTTGGGTGACAGAGAACCCGGGGGTTTGCGTTTCATCGTCTTGCGCTAGTCAGCTTCCCTAAATCAACCTTTCATAGCCGGAAGGCTCTTTCAGGTGGCACTGAAATAGTGATGCACAGCGTGGAACGGAGCGATGTACTGTCTTCGTCAGGTGATATTAAGGTAGGTTGGGGGGGGCAGTGGCATAGGGCATGGTTGGGGAGAAGTTAGTGTAAGGATGGAGTGTAAGGAACATAGAAACATTTGGCCAGGTCCCAGGTGGCCAGGGCCAGCATGGAGAACACAGCGTAAGTTACATGTCTGATGAGGGCTCCCAGGACAATAGTAATGATAAATAATCATAACCAAAGCCACTAATAGTTACTGAGAGCTTATTACATTCTAGGTACTGTGCTAAGAGATGTGTAGAGATGTGTATCCATTACTCTTTTTGTTTCGTTTCTCTTTAAAGTTTCATTCTTTGAATACATAAGAGTCACAATTCAGAAAAGCATACGTGGCTATCCCTGTCTCCTGGACAACAATGCTATTAATGATTTTGGTATATCCTTGCAGAGATATTTTATGCATAAGCAAATACCTATGTTTATTCTTTGCCCTTATCTTGTTTCTTTTAAAAACACAAACAGAAGCATTCTGTACACCTGTTCCATACCCAGCGTTTTCACTTAATAATGTAGTATAACTTGCGGTTCTTTCCGGGTCAGAAGTAAAAGAACCCATTTATTTTTGTTTATTTTTGGGAAGACAGCATTATATCCCACTGTTTGGAATAATATAATTTGTTTAATCCTCTACTAAAAGCCACTGAAACTGTTTCCATTTGTTTGCAAATACAAATATTTGCAAACCTTGCATATAAGTCATTTTCCATTGCAACTAAATCTGTAGGATAAATTCCTAGAAGTGTAATTGACACATCAAGGGGTATGTGCCTTGGTTATTTTGGTAGATAATGCCCAAGTGTCCCGCCTGGACATCTATTTATATGGCCTGCAGCCCTATATCTATTCTGTACAGCACAATGGGTTATTCAACTTTTGTATTGTTGTTGATAAGCTAGGTAAAAACTGACATCTTAGTACGGTTACAATAGACAGTTTTCTTATTGTGAATGAGCATCTTTTCGTGTGTTTCGTCATTTGCTATTTGGTTGTATGTATGTTTTTTTCTCTGTTTTGGGTTGTCTCTTTGACTTCAATTTCTAGACGTTCTTATTTATGAGAGAGGTTAATTTTTTGTCAGGGATGTGAGTTGTTGATATTTCCCCATTTGTTGCTCTTTTCACTTTATATAAGTGGTTTTGCCATGCTGATTAAAAAGTTTTCTACATAATTTATCAGTCTTCCGTGTTTTATCAAAAGAGTGTCTCCATTGTGAGGTATTCCCATGGTTTTTTTCCAGGACTTCTGTGGCTTTATTTTTATATTACCATTTTTGATCCATTACTGTTTATTCTGGTATAAGATCTAGGTACATATATTGCTTTGTGTATTTCTGACGGCTACCCTGTTATCCCAGCACCATTTGTTGAAAACCCATCTTTTCTCACTGATTTGAGATGCTTCGTTTATTATACACCATTATTTCATTTAATTCTTATGACAATCCTTTGAAGTTAGTGTTGGTCCCCATTGTACAGATGAGGACACCGAGGCTCAGCGAGGGTGCATTACTCGAGTCACACGTCTAGAAGTGGAGTCGCCAGGGTCTGAGCCCAAGTGGCCGCTCTGCTGTATTGTTTGTTGAAACAGCAATTCTAGAAGTGTCTTGGTCAGGGGCTTGTGCCTCTGCTTGGCCCCTGTGACCCCATGTTACTGTGGCTCTGCATTTGTCTGTCTCTGTTCCTGCCGTCCCTGCCACTATGTACTGAAGTCCTCTTTGTGCAGCTTTTGGGCTCAGATGCTTTAAAGGGAATACTGAGTGCGTCAGCCTCCAGCCATTCACTGGAGCACTCTTGATGGGCAGGGCTCTTAGGCAAGACTGCATCCTATGTCGTGAGCAGCTGGCTGCTTGTAGATCCACTGCCCACTCCAATGGTAGCCACAGCCAAGGTAGAGGAACCAAACCATGCAGTGTCAGCCACCGCAGAAGAGGAGTGTCCTCCAGGCTCAGGCTTTCCAGGGTGAGGCGCTCTGCTCAGCTGATTACGGGTATGAGCAATGTGTGGATGAAGTCTTGTATCCTCTGTACAGATCGAGACGCTTTGGGTTGTAAGTGACAGAAACCCAACTTGAACTAACTTGTGCAAAAGGGAAGTTTCTCTTCTAATCAAGCCACAGAAAAAGCTGTGATCTTATTGGCCCAGGATGCCTGGATTCGGGAACCTCAAAACCATCAGTGTCTGTCTGTCTGTGTTCTCTCCCATTGTCCCTCCTTCTCTTTCTGTGACTCCATAATTCCAGAAAAGGAGGTTCTGAGCTTACAACATTATAGTTCGTGAATTGCAGGGAAAGATTCTGATTGGCTGGACTTGGGACACAGATCTTCCCTGAAACAATCACTACGGCCAGGGAGGGGAGGCGTGGGATATATGACTGGCCCAGATAGCCAGGTGACCACCACCTGGGTGAGGGCAAGTGGGTAGGGTCATTGGAAGATCCAATAAAATCTTGTGGTTGGAGTGGAGAGAGGCCAGAAGGTGATGACTTTTTCCAAAGACCATCAGGCAGAGAAAGAGAACAGATTTGCTCCGCCTTATTCTGCCCTTTGGTTCGGAGCCAAAGCAAAGTACTTTGCCTGGTGTCATCTAATTTTGGCACTAAATACGGTCTCCTCATCTCCTTCCTATTTCTGGAAAAGGGCTCATTCTACTTAGAGGTTCCCATGAGTTTTACATCAGTAATTCTCTTCTTCGTTCGTGGCCACTGATCCGTTTGTCTCAGATAAATTTATTCACATATTTACAGATGGTTTCATCCAACAGATTTTATTGAATTCTCCTCTGTGCTGGTGGGTCTGCTCTGTTACCATTAATGTGGAATTGGAGATTCAAGATTTATATAAATGCTCAGTATTGGAGGTATTAGGAGAAATAGAAATCCCCTGGAATTAGCTCAAGGAGAATGGTAGGAATCGATTAAGGTACATTGGAAACCAGAGCCTCAGGAAGCGACCAGAAGCGGGCCTGGAAAGGATTCAAGAGTTTTCCGGCATCTCTCCTGTCTGCTTCTGCCCTTAGACCTTTTTTCTCCTTAGGCTCAGCTGATTGACTCTCCCAATGGTCCCACCCCCATCCCTGGAGCTTCCGCGTTATAGTTCTGAACACCTACAGAGACGAATTATATCAGTCTGCTAGGAGTGCCATAACGAAGCACCATAAACCGGGTGGCTTAAACAACAGAAATGCATTATCTCACAGTCCTGGAGGCTGGAAGTCCTAAATCAAGATATCCACAGGGTTGGTTCCTTCTGAGGGCTGTGAGGTCTCCTCCATTAGCTCTAAACGTTGACTTCTCTCGTCCGCTTCTAAACTGCAAATGCCCTTCAGTGGTCATTCGTTATTGGTGGGCATTGTGGTGATGAATTAGCAGAGAGCTGTTAAGACTGTCCCCCTTAGTCTGGTAACGATATCAGGCTGGCCCTGCCCAAACTGGGATCCCAGTCACATTCCCTGAGCTTTGTTGTGCCTGGAAAAATGTGCTACATTTGGTGAAATATCTCTTTTGCTTTCTTATTTTCCCAAAGAAAGGAAGGCATTTTGTTCCAGGTTATAAATGTTCTTTTTTTTTAAGAGAAATGGATAACACAAAATACTAAGAAAGTATAAAGGGCTCCTAATCCCATGTGCCTGAAATGAGCACTGTTAGCAGTTTGGTGCACTTCCTTGCAGACTGTTGTCATTTATGAATAAATACATACACGTGCAAACGCATGCACCCGTGTGTTGATGTGTTAATGGGATTGTATCATATATAAATTTGCCTTTTTTACTAAAATCTTATTGGCGTCATTCCATGTTAATCTGCCTAGATCTACATCAGCTTTGTAAAATAGCTACATGGCGCTTCAAATCTATTTACTCCTTCTGTTAATGGATACTGTAGGTGATTTTCACATTTTTGTTCATGACTGTCCTTATCCATGTGTCTTTATGAATTTCTGGAAGGAGAATTTCCAGGTCAAAGGGTGTGCTCTGCCTTAGATGGAAAAATAGAATAGGAATACTAGGGGCCTGGTAATCACACCCCTGTGCTCCAGCCCTGAAGCACACACAGGCATTTAGAGAAAAGTTGCTTCCGCGTAGCATCTGGTAGATGAGAGGAGGCGGTTTTCCTGGTAGTGTTCTCTCTTGGCTAGAGTTTTCATCAGGCTGCTCATATTATTGGGCGCGATTCCCTCTGCTCTCACATGGCAGTCGACAGCCTCAAGCCCTGTACTCCTGGGGCACCAGGCACAGGCCCAGCGTTCAAGTCCCCACCCACCAGAGTAAGTGTTGATGGGTTTTCCTGTTCCCTTTACGATCTGGTTGTAGATTTCTTCTCTTCCTGTGTCGGGCTTGAAACCTTGCTTGTGAGCTGGCCTCATGCCTGCTGAGCCCACGATGGATGCCAAGCAGAGCAGGTGGTGGGCCTGCTGTGGCCCAGAGGCTGGTCAGGACGGGTTTTATGTTGACTGGTGTGGCCAGGTGATGTTTTTCCTTTAAGCCACCCATGAACCTACAAAACAGCAACAAAGGAGAAATCAAGCGGCCCTTTCTTTCCAGGAGAATGTCTTGGTGTCTCTGATTTTCGAGGCGTCTGCGTTACAAAGGAGGATTGATGTGTGGCATTTTATCTAAGCTGGTATTACTCATTGTGTCACTGCAGTCTGTTTCCAAGTCGCCTGCACATGACAGATGATAAAAATCAGGCCGTTGTGACATCTGGGCTGAGAAACAGTCCCCTGTAAGCCTTTGTCTCTGGGGGCGTTTATAGATCTCTCATTCTAAGCTTGTCTTTGGGTTTATGGAACCTGCAGAGAAACTTTGCAGGGAGGGCAGTGAAGGCTGTGTGTGTGTGTGTGTGTGTGTGTGTGTGTGTGTGTGTGTGCGTGAGATGCATAGCCATGTACACAAACAACCATCAGGCATACTGTTAGTGCATCGTCAAGGGAGTTCCACCTGGGCACAGAGGTACTTCTTAAAAGCTTCACACAAAGATATATTTTTAAGACGTGCCCCCTCACTCACTGTCATACTCCCCATAGTTCATCCTGAGTTGACTGCGATTACTGACAGGCTTTGTGTTATGACAACCACTCATCAGCCCATCACTGGCCCCAGTGACAGTGCAGCAGCAAAGGATGGAGAAGGACCAAAGGAGAGGTGGGTCCACCAGGCTCTGAATGCGGTGGTTTGCAGGGAAGGAGGAAGTTCTAGCCTGTTTCTAAGAAAACCTGTGATATAGGATGTGAAGTAGGAGAAATAGATGAAGGGAATCCAGAGAGCTTCTTAAAAATGCACATTGATGGTGCGTTTGGAGTGAGATGAGACAACGCTAATTTTATCATTTGTAAGATAAATTATACATACCCAGAGCTTACTGTGTATCAGGCACCAGTGCTAAGTGCTTTATATTTTATGAAATACTCATAAAACCCTCTGCGGCTGTATTAGTCCCATTTTACAGATGAGGAAGCCGAGTCGGAGAGAAGTTACATCATGTGCCCAGGATCACACAGCTGTGAGTTCGTCCCATTCCTCTCAGATTTCAGAGCCCCCTGTGTCCACAGCCACAGCCCTATATAGTCCCACAAGTTCACGTGCAACTTTTGGTTTTGGGGAGAATGCTTTTCCGAGACGATAAGTGAAATCGAGGTGGACGTCATCTCGTCAGCTATACGTTTCCTTTCAACACTGGAAAGATGATTCTTTCCTTCTTTCCTAATTATTTGTAATAATAATTTGAGTTGACTGAGCATGGACTGGGGGCCAGCTTTTGCACAAAGGCCTTGACGTGTATTATTGCATTTAATCCTCTAATAACCCTGTGATAGATCCTATTATGATCCCTACAATTTCCAAAAATGTTGCCTGTTTACTTCTGTTTTGCTTTGATTCCCCCTCCCTGCAATTAGAATCCAAGCTTCATGAGGGTAGGGACCATTTCTGCTGGTTCTAACCCTAGCAAAGATGAGGATTCAGTAAATCATCACTGAATCCAGGAATTAATCCGTATTCTAGGGGCAATAAGTGAAGCCTGGAGAGATTGGATAACTTACCCAAGCCTCAGGGTCGGGTAGTAAGTAGGGGGCCAGGGGCACTTGGATACTTTGTCTACTCCAGCTGAGAGTTAAGAACTTTACTTGCTGACTCCAAGAGGATTAATGTGGATGGTTATAATTAGGGGGAATCAGAATTTTAGGACAGTTTTTAGAAAGTAAAACTCTGACCCTTTCCACCTTGGGTAGACAGTACATATCAGCTGTGCAGAACTTTTAGCCAGTGCCCCTGCCAGAGAGCAGGGCTACCCACCTGTGGGCACGCTGGCCTCATGACGTCCATGGACCATCTGTGGTTGAGCTGTCAGGATCCCAGCCTAGCAGTTGGAATAAGCTGCACTTTAAAATCCTTTTGTGTCCAAATTGGGAAACATCAAGGTACCTATATGAAAACTGCACAAACGTTTTGCAAGAAGGGCCCTAGTTTCCCTGGCACATGGTGCTCTTAAGTTGGTCTTCCTATAAAACCATTGGAAATCGTGACCGGGGCTCTACAGGCAGGAACACTGTGCCCTGGCGGCATCTTTCTCCAAAACCAGTAGGGGAGACCTCAAGGAGGGCATTTTTAACAAAAAGCTTCTGGGTTACTGCAACACGGACCCCGTTCCCACTCTAAAGGCCCGAGCAGTTACCTTGCTTCTGGACAGGGGCTGTTGAGACTAGGCCAGGATGGGCCAAGAAGGCACTCATCTGGGCTTCGGATGAGAAACAGCCCATTTGCAAATAGGTACCGAGTTCTTTTTTTTGTTTGTTTACATCTTTATGGGAGTATAATTGCTTTACAATGGTGTGTTAGCTTCTGCTTTATAACAAAGTGAATCAGTTATACATATACATATGTCCCCATATCTCTTCCCTCTTGCGTCTCCCTCCCTCCCACCCTCCCTATCCCACCCCTCTAGGTGGTCACAAAGCACCGAGCTGATCTCCCTGTGCTATGCGGCTGCTTCCCACTAGCTATCTATTTTACGTTTGGTAGTGTATATATGCCCATGCCTCTCTCTCACTTTGTCACAGCTTACACTTCCTCCTCCCCATGTCCTCAAGTCCATTCTCCAGTAGGTCTGTGTTTTTATTCCCATCTTGCCTCTAGGTTCTTCATGACATTTTTTTTTCTTAGATTCCATCTATATGTGTGAGCATATGGTATTTGTTTTTCTCTTTCTGACTTACTTCACTCTGTATGACAGACTCTAGGTCCATCCACCTCACTACAAATAACTCAATTTCGTTTCTTTTTATGGCTGAGTAATATTCCACTGTATATATGTGCCACATCTTCTTATCCATTCATCTGTCGATGGACACTTAGGGTGATTCCATGTCCTGGATATTGTAAATAGAGCAGCAGCGAACATTTTGATATATGACTCTTTTTGAATTATGGTTTTCTCAGGATATATGCCCAGTAGTGGGATTGCTGGGTCATATGGTAGTTCTATTTTTAGTTTATTAAGGAACCTCCATACTGTTCTCCATAGTGGCTGTATCAATTTACATTCCCACCAACAGTGCAAGAGGGCTCCCTTTTCTCCACACCCTCTCCAGCATTTATTGTTTGTAGATTTTTTTGATGATGGCCATTCTGACCAGTGTGAGATGATATCTCATTGTAGTTTTGATTTGCATTTCTCTAATGATTAATGATGTTGAGCGTTCTTTCATGTGTTTGTTGGCGATCTGTATATCTTCTTTGGAGAAATGTCTATTTAGGTCTTCTGCCCATTTTTGGATTGGGTTGTTTTTTTAATATTGAGCTGCTTGTAAATTTTGGAGATTAATCCTTTGTCAGTTGCTTCATTTGCAAATATTTTCTCCCATTCTGAGGGTTGTCTTTTGGTCTTGTTTATGGTTTCCTTTGCTGTTCAAAAGCTTTTAAGGTTCATTAGGTCCCATTTGTTTATTTTTGTTTTTATTTCCATTTCTCTAGGAGGTGGGTCAAAAAGGATCTTGCTGTGATTTATGTCATACAGTGTTCTGCCTATGTTTCCCTCTAAGAGTTTGATAGTGTCTGGCCTTACATTTAGGTCCTTAATCCATTTTGAGTTTATTTTTGTGTATGGTGTTAGGGAGTGTTCTAATTTCACACGTTTACATGTAGCTGTCCAGTTTTCCCAGCACCACTTATTGAAGAGGCTGTCTTTTCTCCACTGTATATTCTTGCCTCCTTTATCAAAGATAAGGTGACCATATGTGCATGGGTTTCTCAGGTGCATGGGTTTCTTATTTTTGTGATGGATTGGTTGACCACAGTTGCGTGGGTTTCTCTCTGGGCTTTCTATCCTGTTCCATTGATCTATATTTCTGTTTTTGTGCCAGTACCATACTGTCTTGATTACTGTAGCTTTGTAGTATAGTCTGAAGTCAGGGAGCCTGATTCCTCCAGCACTGCTTTTCTTTCTCAAGATTGCTTTGGCTATTCAGCGTCTTTTGTGTTTCCATACAAATTGTGAAATTTTTTGTTCTAATTCTGTGAAAAATGCCATTGGTAGTTTGATAGGGATTGTGTTGAATCTGTAGATTGCTTTGGGTACTACAGTCATTTTCACAATGTTGATTCTTCCAATCCAAGAACATGGTATATCTCTCCATCTACTTGTATCATCTTTAATTTCTTTCATCAGTGTCTTATAATTTTATGCATACAGGTCTTTTGTCTCCTTAGGAAGGTTTATTCCTAGGTATTTTATTCTTTTTGTTGCAGTGGTAAATGGGAGTGTTTTCTTAATTTCACTTTAAGATTTTTCATCATTAGTGTATAGGAATGCTAGAGATTTCTGTGCATTAATTTTGTATACTGCTACTTTACCAAATTCATTGATTAGCTCTAGTAGTTTTCTGGTAGCATCTTTAGGATTCTCTATGTATAGTATCATGTCATCTGCAAACAGTGACAGCTTTACTTCTTCTTTTCCGATTTGGATTCCTTTTATTTCTTTTTCTTCTCTGATTGCTGTGGCTAAAACTTCCAAAACTATGTTGAATAAGAGTAGTGAGAGTGGGCAACCTTGTCTTGTTCCAGATCTGGAAATGGTTTCAGTTTTTCACCATTGAGGACGATCTTTGCTGTGGGTTTGTCATATATGGCCTTTATTATGTTGAGGAAAGTTCCCTCTATGCCTCCTTTCTGGAGGGTTTTTATAATAAATGGGTGTTGAATTTTGTTGAAAGCTTTCTCTGCATCTATTGAGATGATCATATGGTTTTTCTCCTTCAATTTGTTAATATGGTGTATCACATTGATTGATTTGCATATATTGAAGCATCCTTGCAGTCCTGGGATAACACCACTTGATCATGGTGTATGACCCTTTTAATATTCTGTTGGATTCTGTTTGCTAGTATTTTGTTGAGATTTTTTGCATCTATGTTCATCAGAGATATTGGCCTGTAGTTTTCTTTCTTTGTGACACCCTTGTCTGGTTTTGGTATCAGGGTGATAGTGGCCTCTTAGAATGAGTTTGGGAGTGTTCCTCCCTCTACTATATTTTGGAAGAGTTTGCAAAGGATAGGTGTTAGTTCTTCTCTAAATGTTTGATAGAATTCCCCTGTGAAGCCATCTGGTCCTGGGCTTTTGTTTGTTGGAAGATTTTTAATCACAGTTTCAATTTCAGTGCTTGTGATTGGTCTGTTCATATTTTCTATTTCTTCCCAGTTCAGTCTCAGAAGGTTGTGCATTTCTGTGAACTTGTCCATTTCTTCCAGGTTGTCCATTTTATTGGCATAGAGTTGCTTGTAGTAGTCTCTCATGATCCTTTGTATTTCTGCAGTGTAAGTTGTTAATTCTCTTTTTTCATTTCTAATTCTATTGATTTGAGTCTTCTCCCTTTTTTTCTTGATAAGTCTGGCTAATGGTTTATCATTTTGTTTATCTTCTCAAAGAACCAGCTTTTAATTGTATTGATCTTTGCTGTCGTTTTCTTCATCTCTTTTTCATTTATTTCTGATCTGATCTTTATGATTTCTTGCCTTCTGCTAACTTTGGGGATTTCTTGTTCTTCTTTCTCTAATTGCTTTAGGTGTAAGGTTAGGTTGTTTATTTGAGATGTTTCTTGTTTCTTAAGGTAGGATTGTATTGCTATAAACTTCCCTCTTAGAACTGCTTTTGCTGCATCCCATAGGTTTTGGGTCATCGTGTTTTCACTGTCATTTGTCTCTAGGTATTTTTTGATTTCCACTTTGGTTTCTTCAGTGATCTGTTGGTTATTAAGTAGTGTAGTGTTTAGCCTCCATGTGTTTGTACTTTTTACAGATTTTTTTCCCTGTAATTGATATCTAGTCTCATAGCATTGTGGTCAGAAAATAGACTTGATATGATTTCAATTTTCTTAAATTTACCAAGGCTTGATTTTTGATCCAACATATGATCTATCCTGGAGAATGTTCCATGAGCACTTGAGAAGAATGTGTATCCTGTTGTTTTTGGAGAGAATGTCCTATAAATATCAATTAAGTCTGTCTTGTTCAATGTATCATTTAAAGCTTGTGTTTCCTTATTTATTTTCATTTTGGATGATCTGTCCATCAGTCAAAGTGGGGTGTTAAAGTTCCCTGCTATGACTGTGTTACTGTCGATTTCCCCTTTTATGGCTGTTAGCATTTGCCTTATGTATTGAGGTGCTCCTATGTTGGGTGCATAAATATTTACAATTGTTTTATTTTCTTCTTGGATCGATCCCTTCATCATTATGTAGTGTCCTTCTTTCTCTCTTGAAATAGTCTTTATTTTAAAGTCTATTTTGTCTGATATGAGAATTGCTACTCCAGGTTTCTTTTAAGTTGCATTTGCATGGAATATCTTCTTCCATTCCCTCACTTTCAGTCTGTATGTGTCCCTAGGTCTGAAGTGTCTCATGTAGACAGCATATATACAGTTCTTGTTTTTGTATCCATTCAGCCAATCTATGTCTTTTGGTTGGAGCATTTAATCCACTTACTTTAAAGGTAATTATCAATATGTGTGTTCCTATTACCATTTTCTTAATTGTTTTGGGTTTGTTATTGTAGGTCTTTTCCTTCTCTTGTTTTTCCTGCCTAGAGAAGTTCCTTTAGCATTTGTTGTAAAGCTGGTTTGGTGGTGCTGAATTCTCTTAGCTTTTGCTAGTCCGTAAAGGTTTTGATTTCTCCATCGAATCTGAATGAGATCCTTGCTGGGTAGAGCAATCTTGGTTTTAGGTTTTTCTCCTTCATCACTTTAAATATGTCCTGCCACTCCCTTCTGGCTTGCAGAGTCTCTGCTGAAAGATCAGCTGTTAACCTTATGGGGATTCCCTTGTGTGTTATTTGTTGTTTTTCCCTTGCTGCTTTTAATATTTTTTCTTTGTATTTAATTTTTGATAGTTTGATTAATATGTGTCTTGGTGTGTTTCTCCTTGGGTTTATCCTGTATGGGACTCTCTGTGCTTCCTGGACTTGACTGTTTCCTTTCCCATGTTAGGGAAGTTTTCAACTATCATCTCTTCAAATATTTTCTCAGTCCCTTTCTTTTTCTCTTCTTCTTCTGGGACCCCTATAATTCGAATGTTGGTGCATTTAATGTTGTCCAGAGGTCTCTGAGACTGTCCTCAATTCTTTTCATTCTTTTTTCTTTATTCTGCTCTGCAGTAGTTATTTCCACTATTTTATCTTCCAGGCCACTTATCCGTTCTTCTGCCTCAATTATTCTGCTATCGATCCCTTCTAGAGTATTTTTCATTTCATTTATTGTGTTGTTCATCGTTGTTTGTTTCATCTTTAGTTCTTGTAGGTCCTTGTTAAATGTTTCTTGCATTTTGTCTATTCTATTTCCAAGATTTTGGATCATCTTTACTTTCATTATTCTGCATTCTTTTTCAGGTAGACTGCCTATTTCCTCTTCATTTGTTAGGTCTGATGGGTTTTTGCCTTGCTCCTTCATCTGCTGTGTGTTTCTCTGTCTTCTCATTTTGGTTAACTTACTGTGTTTGGGGTCTCCTTTTTGCAGGCTGCAGATTCGTAGTTCCCTTTGTTTTTGGTGTCTGTCCCCAGTGGCTAAGGTTGGTTCAGTGGGTTGTGTCGGCTTCCTGGTGGAGGGGACTGGTGCCTGTGTTCTGGTGGATGAGGCTGGATCTTCTCTTTCTGGTGGGCAGGTCCACACCTGGTGGTGTGTTTTGGGGTGTCTGTGGCCTTATTAAGATTTTAGGCAGCCTCATTGCTAATGGGTGGAGCTGTGTTCCTGTCTTGCTAGTTGTTTGGTATAGGGTGTCCTGCACTGTAGCTTGCTGGTCATTGAGTGAAGCTGGGTCTTGGTGTTGAGATTGAGATCTCTGGGAGATTTTCACCATTTGATAATATGTGGAGCTGGGAGGTCTCTTGTGGACCAATGTCCTGAACTTGGCTCTCCCACCTCAAAGGCACAGCCCTGACGCCTGGCTGGAGCACCAAGAGCCTTTCATCCACACGGCTCAGAATAAAAGGGAGAAAAAATGGAAAGAGAGAAATAAAATAGTTATTAAAATAAAAAATAATTATTAAGAAAAATTTTTTTTAAAGTAATAATAAAGAAAACACACAAAAAACGGACAGACAGACCCTAGGACAAATGGTAAAAGCAAAGCTATACAGACAAAATCACACACAGAAGCATACACATACACACTCACAAAAAGAGAAAAAGGGAAAAAAAAAAATATATTGTTGCTCCCAAAGTCCACCTCCTCAATTTCGGATGATTCGTTGTCTATTCAGGTATTCCACAGATGCAGGGTACATCAAGTTGATTGTCGAGCTTTAATCCGCTGCTCCTGAGGCTGCTGGGAGAGATTTCCCTTTCTCTTCATTGTTCTCACAGGTCCCAGGGTTCAGCTTTGGGTTTGGACCCGCCTATGTGGGTAGGTTGTCTGAGGGCATCTGTTCTTTGCTCAGACAGGACGGGGTTAAAGGAGCAGGTGATTCGGGGGCTCTGGCTCACTCAGGCCGGGGGGAGGGAGGGGCACGGAGTGCGGGGCGTGCCTGTGGCGGCAGAGGCCGGCGTGACGTTGCACCAGCTTGAGGCGTGCTGTGCGTTCTCCCGGGGAAGTTTCCCTGGATCCAGGGACCCTGGCAGTGGCGGGCTGCACAGGCTCCCCGGAAGGGAGGTGTGGAGAGTGACCTGTGCTCGCACACAGGCTTCTTGGTGGCGGCAGCAGCAGCCTTAGCGTCTCATGCCGTCTCTGGGGTCCGCGCTGTTAGCCGTGGTTCACGCCTGTCTCTGGAGCTCGTTGAGGCAGTGCTCTGAATCCCCTCTCGTCACACACCCCAAAACAATGGTCTCTTGCCTATTCGGCAGGTCCACACCTTTTCCTGGACTCCCTCCCGGCGAGCCGTGGTGCACTAACCCCCTGCAGGCTGTGTTCACGCTGCCAACCCCAGTCCTCTCTCTGCCATCCGACCTCTGAAGCCCGAGCCTCAGCTCACAGCCCCCGCCCGCCCCGGCGGGTGAGCAGACAAGCCTCTCGGGCTGGTGAGTGCAGGTCAGCACCGATCCTCTGTGCGGGAATCTCCCCCACTTTGCCCTCCGCACCCCTGTAGCTGTGCTCTCCTCTGCAGCTCTGAAGATTCCCCCTCCGCCACCCGCAGTCTTCGCCTGCAAAGGGCCTTCCTAGTGTGTGGAAACCTTTCCTCCTTCACGGCTCTGTCCCACTGGTGCAGGTCCTGTCCCTATTCTCTTGTCTATATTTTTTCTTTTTTCATTTGCCCTACCCAGGTACGTGGGGAGTTTCTTGCCTTTTGGGAGGTCTGAGGTCTTCTGCCAGCCTTCAGTAGGTGTTCTGTAGGAGCTGTTCCACATGTAGATGTATTTCTGATATATTTGTGGAGAGGAAGGGGATCTCCGCGTCTTACTCTTCCGCCATCTTGAAGCCCCTCCCCTCAGAAAGCATATGTATTTTTAACGCAGTATTGCAAAGTAGCTGCTCAACATTTTTGCAAGCCCAATCGGTTAAGTTTTTTCTGAGTTTCTGTCCCTTCTTGGGTAGACGATGAGGTTTTGGTGTTCTTGTGAGTCATTTAATAATAAAGGTGTGGATCTAGCCCATTCAAATCCCCTCCTAATGGTCTAGAGTTGAGGTTGTGATTTTTTTTTTTCCCAAAAGGGGGAATTTTGTTTCATTTTAGGTTCAGTGTGAATCCTTCCCATAAGTTTCTAACACTGATGGAAGTCTTTTGATCAATGGTACCATAAACACAGGCAATTTTCTACATCATGTTCGTAGGCTTTTGAAATTTACAAGGTTTCTCTTTAATACAATTTTCTCTGCTGGGTAACAGGCAGTTTTATAGTCTATCCGTATTTATCATTAGGATAAAAAAAAATACCCTCACCTTAGATTCTTTATTCTCCCAGGGACATAAATAATCCCCAATAACCAGCAATATCTTAGCCACAATTTGATTTGGTAGCTCTGGGGGAAATAGCTCCTGTGTTGCTAACTGTTAAAGCCCTTTCGGCCACCGACATTTGAGTTTTGAAAGGCCTGGGCAAATTCTAAAATGTGTGCTATGAACCTGGTTAATGTATACAAAAATGTCAGAATGTGGTTTTGAAATAATCATAACATGACTGAAGTTCCTCGGGACCCTTTTCATACTTTTATCTTTGGCTCCTTTGGGGGAGGGGAAGAGAAAAGTGGTCAGAGTGGCCAGAGTTTTGAGGTTTCATTTGTGACTGTCATAGCTCACAAATCTATAGAATTGTTGAAAATCAAGTTACATTTCTATTATATTGGTACAATCAGTCAAACAGTTTGTCATCCTGTTAAGACCATAAGATCAAATCAGTTTTTCTCCCAAACGTGTAAGTTAACCCATTTCAACGGTTCTTAGTAGTTACTTTAAAAATAGATTTTTGGCCTCTGCTCTGTATACATCTAACCAACTGCTACCAACACGTTATAAAATATAACAAGATACATATGTGTGTAGCAGGAGATACATTAAATTTTAGGTGTATAAAAACTCATCTTTCCTTATTGGCCATTATTTATCGGCTCTTGTTCACAAGCGACTTTATCAAGACTATTTCAGATAAACACTACTACAACAGGTAATAGGAAAACGACAGAAACTTAAACAAGATTCTTAACTTTTCTTTCACATAAAAAAAAAAAGTCTGGAGATGGGAGATTGAGGGCCGACAGGACAGCACCACATTTGTGATGACTGCTCCTGGCCGTTTATTCTCCTTCCTTAAAGCATGACCATTGACTCATTGTCCAAAATAGTTGCTGGGGTACCAAGCATCACATCCAGGTTCCAGGCAGCAGGACAGAGGAAGGAGAGAAGTCTCTGCTCACATTCTTTTAGGGAGACTTTGTGGGAGTCTCATACAACATATCTATTTACATCTTACAGGCCAAAACTTAATGACATGGTCACATCTGCTTGCAAGGGGCAGGGGCTGGGAAATGTAATTCTTTAGTTGGTTGGCAATATACACAGCTGAAAATCAGGATTCTTTTACTGAGAACATTGGGCAACAAGCCACCCCCTTATTCCACTAGGGGAGAGAGTCTTTCCAAGTAAAGGTAACTAGGACCTTGCCTGTTGAAAACAGCTGCTTTTAGGTTAACTCTGTCTCTCTTGAGTAAATATGGATTCTCTCCTTTTTCCTCCTTCTCTTCTCCCTGGGTGGCATCTGGTTAAGGAGGGTAGCAACCTCACAGGGGCACCGCCGGGTGGAAGGAGGTGCCTCTTGTTTGTGCTGCCCCTCTGGGCCTGAATGGTTCCCGCTGTGTGTGGCCCAGGACACGAGGCTGGCAAATGCTGCACTGTGCCTGGTCTTGTTCTGTCTCTGGGGGTCGCACTGGCCTCCTATGGTTGCTGACCACAGACCATACCTTCTGTTCGTGAGGTCTCTCCTGACCTCTCCTGATCTCTCAGAACCTCCACAGCTGTGCCCTGGAACACCCATGAACTTCCCACCTTAGCACAGGCCGGTAGAGGGGACTCACAGGTGGGACATCAGGCCCGTATCTTTTACCTTAAGTGTCCCCTTCCTCTCTTAGGTGGGTGTCTCAGAGGGGCGAGGTCTCCCTACAGTTCTTCTAGGGGCAGGGGTTGCCAGCCCCCAAATTTCCACCATCTCCTTCTCTCAAGGTCCAACCCTGCTGGTGGACTAGAGAGAAGACTGGGGGCTCTGAGGTCTTATGTCTTGGTCCTGCTTGCCTTTTTCCTTATGTCCGTAGGTTTCCCTGCTCTGTGGACTTGTTTTGGGGTAAACTGCCTTTTCCTTTCCCAATAAGCTTCATGGCTAAGCCTTATTGGTGAAAGAACTGCAGGGGGAAAAAAAAGAAATGTATTGTAAGGAAAAATACTTAAGAAAATGTCCTTTGACACATGCAAAAGCTGCTTATTTTCTGGGTAAGTCAGAAACAGCATTGCAGTGTCCTGTGTTCATGTGTGTGTTTTCTTGTAGATGGCATAAAAATCAACTTTAATTCTCTCCTGGTCCAATTAGCAACAACACAAAATTAACAAGAATCCTAGTCAAAAGTTGTTTATAATAATATTAGTATGTGGTAAGATTAGAATATGTACCATTTCGATGAATAGTGAGTGATTTGGATTTTTTAAAAAAGGTATTATTATTGTTTTACTACTATTAGTGTTTTCGGTTCCTGGCGTGTATTTGTTGAATGAATGAATACCTGAACGCCAGATCAAGACTGCTTAAGGGGGAAAAGAAACTAAGAAAAAGAATTCACCGTTCTCAAGCTCAGCCTTTGATTTTAACTTTAGATATTCTTTCCCCTTCGGCATTTTGATTGTCTTAATTCAAACCTAGATGGCCCTCGGCACATATTTTATCCTGCTCAGAGGCAATATGAAATTTACGCTGTCTGTCATGGGCAGTAATTGCTTTAGGAAGACTCATCAACGCACGCCTCTCTCCAGCCCCCTGCTTGGGGCTGCACCTCCTGCTACACATCAGCTTATCTCTGTCGAAATGCATGGCACCCACATTAAGAACATGTTTTATTCTTCATCCCTTACTCAGTGACACTGAAAAAGGACAATCGTTACCCAGCTGAGAGGGGAGCGCCACTGTTTCTAAAGCAATAAACATTTTCACTCTCTTCTTTCCTGTTGGTGGCTATTAATTGTAAACTTTTGTGATATCAGGAGCAGTAAAAAGGCCAATAAAATTGTTCCTGTGAATTGTGGGGCTTTGGGCCTGTGGCATTTATTTGTTTAGATATGTATTTATTACTGAAAATATTTTTTTTTCTTTAAAGATCTAATAAGTCTGCTTGAGAGACCCAGGTAGCCACTTTTTTATAAGGTGACCAGATATTAATCTAAAGATTAATGAAGTTCTGCCGGTTTCCTGGGGCTGTACAAGGTACTATGGCTTTTGGTCATACTTATCTTTCTTTTTTTTTTTTTAAATTCCTTTGAGAGATGAAAATGCCTTATGATTTCAGGCAGGCTTTATTAAACTGTAAGTGGAAGTTTGAGGCTTTGCCATTTATGTAAGAGAAATGACCATCTCTGTAGCACTGGTATATCTGCTGAGTGTTTTATTCGTGGCCAACATTTGCTTTGGAGGGAGAAAGCCGGTTTCTCACTCGCCTCAGTGGGCTATTGGAATGATACCTCTGGGTCAATTTGGATCCTTTGAGAAATTTAAATCGATTAAATCCCCTAAGCCCTAAATCACATTCTAAAGCAAAACCTAAAGAAATAGGAGTGTGGGTTTCTCAGCACCCCTGTGGTACGTGGGAGGCTGTCTGCTTCACCCACACTTGGAGAGAAAAGCCGCCCCCATTCCCGGTCCCCATCAGTGGTCCCCTGCAAGCTAAGCTAAATATTTATGTCCATTTTTTCTTGTGGCCAAATAGTACAGAAATATATATGTATGCAAAAGCAAATAATACAGAAATATAAAAAGTAGACAGTGCAAGTCTCTGGGTAAACCACCTTTAGACATACCTATTCCTTGATGCATATCAAATGACATAGATTCTAAAAGACATGGAAAATTTAGAATGTATGGGGACCGTAGGATTTAGGAAATGGGGAAAAGTAGAGAAGATGTGGTCATTACGGAAATCAGTGATTCCCAGTTATACCCTGCTGCCCATCTCGTGGGGATGGGGGTGAGATTCCACCAATTTCTGGTGAGGTGAGAAAATAAGAATAACATAAGAAAATAGGAATAATATAAGTTCTGTTCTTCCTACTTTTGTGGTGTTAAAATATCACTAGTGCAATAATAATAGATGTTAGTTAATGTTATTTTCTTAAATCCTTTCTTGAAGTTGTAGATTGGGTTGTTAATTCAAAGTACATAGTTGCTGCCCCTCCGTAGAGGGGAAATATATATATATCCTCTCCCACTCTTGCTCTTGAGACATCAGTCTTGGCCGTCTGACTTGCTTTGGCTATTTCGCTGGTCAACTGTGTCATTTCCTATGAGAATCTTTAAGAGATGCTGTATGTTTCTCCATTCTTTCTTTCTTCTTCTTTTCTATTATGGTTTATTACAGGATATTGAATATAGTTCCCTGTGCTATACAGTAGGACCTTGTTGTTTATCCATTCTCTATATAATAGCTTGCATCTGCTAATCCCAAACTCCCAATTCATCCCTCCCCCACCCCTCTCGCTCTTGGCAGCCACAAGTCTGTTCTCTGTGAGTTTGTTTCTGTTTTGTAGATAAGTTCATTTGTGTCATATTTTAAATTCCACATATAAGTGATATCATATGGTATCTGTCTTTCTCGTTCTGTCTTATTTCACTTAGTATGATAATCTCTAGGTCCATCCACGTAGCTGCAAATGGCATTATTTCATTCTTTTTTTATGGCTGAGTAGTGTGTGTGTGTGTGTGTGTGTGTGTGTGTGTGTGTGTGTGTGTGTGTGTGTGTGTATACACACACACACATTTAGATTGGCTGTTTAGGTTGTTTCCATGTTTTGGCTATTGTAAATACTGCTGCTATGAGCATAGGGGGTGCATGTATCTTTTCAAATTATACAATAGTTTTGTCCAGATATACGCCCAAGAGTGGAATTGCTACATCATATGGCAACTCTATTTTTAGTTTTTTAAGGAACCTCCATACTGTTCTCCAAAGGGGCTGCACCAATTTACATTCCCACCAACAGTGTAGGAGGGTTCCCTTTTCTCCACACCCTCTCCAGCATTTGTTATTTGTAGACTTCTTGATGATGGCCGTTCTGACCGGTGTGAGGTGACACCTCACTGCAGTTTTGCGTTGCATTTCTCTAATACTTTGCGACGTTGAGCATCTTTTCATGTGCCTGTTGGCCATCTGTATGTCTTCTTTCAGGAAATGTCTATTTAGGTCTTCTGCCCATTTTTGGATTGGGTTGTTTGTTTTTTTGTTATTGAGTTGTATGAGTTGTTTGTATTGTTTCTCTGTTTTTTCTTTTCCTTCTTCCATAAGGTAGGATCTCTTCCATCTGCCTAGGTCTCAGAGTGACGATGACGTGGAGCAGAGTGGCAGGCGTTTCGTGTTGGGCATGTTGCGTGAGGAGGAAATGAAACTGGGTTGTTCAAGCCACTGAGCTCTGGGGCTGCTTGTTACTGCAGCCAACCAATACACTTGGCAAAATTAAATATGCTCAACCCTCCAGGGCCTCATCAGGTATTTAGAATTTTATGTCTATGAACTTTAAGCATCTGGGACTCCTTGCTGTACGTCAAAATAAAATGGTAGCAAAGGGCACTATTACTCTAGGGTATGCTGTCTAATAAAGTAGCCATTAGCTACATGTGGCTTTTTAGCGCTTGAAATGTGGCTGGTCTGCATTAAGGTATGGTATAAGTTTGAAATACACGCAGATGTCAAAGACAGCACAAAAAAATGTGAAATACCTCAGTAATTTTTATATTGATTACATGTTGAAATGATAATGGTCTGAATCTCTTGGGTTGAAAATCAAATATATTAGTAGCAGTGATTTCACCTCTTCCTTTTTAATCTAGTTATTTATTTTTATTTGTACTTTTTTAATGTGACTACTAAAATGTTTTAAGTTACGTATGTGGATCACATGAGATTTTTATCAGACACTCCTGCTCTAGGCTGTGGAGTCAAACAGACCTTGGTTTCTGTCTCAGCTCTGCCAGTGTCTTCCAGTGAGACCCTGTAGAAGTTACTTCACGTCTTATACTCCTCACCTGTAAGCAGGGAGAAAATCTGTCTCCCAGGGATATTATGAGGACTGAGTAAGATAACGAACATAAGTCGTGCAGCCCGTGGTAAATGGCCTTCTTCCCTCTCCTGCTTTTCTCAATAATGTATTTTTTAGGGGCTTACTTTTACATTGTAATTTGCTCTTTTTTTTTTTTTTTTTTTTTTTTTTGCTGGGGATGGGAGTGGGGCAGTTAATATCATGACTTCCAGATGCTTCTAGAATTCAGAACCTTGGAGTCATGAGTGAGATGAACAGGTTGGGCCAAAGTTTTGCTCTGAATGACAGGAGTGAGGCCTTCTCAGTCTGTTTGTATACTTTGTCTTCCCTGGAGGGTAGAGAATTGTCTTGGATTACTGTTCACCCTGATTTCATTATTCGCCTCTTTAGAAAATGCAAATGGCCTGGGCATTCTCTAATGGATTGTGTTGGGATGTTCATCTTGAAATCCTTCATCTTTATTGATTCTTTTGACACAACACATTTGGGGTGCATGAAAAGCAAATTCCCCCTGGACTACAAATTAATTTCCTCCATGAATCTACTCAAAGATGCCAGGTTAGTTTGTTTATCTTGGTGGCTGAACCATGAGACAGATTGAGTCATTTGAAAAATATCTGTCTTACCAGTTTAAAACATTTTAATATAGAGACTTGCTTCTGTTTTAGCTAGGTATTCCAATTCACTTATATGTATGTGTGTTATGAATATCTGGAACATTTCTGAGAGTGTTTTTGCCTGTGTGAATAGCTGTCTGTCAGGTTTTAAAGAATCGTTAATATCGTAAACCTATTGATGCTTAATGCTGTGAGTTAGCAAATTATGAAGGTGCAAGCTTTACGCTCTGTGACCCAAGTGTTAGACATCGCCCTTCTTTGTGACTCTCATACTACCTTTCAAGAAAGGTTTCTTCTTATTTCCATCAGAAAGGCCTGAGTTAAAGGAGTGGCGATTGGATCCAGCCTCTCGGGCAGCATGTAAAAGAACCCGGATTGGGGCACTGTGGTTGTCATTCCCAGTACCGTCGCCACTATCAACAGCCTATGTTGCTGGGCTCTGATATATGTAAGGCAATACAGTGAGCACTTCCACAAGCTTCTGATCTCCCACGGTCCCTGTTAGCTCATCACATTGCTTGGGCTACTCTTTTCTTCATAATGGGATGCTGGGTCTCCTTTATCCCCTTTCTTATTTAACTTCAGGTTCAGCTACAAATCAAGGATGACCCAAAATAACTGATTTAAACAAGATTAAAGTTAATATCCCTCCTTTGTAAACAAAGACCAGAGGTAGCCATCCAGGGCTGCTAGTATGACCTCCGAATTCCTTTTCTCCTGCTGCTCTGCAGTTCTCCACCTCACAGTCCACAGGGGCTGCTTGACCTCCTTTCTGCTGACTGGTGTCCACCTACCAGTCAGCAGAAAAGAAGAAGGGAAAGAAGGGTCATCCCATAGCCTTTTAAGTGAATATTCTAGAAGTTGCACATAACACTTCTGCTTACGTAAGATTGGCCAACACTTCATCGCTTGGCTGTAACAAGCTGCCAGGGAGACCGGGAGAGACTGCCTTGATTCTGAGCAGCTAAGCCCCTGCTGAAAAGCACAGAATCTATTAATAAGGAAGAAGGGGAGCGAGGATATTGAGGTTAAGAACCAGTAGTCTCCTTCTAATCATCTTCATTTAGTAATCCTTAAAAAGACAGTTTTGTAAACCTTATTTTACAATACCTGATTAGTCCTTTCTCCCAGCCAGATGAGGGAAGCAGTATTATCTTCATTTTTCAGATAACAAACTGAAGTTCAGAAAGTGCCTCTGTACTGAGTCAAGGGCACAATAATAATGGCAACTATTATTACTGTGAACGTTTAATGTGCATAACTGCCATTAATTTTGGTCCCTCCAACATCCAGTGAGTTGGCTCTTTTATACCCCAATTTTATCGTACATAGAAGGAAATGTTGGATGACTTGTCCAAGGTCACAGATTATTCTGTAGTAAAAGGAAGAACTTCAGACTTTTTGGACCCTTTTTCCTTTTCTACTGCTGCCATAGCAATTACCACAAATTTAGGGGTTTGAAGCTGTACCCACTATGTTGTCACAGCTCTACAGGTCAGAGGTCCCATGGGCTTGGCTGGTTTCTTGGTTCCAGGACCCACAAGTCTGAAACCCCTGGGCCCCAGAATCTGGGAAAATCTCCCTATTTTAAGAGCAGCTGATGAGTAACCTTAATTGCATCTTCAAAATCCCTTTTGCCATGTAATGTAATATAGTCACAGATCCCGGGGACTGGGGTGTGGAACCTTTGGAGGTATCGTTATTCAGCCAGCCGCAGACTGTGACCCATTAAGGGACATACCTTTTACATTTCAACCCTGCACACGTGCGTAACAGAGAGTGGAAATGAGTTTCACGGACGATACTTACCCATTCACTTCTTTTACTTCAGTATCAAGGAAGCCGAGCAAACCCCAGCAAGTTGATTTCATGATGTACAGCTTGAAAACACTGCCTAAGCTTCTCCCGTTTCCGCCGCTCTTACCTCTGTCTGGTCACCGTCCGCTCTCATCTGGATTGTTAGGAGAAGCCTCTCAGGTGCTATCTGCTCTTCTCAGCTCTCTCCCTTCCAGAGAACCCACCAACCCCAGCACTTTTATACTCCCTACACGTGTGCTGCTCTTGCCCAGATATCTGTATTCCCCATGGTTACCAAGCTAAGCAGCCTGGTGGGCATTTCTAAGAGGGACCCCGAGTGAGCTGCTAGCTGGTTTTCATAACCAAGGCTTTGGAAAAGACTATAACTTCAAAAATTGCAAATGAGTTCAACTTTGATCTACTGATAATGTCTAAGAGTGGAACACCGTGAAAAGCACTGTGAAACCTCGCAAAGGACCGGCAGAGGGTACTGGAATCGATTAGGGGTGTCTGCTGTGGACATAGGAGGGGAGAGAGATGGCTTAACAGCCAGACGTGTGCTCTCTCTGTGGTTAGTGGATGTCTGTCACACTGTCCTTACAATTAGCAAAACCAAACCAAACATCCCTCGAAAAGCAAAACCCAAATAAAAAGGAAGGAACTTTAAGCAGGTCTAGATCTGAATTTTAAGAAGGACAAGGGCCCCTGTATTTGTGTGGAGAACAAGATAAATAAGATACCGGGATTTGTAGGAGCCTGGAGAAAAAAATAATTTTTGTAATTTGGGCTTGTAGAACTGGGAAGAATACAAATCACTCTCTTAGGCTGAAAGAATTCGTAGCTCATTAAAGCATATTGCTGCCTTTACAACCATCCTTAGCTTCCTAAATCTGCACTTCATCATTTTGTGAGGTCTTTATATTTTTCTTGGTTGTTTTTCTGTTTCTTCAGACCAGAGGTCAGGAGCTTAGATGCCTGCAAAGGAAGACCTTTGGAGCCAACCTCATGACCTGGTTGAAAGCCCTCCTCTGGAGTCAGGTCGTCTGGGTTCAAATCCCAGCTCTGCCACTTACACCGAGCTTGAATTTCAGCAAGTTGCTTGACTTCTTGGGGCTTCAGTTTGTCTTTCTATGCTGTTAATAACTGGAGGTGCTGGGAAGCTGGGTGACATTTGTTCGTTGATGATCTGTGGATCAAGCCTCCTGCTTCATAGGGTCCTTTGGTGGAAGACGTAATGTGTGCGGGGCATGAGGCACGTAGTTGGTGACTGACAAATGGTAGCTGTGATCATTCCTTAGCTAGAATTGGTGGCTTTTGTTTGTACCCTTGCTTAGCCATGTTTTAATTATTTCTTTACATGTTTCTTCTCCCCAGAGAGGGTAGACCAAAGGCTGATTTCATCCTCCGTCCCTCTTAGCATCTAACAGAGTAGTCTGAACTTTCAGTCATGTTCTGTGTCCACTCTGGCTACCCAGAATCTCCTCTCCCCACGGTGGCCAGATGGATCTTTCGGACGCCTACATCTGATCATGTTGTCCCTGGTCAAACTCTCTGATGGTTCCAGTGGCCCACAGGGCCCTTCATGACCTACTTTCTTCACCTGTACCCCTCTCACCTCATCTCCTATCCCACCGCATTCCACGCCAGCACACGGGCTCCTTGCACATGCCAAACAGGCGCCCACCTTAGCCTTTGTACTAGCTATTCCCACCTTCTAGAACATTCTTCCCATAGAGATCTTCCTGACTACGCTTTTTAAAAATTGAAGTGCAGTTGCTTAAAAAAATTATGTTAGTTTCAGGTGTAAAGCAAAGTGATTCAGTTATATATATAGGTTTTTTTCATATTGTTTTCCATTGTAGGTTATTACAAGATATTAAATACAGTTCCCTGTGCTCGACAGTAAATCCTTGTCATCTATTTTATATATGTATATTTATATATTTATGTGTAGTAGTTTGTATCCATTAATCCCATACTCATCCCTCCCTGCCTTTCCCCTTCGGTCATACAAATCATAAGTTTGTATTCTATGTCTGTGAGTCTATTTCTGTTTTACATGTAGGTTCATTTGTATTATTTTTTAGATTCCACATATAACTGATATCATATAACATTTGACTTTCTCTGACTGACTTACTTCACTAAGAATAAAATGGCAATATTTCAGTCTTTTTTATGGCTGAGTAATATTTCATTATATATATATATATATATATATATACACACACACACACACACACATACACACACATACACACACACACACACCCCACATCTTCTTAAACCAATTGTCTGTTAATGGGCACTTGGGTTGTTTCCATGTCTTGGCTGTTGTAAATAGTGCTTCAGTGAACACTGGGGTGCATGTGTGTTTTTGAGTTATGGTTTTCTCAGGGTATCTGTTTTCCATAGTGGCTGCACCAATTTACATTCCTACCAACAGTGTACGAGGATTCCCTTTTCTCCACACCCTCTCCAGCATTTATCACGTGTAGACTTTTTGCTGATGGCCATTCTGACCCACATGAGGTGATACCTCATTGTGGTTTTGGTTTGCATTTCTCTAATAATTAGCGATGGTGACCATCTTTTCACGTGCCTGTTGGCTGTTTATATGTCTTCTTTGGTGAAATGTCTTCTGCCCATTTTTTGATAGAGTTTTTTGTCCTTTTGATACTGAATCATATGAACTGTTTGTATATTTTGGATATTAACCCCTTGTTGGTCATATCATTGGCAAACGTTTTCTCCCAGTCCATAGGTTGCCTTTTCATTTTGTTGGTGGTTTCATTTGCTGTGCAAAAGGTTTTAAGTTTGTTTAGGTCCCATTTGTTCATTTTTGCTTTTATTTATTTTGCCTTGGGAGACTGATCTAAGAAAATATTGCTACAATTGAAGTCTGAGAATGTTTTGCCTATGCTCTCTTCTAGGAGTTTTATGGTTTCATGTCTTATATTTTGGTCTTTAAACCATTTTGAGTTTATTTTTGTGTATGGTGTGAGGGTGTGTTCCAATTTCATTGTTTTAAATGTACTTATCCAGCTTTCCCAGTACCACTCGTTGAAGAGACTGTCTTTTCTCCACTATATACTCTTGCCTCCTTTGTCATAGATTAATTGACTGTAGATGTGTGGGTTTATTTCTGGGCTCTCTATTCAGTTCCATTCATCTATATGTCTGTTTTTGTGCCAGTTCCACACTGTTTTGATTCCTGTAGCTTTATAGTATTGTCTGAAGTCTGGGAGGGTTATGCCTCTAGCTTTGTTCTTTTTTCCTCAGGTTTGCTTTGAGAATTCTGGGTCTTTTGTGGTTCCATATCAATCTTAGGATTATTTTTTCTATTTCTGTGAAAAATGTCATGGGTGTTTTGATAGGGATCACATTAAATCTGTAGATTACTTTGGGTTGTATGGCCATTTTAACAATATTAATCCTTCCAATCCAAGACCCTGGGATACCTTTCCATTTCTTTGAGTCATCTTCAGTTTCCCTTATCACTGTTTTATAGTTCTCGTCATGTAAGTCTTTCACCTCCTTGGTCAGATTTATTCCTAAGTGTATTATTATTTTTTGATGCAATTTTAAAAGGCATTGGTTCTTGTACTTTCCCTTTCTGAAATTATTAATTGTAGTTATAATCACTTTTGCAAAGTGTTTTGGGTTGCTTTTTAATCTATGTACTGGCTTATTTAAGTGATCTTCAATCCTTTTATTTATTTGCCTTTCCTGCTGTGTTTTTTCCTTTCCTGTAGATTCTTGCTTCTTTTTTGTTTAGATAAGATCTTTCAATATTTCTTTTAGGGTAGGATTATTATTGCTGAATTCTTCTGGTTTTTGCTTCTCTGAGACTTTCTTTCTCTCTCTTTCTGTTCTAAATGATAATTTTGCTGGGTGGAGTATCCTAGTTTACAGGTTTTTTCCTTCGAGGACTTTGAATATATCATGCCACTCCCTTCTGGCCTGCAAAGTTTATGCAGAGAAATCAGCTGATAGCCTTATGGGAGTTGCCTTGTGACTGACTCTTTGTTTTTCTCTTGCTGTTCATGGCTTGTTTTCACTTCATTCACAACATTGCTCAAATACCACCTTCTCAAGAGAGGCCTCCTGTAATCCCCTTTTGTAAAATAGAAACCCCTCACCCCACCATCACTCTTTGTCCTGTTGCTCTGTGCTGTTTATTTCCTAAACATTTTGTCGTACCTAAGCATGCTGTATTTTTGCTTGATTTTTAGTTTTTTTTAAAAAATTGTTGTGGTGGTGGTTTTTTTGTTGTTGTTGTTGTTTTTGTTGTTGTTTTACTGTCATTGCCTAGTTAAAATGAAAACTCCCTTAGAGGAAGGACTTACTTGATTTTGTTCACGGCCGTATCTGCTGTCCCTGGCACCCTGCCCAGCATACAGTAGGCTCTCAATAATATTGATTGATTGAATGGCTAAATAAAATCCACTCAAAAGATTTTAACTGAGGCTCTACCGTGTGCCAGGCACTGTGTCAGCCTTCAGTATATACACATTGAACAAGATTGGACACGGTCTCTGCCATCTTGGATTTTGTGGTCGATTAAAGGAGACACAGAGATAAGCCCCCAAATTTTCAAATGTGTGAAGAGAATTATGACAGAGGAACTAGAGAGGGCTCTGGAGAGACATTGCAGAGGTTTCTATCTCATCTAGGGCCTTACAGAAGAAGGAATATTTAACCTATGCCTAGAGGATCAGTAAGACTTCAACTGAATGACAGAGTATCTTGGGGTGGGGAGGAGTGTTTCAGACTGAACTGGAAATTTAACCAATCACTGGAGACTTTCCTGACAAGGTGGGCTTCTGAGACTCCAGGAGATCTTTTACAGATGATAGTCAACACACTGTGGAGGCCCCAGCGTCTCCAAATAGTAGGGATTTGGGGGCAACAATTTGGTTGAAAGGGGGATTGCTTTGAAGCAGTATTGGCCAAGAAGAAATTTACACTTGGTTCTTATTTCATCTTCAGTGGGGGCTTAGGTTTCTGAAGAGGATTAATTAAGGGCCAGAGCCACTCTTGGCCACGTTAGTGCCGCAACTACGGATGCTTCTCAGAGAGGTTGTCTGGCAGACCTGATGGAGTATGATTTCCTAGACTAGGCAGAGGAAGGGGTGGTGGCTTCTCCCTTGTCCCCTCTGTTAGCTCCCTTACCGTGAGGGAACCCACCCTCCAGGTCATGAGGATACTCAAGTAGCCCATGGAGAGGCCCACAAGGGGAGGCAGCGAAGTTTTGTGCGAACATGCAGCACCATGGGAGTGAACCACCTTGGAAAATATTCTTTAGTCCCAGTTAAGTCTTCAGATGCCTGCTGCCCTGGCCAATATATTGAATGAGACTTCATAAGAAGCCCCAAGTCAGAATCACCTGGCAAAGATGATCTCGAATTCCCGACCCACAGGCAGGAGTATAATATATCCTATTTAGATATTTAGAATATAAATATCTACTGCCAGGCAGTAGATATTTGTTTTAAGCCACTAACTTTTAGGGTAATTTGACACACAGGAAAAGAGAACTCATCCAGAATGCCACTCCTATCATTTATTTTTTATTTCTCTTCTTCAGTAACGAACACTGTTCTCAGCTCTTATCCCAACTTCCAAACTTGTTCTTTTTCTGCTTTCTCCATCTCTGTGTTAGGGATCATTACTGTCCCCACTGGATAGATAAAGAAATTGAGAAAAGGCTTTTGTAAAGAGTCCATAGCAAACCTGAAATTGGTCCCATCGGTGCCTTTCTATCACGCCACATTTGTACCATTGATTGAGCTCTTACTGTGTGCCAGGCATCTCCCTGTGAGCTTTGGCATACATTGTCTTGTTTAATCCTTTCATCATCCCCTTGAAATGGGTACTGTGGTTTCCCCTTATTTTCAGATGAGAAAACTGAGGGTCAGAGAGGCTAAGTGAGGTGACTAAGATCACACAGTCGGTGACAAAGGGACTCTCTCACTCACTACACTTTTAGCTACACTCTGAGGAGCCGTCCGGGGTTTGGGGATGGAGGAATGGAGGAGGTGAGAGGGATGACGATGTAATGCAGGGTTTCTCAAGCTTTAACGGGCAGGCAAATCTCATGCAGATTTTGGTAAAATGTAGCTGCTGATTGAGTAGGTCTCGGCTGGATCCTAGGAATCTGCATTTCTAAGAAGCATCCAGGCCCTGCTGCCCCAGCTGGGCCCAAGCCACACTGTGGTTGGCACGGGCGTAGAAGACTTGAGATGGAAAATAAAACTACCAAGGGGACGCTCTGGCCCCAACCCCATGCCTTGTTTCAAAGCTCTGGAGATCAGATGTCTTGGAGCAGTAAGTGCTGAGAAAGCCATAATATAAAAGGACCGGCGCTCGGGAGTTGCGCCTCATTTTGAAAGCAGTTAGCCAACTAATTGGGTTTAATCATCACAGGAAAATGCAACCAGAAAAGAGAAGGCACACAGCCTTCATCTGCCACGTTGTGTTTCAGGCTGCCAGACCTCTGGACTCTGGGCTTTCGCTGATACTACACAAAGGATTTATACATGGAATAAATATTCTTAAATCTTTGTAAGGTGCCTAAAACATTTATGGCTGTTTTAGTTGGCTTTGCATGCCATATTGTGCTCTTACATTAAGCAGTGTTTACACCATCGAGGTTTCCCATTAATCATTGCGGCCTGTTCCCAGCTCTCTTAACTGAGGGGAGATCTATTACAGTCCACAAGCAGAGCCAAATGATCTAATTTCTCCTTTGGCTGTTTCACCGAATGGTTCATAAACCGATGGCTGTTATTGTATTAGGAAGACACATTGTGGTCCTTGAGTGTCATGTTGACATGTTTATGTTTCTTTCTGTGAAGAGAAATCCTGATTAAAACGGAATATCCTTTCACAGGAGGACGTTTTATAACAATTTCGATCTGATGAAATTAAAAAATGGGGAGCATTCAGTCTCCACCAAATGCTGAACTGGTTGAATCCGTTTCGCTGAAAGCACAGAACAATCCCCTCCTTTCGTCTTAGCACCCAGAACTATTCCAGTGGTGCTTTAAAGAACAAGGAGATTTGCGGGGCGAGGATGATTGTCGTCCCGGGAAGACAAAAGTAGGGGTGATATTTTTTAGGAGGAGACCTAGGGCTTGGGATGGGAGAACTTGATGGTCTTACTACTTCCCTGTCGACTGAGTATGTACACATTCTTGAAAAATAATTTTCTGGGTGTCTCGGAGTCCACCTTGACTCTTGTGAAATTGATCTTAAAATAGGTAAGAACTGAAGATGACAAATGCCATTCTCTTTTCCTGTTTTATTTGGTTGAAGTATAGTCGATGTACAATATGATATAAGTTACAGGTGTACAATATAGTGATTCATAGTTTTTAAAGGTTATCCTTCACTTATAGTCATAAAATACTGGCTAGATAGATAAATGCCATTTTATTTTAAAAAAAATTTTATTGAAGTATAGTTGATTTACAATATCATGTAAGTTTCAGGTATACAGCACAGCAATTCAGTAATACATATGTATATATGTGTATATATATTCTTTTTCAGATTCTTTTCCCTCATAAGTTATTTTATAATACTGAGTATAGTTCCCTGTGCTAAACAGTAAGTCGTTGGCTATCTATTTTTTACATAATATTGACACATGCCATTTTAAACTAACGTTAAAAAATGGAGGGCTTCCCTGGTGGCTCAGTGGTTAAGAATCTGCCTGCCAGTGCAGGGGACACGGGTTCGGGCCCTGGTCCGGGAAGATCCCACATGCCGTGGAGCAACTAAGCCCATGCGCCACAGCTGCTGAGCCTGCACTCTAGAGCCCACAGGCCACAACTACTGAGCCCATGTGCCCAAACTACTGAGCCTGTGCTCTAGAGCCCGTGCTCCGCAACAAGAGAAGCCACCACAATGAGAAGCCCGTGCACCGCAACGAAGAGTAGCCCCCGCTCACCACAGCTAGAGAAAGCCCATGTGCAGCAACAAAGACCCAATGCAGCCAAAAAGAAAAAAACAGAGAAGAATGGAGAAAGAGCAAAATTTCCTCAAATAAATTTGGTTTCCGTATATTTCTTTGGATTGTGTGGAAGTGTGCGCATGCATGTGTGTGCTTCCTTTTTTTAAAAAAATTATTTTTTTTGTATATTTTATTTTTGGCTGCGTTGGGGCTTTGTTGCTGCACACGTTGTGGTGCGTGGGTTCAGTAGTTGTGGCTCGCGGGCTCTAGAGCGCAGACTCAGTAGTTGTGGCGCACGAGCTTAGTTGCTCCGCAGCACGTGGGATCTTCCCGGACCAGGGCTAGATCCCATGTGCCCTGCACTGGCAGGCAGATTTTCAACCACTGCGCCACCAGGGACGCCCATGCTTCCTTTTTGACTGGAGGGTAAATGGACATGATCGTCTCTGCACCTAAGCCATATTTAGACTTCTTTATATACACACTAATGTTAGGCACCATCCCGAAAACAGCCTAACCTCTTGAATCACAGGATAGGTTTTAAGGAGAAAGCAAGGCCTGCAATCTCTTTAAGTTATAAAATTACTTTAACTTTTTAAGCTTCCCTTTATTAATCTACACATCCACAGTTAAAGTGCTCCGGAAAGAAACATGTTATTTTTTGCTTCACTGATGAGAGAATTTATAGATAAAATATACGTAAGTTCAGAAGTCATTTTTGTAAACCATTCCTTCCTTTCATTCACTGGGTCATCACTAGCAGAATGTAGACAGCACACAGCCATGCCATAGTCCTCTGAAAACCACACATGCTGTCAGTAGTTTTCCCAAGGATCCCTCTTTGCTTTCAGCGGTCATTTTGCATATTTATAGACAGATTTGAACTAGCCGTGTCACTATCTCCCATGTCAACCTGATTAATTTGCCACAGTGTCCAAAACTACACATGGCAGTCAGGAAGGGGAATTCACATGTAATCGCACCCAGCCCAAATCAAGGCCAATGGGCTGAGCCACGAACCCTGGAGGCCCTTCCCCATTCATCCATGGTCACAGCCGCTTTTGTGAACTTGAGGTGCAAGATTCAATGTTTTTCTTACAACTTATGCTTTCTTTAATAATTCTTGCTGGAGTAGTATGCTGGTGAGGAGAACTGATGAAGGGCTAGAATTCACCATCGTTGACCAAGATTCAAAACCTAAGCTAAGTTTTGTTTGCAGGTTGACGGTCCCAAACAGTCCATTAAAGATGCATGAATGCAGATGGCTGTATGCAGGAAAGTCACGGCTGTTCTACCCTGCAAGACCCGCATGCACATGTTCTCCGCCGCGGCGTTTAAAGCTTTAAGCACAAAGGCACAATAGGGGGTGTCCTTGTTTTGATAGAATCACTCCTTACCTCTGCCCTTCCTTGCTTCCCTCCCCTACCTCCAGCATCACGAAGCCTGAAACATGGCCAGGCTTCCCGAGTCCCACGGGGCCATGATTATTCCATGATAACAGCACTCCCTGGAGTGGTCTTATCGGTACTTTAAAAAGTGTTTATTGTGGAGAAAGCCGATATTTTTGGTGCTGGCAGGAAAGGCTATTGAGTGGTAAGCACAGCTGTGGTTATGATTTGAATGGATAAATCTCACGCTTTAGACATCTCATTAGCTAATCAAAGGAATCCTAAAATAAGAGGGGAATTTGTAGAGAGAGGCAGAGCATGTTCAGAACGAGGCCAGTCCTCCCTTCCTGTTGCAAACTGCAGCCGAGCTTCTCCCGGGTCCTGCTCGCTCCCGTTGCAGGAGAAAATGATTGCCTCCAAATCCTCCCCGCCCACAATCGAGCTGGGGTGCCTCCGTGGCCCTCTCAGGATTTCCTGAGCCAGGAGGTATGCTTTGTTTTTATCTCAGAGATTTGGAGCTGAGTAATGGGCGGCAGCAGAGAGTCACCGGAAGACCACCATAGGTGTGGGGATGATTTGCACCATGACTTTGGCGGGGCTTGGGTGGGGAGGCAGTGGCAGTTCTCGTCTTTCTGGAGGGAACTGAACAGGTTACTTGTGCAGGCAGCACACCCAGAATCACACCTGGGTGGAGTCCTCAGTGTAAGGTGTGAAAAGGAATCTCATGGGATATCTCTAGCAGACACATCAAGCCAGGTCTTGGTGTTGCAGGGCGATCAGATGCTGCCTGACATGTCAAAACGGGCACAGCATAGGCATGGATCGGCAGGGAGGGGTGAACTTGGGTGGTAGTTGCGTTTGGTTCTCTCAAGCACGGAAATGGTTTAACAGCCCAGATGGGTCTGCCTGTCTCTAAAATGCAGCCTTACTCTCGCCTCAGTGGCAAAAACCTCTTTGTACGTGGCTAGTGGACACTCTGAGCCTTTTATCAGGGGCTGTTTATTGAGCACCTGTTATGTGTGCTGTGCTGTGTTTGGGTGGTAGAGGGTCTCACAGGTAAGTGAGAGCTGGACTTTGCCCTCGAGTCAAGGAGCTCAGAGTCTGGGCCATTAAGAGGTGATTCTTTTTTTTTTTTTTTTTTTTTTTTTTTTTTTCCGGTACGTGGGCCTCTCACTGTCGTGGCCTCTCCCGTCGCGGAGCACAGGCTCCGGACGCGCAGGCTCAGCAGCCATGGCTCACGGGCCCAGCCGCTCCGCGGCATGTGGGATCTTCCCAGACCGGGGCACGAACCCGTGTCCCCTGCATCAGCAGGCGGACTGTCAACCACTTGCGCCACCAGGGAAGCCCAAGAGGTGATTCTTAACCTACTGTATGCTGTGACCCCCTTTACCCATCTGGTGAAACTTTAGGCTCCCTTCTCAGAACACTGTTTTTAAGTTAAGTGAATAAGTAACATAAGGACAATAAGGACATCAATGACACTGACAGTATCAAAATATTTTTTAAAAATCTGTGATCTAGTACTAAGTGTGGTTTTTTAATTAATGCATTACATAGCCACAGCTTGTAGTGGGTCTAATAAGTAGTTTCAAGTTAGGAATTTGTGATAAGAATATTTTGATGTAGCTACAATAACTATGACGTGATGTGAAAGTGTTTGCCTTCTTCTATGAATGGCAGAGTCAGGGGTACTTGTTGCCTTTATAATTGAAAGATAAGCGCAGTTTCAGCTAGATGTCAGTGAAGGGGGAGGTTTTTTTCATATATAAGTTCGGGGACTCTTGAATTTTCTCCTAAGGACCCAGGTTAAAAGCTGAGACGGAGGGGGTGGAAATATAGAAGCTCATCTGTGGCAGTCTCAAGTGATAGTGACCTGGGTGATGGAAGCAGGAAGAGGGGAGATTATCTACCTGAAGGAGTCTGGAAACTCTTCGTGGAAGAGCTAACATTTGGACTAAAGGATAGCGTTCCCTGGGAATGGAAGTGGGGAGGGATTGAGGGAGACACGTGGTAGGTCTGGGATCCTCGTCCAACAAAATCCCTTCTTTCTCAGTCTTGTAGCTTCACCCTCCTGTGTTGAGCTGGCACGGTAACACTCCTAGGTACAGCGTGAAGGCACACGGCCCAGATGCTGCCCCTCCGTAATCCCCTGCCCAGGGCAGACATAACCAATCAATCAGAGTCCTAAACATAGATGTGGTCCCACAGATCCTAAGAGGAGTTTCAAATAGCCTTCCACTTTTCATGTGTATTCTCAGGTCAAACATACTGGCCATTGCAGCCCTAAACACAAAAGTGTCCTAAATAATGTCGTGTAGAAGGACGACATAAGGGTATAAATTGAATACCCAGCTCCAGCTGTGTGGAGTTCATGAGCCATCAGGTTGCTTGGTCTTGTTGTGTTTCCTCCATTCATGATACTTCTGTACAAGCAAATGAATGCAGATTGCAGTCAGCAGGGCTACTGACTATGGTGTTTGGGTGTGTCTGTTTTCCTATATCCACTTGCCACCTCTGCTCTTGTTTACTTAATATTGTTAAACCAGAATTTACTTAAAAAACCATAAATTAGCATACACTGCAAGAAAACTTTAACTTGTAACTGTAAGTAGAAAATAGAAATTACTTGCCACAAATAGGAAGTAATTGTGAAAGTAAGTACTATGCTATTGAAAACAAATATTATTATTCAGTTCTAGTTAAATACTGTTGTCTTGAAGGCTCTGAGCTCAAGGCCTATTCCCTGTCAATTAGCAGAAGACATAACTATTACAGAAGTTTTAAGGACCCGTTTGTACCAATAGGAGGCTCTTTTTTAAGAAGCACTGAAAGAAAATCGAAGAGGAAATAGCTTTCTCTCTGCTTTTCAATTTAATATTATCTGAATCTTCATACAGAGGGACCCTGTTCCACCCTACCTTGTCCTATAAAGAAAATCAGAGCGAGGAGGCATCTGTTTCCGTGGAGTTAGAGAAGAATGTCATTTCACAAGATATAAGGAAATGGTTTATGCCAGCCACCTGATTCCCAACTAAATGGGGATGAGCACTTGGCAGATTTCATCCCCTCAATTCAACTGTTATTTCCAGAGCCTGATTTGAGTGGGTCTTGAAGAGGCAGCTGGCATGGTTGGAGGTGGAGGTGCTCATTACCAAGGTCGTCCTTGGCCTTCATCTAGTCCCCATGTGTATCCCTGGGATCAAGCTGCGCTCAGCCTCACAATCAGCCCCACAGGTATCGTAAGTCAGCGGCCAGGTCTCCTAGGAGCGAGTCATTTGATGAGGAAACAGCATGACATAGTTGTTGTTTATGGGACATGTTCCCATGGCTTTCTTACCACAATCTCCTGGGCTCCCTTCCCGCTGCCTTCTTATGTTTAAGCAGGGGCTTCTGTTGGCTTACAGCAGGGTTTCTCCACACCCGCAATGATTGACATGTTAGGCAAGATTATTCTTTGGTGTTTCTGTGGCAGGGGCGGCGAGGACGGGGGATGGTGCAGGACTGTCCTGTGCACTGTAGGACCTTCAGCAGCAGCCTTGTTTCCCTATCCACTCTATGCCAGTAGCACCTCCCCACTCCCCATACTGTGTGACACCAAAAATGTCTCTAGACATTGCCGAGTGTTTCCCAGGGGGCAAAATCCACCCACCCAGCCCTGCTGAGAATCAGTAGCCTAAAGGCACTGTATTTCTTGGTGCATTTTGGGATGTAAACAGACCAAGCGGCTCAACACCACCTCATGTCCTCCCCCCTTCAGATGCTTTCTGTCCTCCTCTGACACTGCCTGGTTACCGGATGGGCAGAGAGTGAGTGGGTAATGGCT
This sequence comes from Lagenorhynchus albirostris, assembly GCF_949774975.1. Classification (NCBI taxonomy): domain Eukaryota; kingdom Metazoa; phylum Chordata; class Mammalia; order Artiodactyla; family Delphinidae; genus Lagenorhynchus; species Lagenorhynchus albirostris. The sequence continues at coordinate 17,661,664 of NC_083104.1, read as the reverse complement.
GGTAAGGAGACATGGTGTGGTCTTCTTTACCCCTGAAACTCCAGCCTATGATGCAGCCCACGGCTGACATTAACAGTTTGCTTGTAGGAGGAATGAGTCTGACAGGCTGCAAGAGCCGTTTTTGGTACTCAGGTCATCTGTGGTTTTAAAGACCAACATTACATTGCCTACAGGAGACTCACATTAGCTTTAAAGACACATGTAGCTTAGAGTAAAGGGATGGAAAAAGATATTCTAAGCAAATGATAACCAAAGAAAGCAGGGGTGGCTATACTTATATCAGACGAGGTGGACTTCAAGAATGGTGACAAGAGACAAAGAGATCATCATATAATAATAAAGGTCAATTCGTCAAGAAAGTATAATATTTGTAAATATTTAAGCATCCACCGTAAGAGCATCTAAATATGTAAGCACATACTAACAGAACTAAAAGGGGAAATAAATAGCACAGTAATGTTGGGGACTTTAAAAAAATTATTTATTTATTTTTGGCTGTGTGGGGTCTTTGTTGCTGCTTGCGGGCTTACTTTAGTTGTAGCGACTGGGGCCTATTCTTCGTTTTGCGGTGCGCGGGCTTCTCATTGCGGTGGCTTCTCTTGTTGCAGAGCACGGGCTCTAAGCGCGCGGGCTTCAGTAGTTGTGGCTCGCGGGCTCTAGAGCACAGGCTCAGTAGTCGTGGCGCACAGGCTTAGTTGCTCCACGGCATGTGGTATCTTCCCAAACCCGTGTCCCCTGCCTTGGCAGGTGGCTTCTTAACCAGTGTGCCACCAGGGAAGCCCTAATAGTTGAGGACTTTAATACCCCACTCTCAACAATGGATAGATCATCCAAACAGAGGATCAGTGAGGAAATAGTGAAGTTGAACACTTTAGACCAAATAGAACTTGCAGACATATACAGAGCATTCCGTCCAACAGCAGCAGAGTATACATTCTTTGACATTGATCTTAGAAATGGTATTTTGTATATGACACCAAAAGCGCAAGCAACAAAAGCAAAAATAAACAAATAGGATCACATCAAAATAAGATGCTTCTGCATGGCAAAAGGAATTATCAACAAAATGGAGAAAATATTTGTAAATCATATATCTGATAAGGGGTTTATATCCAAAATATATGAGGAACTTATCCAATTCAGCAAAGTAACAAATAATCCAGTTGAAAAATGGGACCTGAGGTAACATTTTTCCAAAGAAAACATACATATCGTCGACATTTCCCTACATGAAAGGGAAATGCAAATCAAAATCACAGTGAAATGTCACCTCATTAGAATGTTAGAATGGCTGTTTACAGAAAGACAAGAGTGCTGGTGAGGATGCGGAGAAAAGGGAGCCCTTGTGCACTGTTGGCGAGAACGTAAATTGGTGCAGCCAAATGAAAAACAGAGGCTCCTATATGATCCAGTAATTTCACTTTTGGGTATATCTCCAAAGGAAAAGGAATCACAATCTGGAAGAGATATCTGCTCCCCTGTAGTCATTGCAGCATTACTTACAACGGCCAAGACACGGAAACAACCTAAGTGTCCACTGATGGATGGATGGATAAAGTGTGGTATATAAATACAATGGAATATTATTCATCTAGAAAACAATCCTGCCGTTTGCAATATTGTTGATGAACCTTGAGGGCATTACGCTTAGTAAAGTGAGTCAAACTGAGAAAGACAAATGCTGTATGATCTCACTTATGTGTGGAATCTAGAAAAAAAACAACAACAAAACCTCACAGAACCAGTAGATCGGTGATTGCCAGGGGTGGAAGGGTGGGGGAAAAAGGTGAAGGTGACCAAAAGGTACACATTTCCCTTCTAAGATGAATGAGTTCTGGGGAGCTAATGTACAGGATGGTGACTATAGTTCACAATGCTGTATTGTATATTCGAAAGTCGCTAAGAGTGGATCTTAAAAATTCTCATCACATGCACACGCACGCACAGGGTAACAGCGTGTGTCTGTGTGTGTGTAACCATGCTGCACACCTTAAATTTACAATATTACGTGTCAATTATATCTTAGTAAAACTGGAAAAACAAATTAAACTTGTAGTATTATTTTGAAAAGCGGTGGTGTTTAAGGAAGGAGTTCCGGAAAGGAGTGCAGGGTCAGTTGATGGTACGAGTGGCTCTTCTAGTAAATGATGAACGAGATGATGGCGAGTCATGGGGTACCATCATCAGTTACTGTGGGCCAGGCAACGTGATAGGGTTTTATGTCTTTTCTTCCATTCGATCATTATGACAACCTTACTAAGCAGGTGTTAGTATCTGCATTTTCTAGATGAAAATACTGAGGGGAGATAGGTTAATTCACTTATCCAAAGTCACGCAGGTCCTTTCTCCATCACCGAGAAGCTGTGTGACTTTCAGAAGGTCATGCCACTTTCTGTCCCCCTTTATCCTCATTTCTAAAGTTAGGGAATTAGACTAGTTATTTTGAGCTCGAAAGCTCTATTGCAAACTGGGTGGCTTAAAACAGCAAAAATATAGTCTTTCACAGTTCTGGAGGCTAGAAGTCCCAAGTGAAGGTGTCAGCAGGCCTACCCTCCCTCCACAGGCTGTAGGGGAGAATCCTGCCTTGTTTCTTGTAGTTTCTTGTGGCTCCAAGTCCCTCCTTGCCTTGTGACAGCATCACTCCAATCTCTGCCATCGTCTTCTCATGGCCTTCTCCTCTTCTGTCCATTCTTCTCCTTTCTGTCTCTTACAGGGATGCTTATTGGATTTAGGGCTTACCTGGATAATTCATGATGATATCATCTCAAGACCCTTCATTATAACTTCGAGGAGTCTTTTCCCAATAAGATCACATTAACAGACACGGACGTATCTTTGGGGGGCCTACAGTTCAGCGCACTACACTGGGCTCCTGGTTCCCCAATGGAAAAGGAAGAAACTCAGTAACACTAAAATTCTAGCCAGTCCTAAAATGCAGCAACCCTCAGCCCTTCAGTAGGATGGCGGCAGTGAGAAAGGGGAGAGAGAAATAAATCTGAGAGACACTGAGATGAAAGAAAGAGTCTGTCTCAGTTGTGGCTTTTAGAGTCACCACTTGCCCTGACTGCACTGTAGGGCCAGTCCCAAGGCTGAGTCACCGGATGGCCCACCTGCCTTTTATGCCCTTGGGACAAGGTTTTCTGAGAAAATCTACCCTGGAATTGCTTTGACGCATGGCTCACCCCACGGCTTGAGAAATCTCCCAGGTTTTCCGCTGTGTTTCCCAGTGGTCTGCCCCCTCCAAAGTAAACCAAGTTATCACTCAGAAAAGGCCTGGTGATATCCTCAAATTTGCATACCCGGGATGAGGCTGCAAAGCCATTTATCTCCTGAGAGCAGCCTGCCGTGGTCCCTTTTATTTTTTTTATGGGATTGTCCTTAAATGGCTGATTAGTTTGGGGTGATTTATAAATGCTTCAGGATTGGCAATTTCCTCCTTAATGATTGGACAGATTTGTGTCTGACTTTCAGCAGGCTTGGCTTTTTTTTTTTTTTTTTTTCATTTGTTTTAGTGTATTCTCCCACTGCCCATCACCCTCTACCTACTGCTTCGAGTCTGAGTCCACTTCAGTCAAAGTCAACTTTATCTTTCTGCAAGTTTCCCCAGCATTTAAACATTGCCTGTCTCTGGTCATTTATTTTTTGGAAAGGCAGAAAACCGGATACAGATAGTTTCGTCTTATTCCCTTCTATTCAGGCCCAAGAGAGAATTGCACTGACCTTGGTTCCGTTAGTTATCTTTTCTGAGCCTTGGTTTACTTGCTGGAAAATGGGAAAATGATAGAATCTTGTTCTACCTCAGGGGCTGTTTGAGAATGGAATTACCTAATGTTAGGAAACTGCTTAGCACTATTCTCTGTTCACAGTTAGCCCTTGATAAATGTTAGCTGCTGTTTTTACTGTTCTAATGATATGGCAAAAGGCAAGCATGAAAAGTGAGGACATTTGCACGTTATCCTCTTAAACCCATTTAATCTTTTCACAGTTATTTATGCCTGGCCTCTTTCCAGTGAAGCTTATCTATGGGGAGTCCAGCTTTGCACCACTCTGTGATAATATACCCTCACGTGTTAAGTAACTCCTTTATATTTTGCTCTTTGCTATTTTTAATTTAATTTTTAGTGTAATACATGTACACCAGCTTTTTCTTATGCTGGTTACTTTTATATTTTTAAGAAATATGTTTGTATTGCTATTTCTTGACTTATGTATTTTAGACTACTTACGGGCTTCCTAAAATGGAGGATGATAGATTCACCTTCTTATATACCCTCCCCCAGAGACACAAACCCACATACATTTTCCCCTCTCCACATTCTTCCATGATCGTTATATCGTAAGCTTTGGTCAAATTAGTATTCTGTAATCATATTATTTTTATTATATAAATAGCGTTCACTGCTGAGCCATGGAGTATACTATATAGTTAATTTTTCCTTTCCTGTGAAGACTTTTGTTTTTCCTGGAGTTATAATTGCTTTGATTATTTATCTGAATTTGCTTAATTCTCTGTGTACTTGTCTCTCATTTTTTCCCTCAAATATTCTGATAAAGCTATAAGGCTCTTCTCATTATAGACTAGCACCTCAGATAAGACATAGTTTCCTTTCCTGAGAGGCATTCCTTCTGTACCAACCTGAGCTGGTTATCCTGTAGGCCAGCTGTACCATCATCTTCCAGGGATTTCCTTTTACCAACAGGGAGTTTTCTTTCCTCTTGTGATAGGTATTCTCTTTCCTTTATCTCTTGGAAATTATCCTTGGTTTACTCACTCATTTTTCTGGTACAAATCCCCTAGTAACTGGCCGAGAAAGGATACGTAGAATGCCAGAAAAAAAAAAATTAAGTACATGTCTAAAAATGTAAAGACATTTTATTATTGCATTTGACTCATACTTTATTTGGGTATGTAATTCTGGGTTGGATACAATGATTTCTCAGGGTATTTGAGGCCTTGCCCTACTGCCTTCTCGTTTTCAGGTTTAACGCTGAGAAGTCGAATGCTCGCTCCTGATCTTCTGTAGGTGATATGCTGTGTATATTTGCCTCTCTGGAAGCGCTTAGCTCGTTTTTCGTAGCGTTCTGAAATGTTCTAACGATTACAGTGGACTTTTAGCCAACGTTGTGCTGTGCCTCCTCTGGGCCATTTAATCCTAGAAATCTATTTCCTGCTGCCCTGGCATATTTTCTTGTTTTACATCATTGATGGATCACTTTATTTTCCCTGTTTACCACTTTCAGCCTTCCGTTTTGGACTCTTTGGGTTGAGCCTTTCATTTTATCTGTTCTCTTCTGCTTTCCACGTACTTTGTCTTTTTGTTATACTTTCCAGGAGATTTTTTTCCCCAACTATTTCTCCCATGTCTTGAACGGATTTTTTCCAGTATCATATTTTAAATTTCTAGATCCTCTTTGTTATTTTCAGAATGTTTCCTTTTATAGAAATCTGGTTTTGTTTCATGGACGTAATATCTTTTAGTCTCTCTCAGTATTGTGTTTATGCTATTTGGAACTTTTATTCTGTTCCCTGTACTATCTTTTTTTAAAAATTCTGGATTCTCCTCCCTGCCCAAACTCACCCCAGTCTAATTTTTGGGTTTTTTTGGCTTTGCTGTTTCATTTTAGAAGATCGAGTTAAGCACCTGGTTGTCTTTTCCCAGTCATATTATAAGCATCAGGGGAAAAGTTTCTGGAAAGTTAAGTGTGTATGTTCAGGGTATGTGTGTCTATATGTTTTAAGTATGTGTACGTGTCTGAGATAGTTGTGTAGTGTTTGGTATTTGTGGTTTGTTTGTATATGATATGCATGTAAGTGTGTTTGCTCTATGGGTTTGTGTGTGTTTGGGGCATTATGTATATACGTCTTTGGGGTGTATGTGTGTGTGTGTATGTTTGGGGTATGTGCATATACGTCTTTGGGATATGTGTGTGGGGTGGAGTATGTGTTTGTGTCTGTGTGACGTACGTGTATCTGGAGTGGATGTGCGTGTGCATTTCTGTTTGGAACGGGTCTGTTGGTGGGAGGAGATTGATGGCTTCACTGTAAGGTAAGCAGGTGCAGTCCTGCCATTTTATCACGAGACTCCTCAAATGTCAATATCTGGAGGTATTTTTCTCTCAGATCCGTCAGTTTTGCAAGCTCGGCTCTTTCATCTTCTGCCTCCTCCTGTCTGAGCTCTGCTCCCAGGATGATTGTCGAAGTCACAGTGGACAGAAGGGACGAGACTCGCGCTATGGGTGTGCAGACTTCTACCGCATCCCCATTTTCAGTGTGATGCCTCACTTGAATCTTCACTGTGCCTTGAGTTTTCACGTTTGGAAAACGTGTCTGGTCTGATATCTCCAGATATAAAAATCCCCCCAACTCTTGGGGTCAGGATGGGTCCTGACCTAGCCGTGTGGTGTTAGGGGAGGTGCAATGGTGGTTTAAATATTCCTTTCCTGGACGTTGAGCTAATTTTTGTTTTACCCTTATCGGTCGCCCCTCTCTTTAGAGGTTTCCGGTGCCTCTGATTCCCGAGTCTTTCTGTGGCCGGTTCAGCATTTTAAGGTGACATCCTTGTTTTTTGCTGTGCCCACCCCCAACCCATGCACACTGAGGGCCCAGCGTTCTGTGTTCAGAACAATTTTTCTGATGTCTTTCAACTCTTGGCGTCTTATCTCCTATTCTCTTCACCTTTGTGAGTTTATACCTTTTTGTACCTTTATAGTATTTATTGAGATTTTTGGGAGGAAGCAGGAACAATTGCATGTGTTCAATCAGTGAAGGCCTTCTAGGAGTCTCAGTTCTTTTTGCCACCTTATCACAAGGTCCGTACATCTTTAAGCAGTGTGATGGAAAGTGGGAGTCACACACACACACACACACACACACACACACACATTTACATGTTATATATATATTTTTTCTGGGCTAGATTCTATGTATTACATGCTGTGCACATTTGTTTCTTTCAACATATATTTATTGAGCACCTACCGTATGGCCAGGAAGTATTTTAAATTGGAGTGGGTGGGGATGCCCAGGCTAACAGACAATCTGTTTGGGGGAACTGGTATTCTTGATGGCGGTAGGAAACAGGCTATAAAAAGTAAGCAAAGTCAGCGTTGTCAGGTGATCTTCAGTACTGTGTGGAAAGCAGAAGAGGTGAGTGCTGGAAAGTTACGAGGGAACTAGTTTAGATCAGGTGGTCAGGGCAGGCCTCCCCGGAATCAGGACATTTAAACTGACCTGTGAGTGACCAGAGGGAGGCAGCTTTGCCAAGGCCAAGGGAAAGGGCAGCAGGGACACCGGGAACAGCTGGAGCAAATGCTGCAGGTGGAAACGGATGCCACCAAGAAGCGTGAAGAAGGACCCACAGAACCCACGGGAAACTTCCAGGAGCTCAGGGAGAGGTGCTGATGGCTTGACCAGCTGGTGGGGAGAGGGCCGAAGGGGCTTTGCTTTGGGAGCCGAGAAGGCAGGGTGTGCCGGTGAGCTGGATGTGGGAAGAGGATCCCCGAGGATCGTGTCGGGATTTGGGCCTTCTCCGGGGGGCGTCTAGGGAGCAAGTTTATAGAAAAGAGCAGCTGAGAGCGTGGTTCCAGAAGGTTAGTTTAAAAGGAAAATGCTTTTTCTTGCAGCCGGAAAAACACTACCGTCATCAAGGGTGAGTTTTTGCTGAGTGAACACAGTCACGTGAGCGCCATGGAGAGCAGGACATCGGGTCTCCTCGTCACTGCGAGGTGTGGTGCGATTTGGAGTCTTCTGTGCCCAAGGAGGGATGTGAGGTAAGTGTCTAGAACAGGGACGAGGTAAAAGTTTGGGAGCCATTGGCATATGAATGATATCTAAAGCCAAGGAACTAGATGAAATGAAGTAGAAGGAGCGTATGGTAGAGCCCAGAAGGTTTTCTGCTGCCAGCCTGCGGGTGGTGCAGGCGGTCGGATTGGGAGCCCAGGGGGCGGGATGACATTAAGGCAGCGAACAGCAGCCGTCAGGTAGGACAGACAGAGAGAGGATCACGGTGGGCTGGACGTCAAGAGAGGGTGTAAAGGGGCGCGTGATTGGATACGCTGCAAGGCGCTGGGAAATTGGAGGAAGAGGAGGTCAGAAATGTGCTCTCTGCCCTGGTTAGCACGCGGGTCCCCTGTGACGCTGGGGCCTTAGTTACCCTTGTGGGGATGGGCGTCCAGCTGGAATCAGTGACAAAGGAAACAGGCTTTGAGGAAGTAGAAACAGCAGGAGGATATAGAATTAGATGGATCACTGATGGGAAGGGAAACGGAGAGATGCTGTGATGTTTGCAGGGGGTCCTGGGATTAAAAAGGAGGATTTTTTTTTTTTTAATTTAAGATGGGAGATGCTCTTCTTTTTTTTTTTTTTTTTTGATCCAGTGACAGGGAAATAATGATGACACGGGGAAGAGTGGATCTAAGCTCTCAGGAAGGGGAACATCCAGAGGACAGTTAATTTTAAGGAATAATGACATTTTCCTGATGAGAACAGAAATTTTAAGCAGAGAGGGGCATCTGCCTGCAGGTCAGGCTGTGGATATCCCCGTGGAGTTCTTGTCTCACCGCTTCCCCTTTGTTCCTGAAGTATCGACCTAGGGCATTGGCTGGGAGAGGACGGAGGAGGGAAGCAAGGGGGTTTGAGGAAACAGAAGACGTGAAACAGTCGTTGAGAAACTGGGGAAGTAAACTTACCAGAGAGGTACGGTTGGCCTGGAAATTCTCCGTGGCACCTGGGATTTGTGGGTGTGAATTTCACATGAGGTCAGCCAGCCCCGTGGTGACTTTGTTTCCTGCAGCCACATTCAAATGTTAGGTGTCAGCCTGGAATAGCGGGTGGAGAGCCACCAGTGCCATCACTTAGTCCTCCAGCAACGCTCCAAGGCGTGGGGTGAGCTGTCCAGAGACCAGAGCTTGTCGGTGGTGGGGCCGGAGTCCCCGTGCCTCTCGAAGCAGTGTCACTCTGTCCTGCAGAACCACTGCCAGGACATGGAGACAGACGGTAAGGTGAGAGGGCGGACGGGGACTTCTGGAAGTTGGGAGCTTTTTGATCTGAGAAAGGGGCCTCTTGATTGGAGCATCGCCGGAGATCCTGGTGCGAGGCGTCTCCGCTGCGCTTTGAGCCACGCTGTCCTGGAAACTTATTCAGTGACGTAGCACCTGTAGAGCCCTGGGCACGGGAGAGCCCGGCGAACCCGCTTTGCCAGCTACTAAGGCCTCCATCAATGTTAGTGGTGAGGATGATAATGATGTTTCTTCATAATTGTTCCTAAGGCGCCACTAGTAATTACTGTGCTAGGCCCATTGCCGGCAACCTTCCTTCTCCCCAAAAGGAACAGGGATTGGAAGAACAGACGTGTGTCTGTGGCAGCCACTCAAGGAGAGAGCAGATACCTGGGTGACCCTGGGCAGCCAGATGGCACGCTTCAGTGCCTGCAGGAAAAACGAGAATATCAGGGTTTGCACAAAGGAAAGGAGCCGCCTCTGTGTGCCATTGCTCCCTGAGCATCCCGGGACCGGGTGCCGGGTGCCTTACCAACCAGCCCGAGTGGGTACCACAAGTCTCTCCCTGAGACGTGCTGGAGTTGCTCTTAGCACAATATTTATCTCACCACGTAAACCAATCTAGCTGGTTAGAAAAGCAAGTTTTGTTGCATTCTTAGGCAGTGCACTTAGGTGACAGTGCACTTAGTGTTTCTGACAGTAGAGATAACTTACCGGCATAAAGGCTGGGTAAATTGGATTAAGGAATCACTGTGTGCTGAGAAAGTGGACAGAATAAATTTAGAAATGGAACAGAACAAGAAACAAAAAAAAAAAAAATCAGGGAGGAAGAGTGAACTGGTGGCTGAGTCCAGCTGCAGAGCTGGAATCTCTAAGTTCAAATCCCAGGTCCTCTACTAGCTGTGTGACCAGGGGCAAGCTACTTGACTTCTCTGTGTCTTAGTTTACACACTCAGTGGGGAATTCAATGAACAAATGTATTTAAAAAGGCCTTCAAACAGTGCCTGTAAATAGTAACAGCTTGGTAATATCAGTTATAATATAACAGAACTTTGGAAAAGTTGGGATGTGGGCGCTAGGGGGCTGGGACTGGGGTGAGGGGTGTAAGGTGCTCACTTGTAGTATAACATTTAAGGGGTGCCAGAAAGGTTAGCAGTCGAGATATAAAGAGGACTTTAATGTAATATTTTTAGAACATCAAAATGCATGATAAGAAAATATCAAAGTTGTAAAATAAACATAAGATGTGACCCTGTAATTGCCTCACCCTGCCTCACTTGCCTTACTCGAATCCCAGCCCCGGATTTCCAGTAAAACTTTATTGACAAAAACAGGTGGCCAACACAAGGGCCAGAGGTTGATACTTTGATTTCTTTTGAAAGGATTGCATTAAAATATTATTTATCCTTATCATTGAGGGTTTTGGCACCCCCTTAAATTTTACACCCAAGGTTAGTTCCTCACCCTAGTCCCAGCTCTGGACGTTTTCCTTCTCTGAGAGTATCAGAGAAATTCTAAATCATACACTGACCTCAGAGCTCTTAGGAGCCAACAGGAATTTCCCCCGAGCTGGAGGATACAGACAGTTAATTGATTACGTGCATGTGGGAGTTTGGGATGGAGTGAGGCCGTCGGAACTGCTCTGAGGTCACCTTAAGACTAAACTTCCAACCCAGAAAGGAAAAAAGAAAATCTGATTTCACATAGTCTCCTTCTGCCCACAGAGTGCATTTTTGAAAATAAATTAGATGCAGCGGGGAGGGAAGGGCCAAAGCACGGAGAAGGCTGGATGACAAATTCCAGGACCAAGAGTTGCTGCCTTTCGCTTTGTTGTTTTAACCTTCTTGGGGCTCTTCAAGAAGGAGGCATTTGTCATCCCGATGATCAACTTTAGTGCCCTCCGCGTTTATAGCTTTGAATTTAATAGAAAGGACATAAACATATACTTTTCATCCATTTTCGCTGTTACCTGCTCAGCTCAGACAACAGCTAGGATTATCATAGCCCTTCGGAGGGAGATATTATGAGGCTGTGGTTTACCCCTGCCCTAGCAGAGCCATAAAGACGATGCCTCTGTGTGCAGAAACACGCCGTCGTTAACGCGGCCCGGTCATTTTCAAAGCCCCCCACCCACCTTATTTGTTAGGATTAATCCCCTCTTTTCAAAGCTTAAAGTCAACCAGCGTTTAGCTCTCCCCTGACAGTTGCTCCGATGTTGCAGTGGGTGAATATAAAACGCAGGCTGTGAACTGACCTTTCTCGAGGGAAAATAAGCCAGAGCTGGAGTTTTTGCTGCTTTGGCCCACAGCTAGGGCAGCTAGGGCAGCGGCCCTTCTGCATCACTTGGACCCAGAAGGCTGCCAACACAGCCACTCATTCCCGAGAGCCAGGGAGGAAATGAGCTTTCTTGCTGCCTTAGCTGCAAGCAGCCAGTGAGATGTGAGCCAGGCCAGCTAAGTGGCCCCGGCCTCGGGCCCTGTGGGTGGAAGATGACGGGGTGCGGTGTCAACCCGGGGTAACGTAATGCTGACGGGGGGCGTTGGCGTGACTGCCACATCCGAAAGCGGTAGCATGGGGGTTGTGATTACAGATTGTGTAGCTTTTTTTTTTTTTTTTTAAACTTCCTTTACTAGTAGTCAAAGAAATGGAAGTTAAGGTAACTGGATAATTCATAATTTTTTTCAAGATTTTTTGATGGGAACCATTTTTAAAGTCTTTATTGAATTTGTTACATTATTGCTTCCCTTTGCTGTTTTGGTTTTTTGGCCCTGAGGCATGTGGGATCCTCCCCAACCAGGGGTCGAACCCGCGCCCCCTGCACTGGAAGGCGAAGTCTTAACCACTGGACCTCCAGGGAACTCCCGATAATAAATATTTTAAAATAATATTCTTTGCTGCTGAGGGTATGAAGAGTGAGTTTCTTACAGTCTGCTGGTCAGATTTTGTAACTTTGCAGAGAACTCAGCAATGAAAAGAGTCCTTCAACTATGTAGTCTGATGTGAAGGAAAGTGTATTAGAAGTCACTTAACAGGAAAACAAGATAAATCAAAATGCGTGCACACACACACAGACACACAGATACCAAATGACCATCCTGTCCTAATGCGGAAATTCTGACACAGCAAAACAAGGATTAATGTTTTTTCCTTTCAATACCATGCTTTGGCTCGGGTGCAGGTAGGGAAGTTGTTTCTTTGCGTTAATGTGAGTTTTGTGACATCCCGGATGGTATAAAAATTATTTAGTAGTTCTTAAAAAAATTCAGTTTATTAAAGTCATACTCTAATTTTCCTTAAACTTTTTTTTGATAAATTTATTTATGTATTTATTTATTTTTGGCTGCATTGGGTCTTCGTTGCTGCGCACGGGCTTTCTCTAGTTGCGGAGAGCAGGGGCTGCTTTTTGTTGAGGTGCGTGGGCTTCTCATTGCGGTGGCTTATCTTGTTGCAGAGCACGGGATCTAAGCACGTGGACTTCAGTAGTTGTGGCACGCGGGCTCAGTAGTTGTGACGCGCGGGCTCAGTAGTTGTGATGCATGGGTTTAGCTGCTCCGCGGCATGCGGGATCTTCCCGGACCAGGGCTCGCACCTTTGGCCCCTGCATTGGCAGGTGGGTTCCTAACCACTGTGCCACCAGGGAAGTCCCTAGTGTTTCTGCAAACTTTTAATTCCAATTTCTCAATCTCATGATCTTGTTTATAAATCTCACATTTTAGCCATCTCATTAAAGATTTTGTTTGTTATTTGAGATAATTTACTATTAAAAACATAGGTGATTAAACCTTTTTAAACCTTTTAAACTTAATCTATTAGCTGATATATTTAATTTCCTTTTTTTTTTTTTTTTTTTTTTTTTTTTTGCGGTATGCGGCCTCTCACTGTTGTGGCCTCTCCCATTGCGGAGCACAGGCTCCAGATGCGCAGGCTCAGCGGCCATGGCTCACGGGCCCAGCCGCTCCGCGGCATGTGGGATCTTCCTGGACCAGGGCACGAACCCGTGTCCCCTGCATCGGCATGCGGACTCTCAACCACTGTGCCACCAGGGAAGCCCCTAATTTCCTTTTTAAGAACTTCAGTTTATTCAGTCATATGGAGAGAGGGTCTTTACAGAGGCGGTCTAGGTAAATTGAGGTCACTGGGGTGGGCCCTAATCCTACATGACCAGTGTCCTTATAAATGGGGAAATTTGGACATAGAGACAGAGACACACAGAGGGAAGATGGTCACATGACACTGGAGTCAGGATTGGGGTGAGGCATATACAACTCAAGGAACACCCGGGGCTACTAGACACTGGGAGAGAAACATGGAACAGATTCTCCTCCGGAGTCTTCACAGGGAGCGTGGCCTGCCATCACCACGATTTCAAACTTCTAGCCTCCAAAAACTATAAGACCATAAATTACCGTTGTTTTAAGCCACTCAGTTCGGGGTACAGTATTATAACAGCCCTAGGAATCGAACCCACGTACTAAGGATGTCAGTTTCTTTCTGCCGGTTGGAAGGATGTACCTCAGCTTTAGAGTAAGTTGACCCCATCTTATTTTTAAAAACCACTCTTGCTTTTCCCTGGCCTCAGTTCTTCTCGTTGCCATCTCCTCAAATGTCACCTCCTCGGAGAGGCCTTCCCTGACCCCCGCCTGTAGCAGTGTCCACCCTCGTTCTGCATGACCTACCTGTGTTACAGGCTTCTTCAGTCTGGAGTCGTCCTGTTCAGGTATTGGTTCGTTGTTTATTTGCTCTCTCCTCTCCCATCCTTCTAGGACATGAGCTCCAGAAGGCTAAGGACCTTCTCTGCTGTCTACAGCAGGGCCTAGGACACGATGGGCACCTGATCAGTATTTATCCAATGGCTGAGTGTAAAGCAAGTTTGAGATAAAATAGAGCTCGCATCTCTAGTTCTTCACTCACTACTGCAAGTTCTTCCTCCTCCTTTCTGCCTTCCCTGGGAGATCTCAGTGGCAAATCTAACTCCCTCCTCCTTCCTCCCCTCCCTTTTTCCCTTTCCTCCCCCTCCCTTCCTTTGTTCCACTGCCCCCTTCCCGCCCCCCTTTATTCCTTCCTTCATCACAGTATCACCAAGCCTCTCCCACGTCAGAGGCACTGTGCTAGGTCTCCGGGTGTCCTCATGGAACCTAGAGTCAATCAGAGGTGACAGACATTCAAGTGACTGTTAGCATTTTCATACATTTTAGGAAGTAATTTAACACATTGAGGAAGTATTCCAAGGGGCTCTGAATGTTGACGATGGGGGACATTTGTTAGTCTGCAAGGTGCCTGTGGATGGCAAAGCTTCTCCGAGGAGATGCTATCTTACCTGGAACCTGAAAGGAGAGGAGGAGTGACCGGGGAGAGAGGCGGGGAAGAGATTCTAGAAAATGAAACTGTGTGTGCTAAGGTCCTGAGTGGGAAAGAATTCTCTGGAGGAAATGGAACAAGACAAATGTGGCTAGAGCACCAGTAGGGCTGGAGTAGTCAGCCTCAGGATCAGGGGAATTTTCATAGGAGCAGTGAGAAGTGTAGAATTTAAGCATAGGGGGGACATGATCAAATTTATATTTAAGAGAGATCATTTTTGACTGCCTCGAGGATGAAGCATGGGTGGGGTGGGCAAGACTGAATTTGGAAGACCAGTTAAAAGACTATAGCGGTGGCCCTGCTGAAAAGTGCTGGTGGCTTAGGGATGGGGATGCCTGGGTGCCCGGGTGCTCCCCCTGTGCTCACAGACAGCCATTTGTGTGGATGGTGTTCCTCTGGTCGTCTAGCGATGGGATCTGCTAACGTGTCCCACATAGCTGGGCGGTGGGGCGTTGGCACAGACTTCCTGGAAGTGGTATCTCTCAAAATGAAAAAGGATATTGCAGTTCCCCTTGTGGGATTGCTAAATGATGAAACAGTGGAACAGAGGTGCGGAGATGATTCTGCTAGCACGTTTACCGCAGAGCTGGTTAGGAGAGTCAGACATTGGCAACAGTGCAAAAGTCCCGTCTTGTGGCGTGATTGAAGACATGTGTGTACCTGTGTGATGGTCCACCACGTGCCCGTGAAAGCGATGATGGAGATTTTTATTCATTTACACAGGAAAATGTCCACGGTGTCTTTTTTTATGGAGAGAAAGTTACAGAAATTATTCTGTTGGTGTAAATAAGCAGATAGTTGTGCTCCAGCATGCAGGCAGATACAGAAATGCTTCTCCGAGTATTGTCTTGTGTAAGAGACTCTATAGGCTTGCTCTCATTCTGGTAGGAGAAAAAGAAAAGACTGGGGGAGGTTTGAAGTGGTTGCTTGTGGAGACACAAGGACAGAGGCAGAGTGACCTCATGGGATCACTGTCAGTCATGCCGTTGCTTTTATGACTACCCTTGCGCTCTAAAGGAAATCCTGAAAACGCAGTCTTGTTTAGTTAAAGTGGTGCTCTTGATTTCATGACTGGTCAGAGGGTCCTGCAGGGAGCGGTTAAGAGCCTTGGCCTTGGAGTAAACCCTGAGGGTGGCTGGCAGCCCTGCTGCTTGCCGTGTGTGTGACTTTGAACAGGTCACTTAGACTTGCAGAAGGCTGCCGTTCTCACCTGTGCAAAGGCACACACTTCAGGGGGTTTTCTAAGAGCCAGATGAGGTTTAAGAGCTTAGCTCAGTACCTGGCACATGGTAGGTGCTCAGTAAATATTAAGAACTTTTAGCACCTACCTGCTCCCAGACACCTGACAGGTTCTTCATGATTTTACTTGACTTTTACAGCCCTTGGGGGCACAGTAAAAGGAGGATCATGTGGTGATAAAAGCATGGAGTGTAAACAAGAAGCTGGGGTTTTTTTACTCTTGGTTTTCCATGAACCTGGTAGGTGACCTTCAGTACCACTCACCGCCCCCCCCCCCGGGCTAAGTCTCTTTTTTTTTTTTTTTTTTTGTGGTACGCGGGCCTCTCACTGTTGTGGCCTCTCTCATTGCGGAGCACAGGCTCCGGACGCGCAGGCTCAGCGGCAATGGCTCACGGGGCCCAGCCGCTCCGCGGCATGTGGCATCTTCCCGGACCGGGGCACGAACCCATGTTCCGTGCATCGGCAGGCGGACTCTCAACCACTGCGCCACCAGGGAAGCCCTGGGCTAAGTCTCTTTAACTTTAAAGTGAGAAGGTTAGACTGAGAAAGCTTCCAACTCTATAATTCTATGACTGCATGGCCTGAAGACCTGATAAAACCTATTCGACTATCTTGTTGAGGCTTCCAGGTAGAGGCCGGTTATCTGTGTGCCCTAGGCTAGAAGGCGTCTTTAATGGACTCGTAGCAAAGAATTCAGTTTCTGTTTCCTGATCCTGTTGCACCAGCTGATAGGCCTGCAGAAGGCTGTTATCAACGATTTATGGTCACCTCCATGCCTTGCTCTTATCAGCAAAGCTAATCATATTTTAAGCTTTTTGAGTTTTTCTGCTTGGAATAATTGCTTGCTCTTACTGCCTAACGAATCTTCAAATGATAGTTTGATTCCTTGGTGTGGGAGAACTGGAGGATGTTTCCTACAGACACCAGCTCTTTCTGCCCCAGGTAGGGACCTATGAGGCGAAAAGGGCAGTGACTAACTTTTCCTTCCTCTGCACGGGTGCCATGGGCCTCGGTCTGGCTGGCTTTATATTGGCTGACTTCCTGCTTTCTCTTCCGTGTGTCTCTCTATCCGTACTGCAAAGCTCATTACCAGCATTTTCCAATTACTTTCCTTAGTAAGTAGTTCTCAGAGATGTGATGGGGTGTTGTGAAAAGAAGTTCAAGTTGAAAAAAAAAGTTGGTAATGAAATAAAATTGGAATCTTTGTTGATTATATTTCTTTTTTAAAAAAATTTATTTCATTGAAGTGTAGTTGATTTACAGTGTTGTGTTAATTTCTCCTGTACAGCAAAGTGATTCAGCTATACATATATATACATTCTTTTTCATATTCTTTTCCATTATGATACATCACAGGATATTGAATATAGTTCCCTGTGCTGTATAGTAAGACCTTGTTGTTTATCCATTCTATGTATAACAGTTTGCATCTGCTAATCCCAAACTTCCACTCCATCCTTCCCCCATCCCTCCTCCCCCTTGGCAACCACAAGTTTGTTCTCTGTGTCTGTGAGTCTGTTTTGTAGACATGTTCTTTTGTGTCATATTTTAGATTCCACATACAAGTGGTTATATTTCTTTCTTTTTTCTGGAGACTGATGAAGTACCATGTCATATCAAAGTCACTGCAGAGTCCTGCAGTCAAGAAATAACGTTTCACTTGGTTTAATCCAACGTATCCATATTCCTTTCAGAATATGGAACGTTTTCATGAATAATACTTCTTAGCATCTTGGTAAACTGATACTTTGAAAAGATTCAGGATTGTGCTGTTGACCCTTTGAGCAGAGCTAGACTCGAATTATGGCTTCTGTTTAGAAGAATCCTTATGAAGTGTTGGAGGTTTGACCACCAGCTGCCTTGCTGGGGGTGACTGCGTGAGTCGTCTCAGCCGAGGCTCCCTCACTCTCCCTCCTTCCCCACCAGGATGTGTGCCCCTTCTGGGGCCTCTGTGAAATGTCTTCTCTCCCCTGCTTCTGAGGCCTTTGTGTAGCTGGGCCAGGCTGCCAGGATCAGAGGTGAGGGAAGGAAAACCTCCCGTTGCTCCAGCCGCCTTCCGGCAGCTCTGGGGCGGGCCAGAGGCCCAGTAGCTGTTCTGAGCCCTGAAATCCTAGGGGAGGGACCAGCTGCTCCTCTGTCTTCTTGGTCATCTAACATTGGAAATCTGGGCCACCTGCTTCTTGTCTGGAGACTTGATGTTGCCAGTTTCCACCCCATCTTCCTCTCACATATTGACCCAGGGGTGACGCCTCTACCTGGCTGCTTGGAAACGGGCTCTGATTTTATTTAACTTTTACATAGGCACTCAAAAACCATGCAGTGATCCTACCTGAGAGGAAGCAAGTGGAGCAATAGGAAACTTCACTATAAAGGGAGACCAGGGCTTCCCTGGTGGCGCGGTGGTTGAGAGTCCGCCTGCCGATGCAGGGGACACGGGTTCGTGCCTCGGTCCGGGAGGATCCCACATGCCGCGGAGCGGCTGGGCCCGTGAGCCATGGCCGCTGAGCCTGCGCGTCCGGAGCCTGTGCTCCGCAACGGGAGAGGCCACAACAGCGCGAGGCCCGCGTACCGCAAAAAAAAAAATAAAAAAGGGAGGCCAGGGCCCCGTTCTCCTCCGTGTTCTGTGCTTCAGTGTGCTCGTTTGCCAGGACTGATGTAATGAGATACCACAAGCTGGGTGACGGGAAGAACAGAAATTCATTCTCTCACAGTTCTAGGCTAGAAGTTTAAAGGTCAAGATGTTGGCGGATTTGGTTCCTTCCCAGGGCCGTGGGTGAGAGTCAGTTCCAGGCCTCTCTCCTCGCTTCCGGTGGTGTGCTGGCAATCGTTGGCATCCCTCGGCTTGTAGAAGCATGAGCTCCATCTCTGTCTTCACCTTCGTATGGCCTTTTCCCTCGGTGTGTCTGTCTCCAGATTTCTCCTTTTTATAAGGACATCCGTCATAGTGGATTAGAGGCCACCCTGAGGATCTCATTTTAAATTGATGACCTCCTTAAAGACCCTTTCTCCAAATAAGTTTGCATTCTCAGGCGCTTGGCGTTACGACTTCCACATGTTATTACGGTGGGGAGGGGGCGGGGGGGGCAGGACATAGTTCAACCGTAACTTTGAATGTGAGGGAACAACGGGATGGTGATGAGAGTATGGCATCCCTCACTCCAGATGGAAGCTGGGGGAAGGGGGGCTGTTAACATTGCTGTGCCATGACCTGTGGGAGAGTGTGGTAGACACAGCACCGGAAGCCTCAAATGTTTGGGACGTAGTACTCATTTCATGCTTACAGAGCGTCAGTCAGGTTTGCTTCCGTCATCTCATCAAATCCTTATGAAAAGCACCCCACTCCCCTAGAGACACTCCTCCCAGGTGCCTCCCCTGACCTCTCCAACCATATTTCCAGTCATTTCCCCCTTGTTTTCCTGCTCAAGCCACTCAGGACTCATTTCCTCGAGAGGAATCTGTTATCAGGGAGGTAGGCAGAGGCCAGACAGGAAAATCAAGGGCAAAGGCATTTGCGACCTCTCTGGCAGAGGCTCTTACACATTCGAGTCAGGCTATAATATGTGCTGGGAGCTGACGGATTGTTGAGGAGGTTTCTCAGAGCAGTTCAGGCAGGAAGTACAGAATAGCTTCTATTGGACCAAAGTCAGAAATAAAGCCGAAAGACATTTGTGTGTATACAGTGCACTCAGAAATTTGTTTTCCGCCCAGGGTGTGAAGGAAGGGGAGCTCGGGGAAGGGGAAATGGCCCCTCAGGGAGTCTAGGAGACGCATGTGTGCCTGAGAATGGCTTGGATGCAGGCAGTCGTGGCATCTCCAGGGACGTGTTGGTCCCCAGCTGGACAAAGCCAGATCCTCCACCTGCATCGTGGAGCTGTACCTGTCCAGGTGGAGTTAGAGCCACACATAACTCTCAGTTTTAGGAAAGCAGGTTACATTGCATCCACGGCAGTTTTCCAGCCACTTCCTGGCAGCTGGGGCTGTGGGAAGAGAGAAGGAGGCTTGATTTTTGGAACCATGGTCTCATGAGGAGTCCGAAGATATGGATGGTGGTGGTCTGTGATGGTCAACCTTATGTGTCCACTTGCTCGGCCATGGGGTGCCCCGTTATTCGGTTACACATTATACTGGGTATTCCTGTGAAGGTGTTTTTGGATGAGATGAATATTTAAATCAATAGACTGAGTAGAGTAGATTCCTCTCCCCGATGTGGGTGGGCCTCATCCACTCACCTGATGTCCTGAATAGAACCAAAAGGTTGCCATTCCTCTCAAGTAAGAGAGCGTTCTTCCTGCCTGATGGCCTTTGGACTGGACATCAGCTTTTTCCTGCCTTTGGACTCAAACTGAAACATTAGCAGTTCCCGGGTCTCGAGCCGACCAGTCATAGGGTTAGAGCTAGAACTGCACCATTGTCTCTTGTGGGTTCCAGCTCACCAACTCACCCTGCAGATCTTGGGACTTGCCTGTCTCCATAACTGTGTGAGCCAATTCCTTATTAAAAAAATACCTTTCTATCTATGTTCATCCATTCATCCATACATATGTGTACACACACACACACACACACACAGACACATGTGCACAGTGGTTCTGCTTCTCTGAAGAATCTTGACTAATACAGGGTCTCAGCTAGAAATTAGCAAACTAGGGCCCATGAGCTAAATCCAACGTGCCATCTGTTTTTGTACAGTCCACGAGGGAAGAATGGTTTTCCCTGATACATATTTGTACTCGATTTGATGATAGGAACATTTATAATAACTTTGATCCCCAAGTAAGCAAAATGTTACCCCTCCACACCCTAATTCCCTTCTTCTCATCAGTAGACCTATATGACTAAAAATTGTTCTCATATACTTTGAAATTCATCAATGAAAGTTGTGGAAATGTGCTTTTTCTCTTCTTATGTAAGTACCTACTTAACGTCCTTGATTTTGTGTCTGGGCCCGCATATCTTAAGATATTTACTGAAAAAGTTCTCTGGCCCATCATCTAAGATCTGACGGTCCTATAACTGAAAAAATGTTGTGGGTATCTTAAAGACATCTACAGCACATCTTTCCCCCTTTATAACTTTAAAAAGTATCTATGTTAATATTCTGCAGGAATCTTTGTAACATTAAAAAAACAACAAAAAAAGGAAAATTTCCCAATGGATGTAATTAGAGCAAAGATGGCATCTTTTTCCTGGATGAAGGTGAATTCGGGGGAGGAGGAGAGCGGCGTCCTCGGAGTCTCTCAGGCCGGCTGGCGTTGTGTGTTGTGCTCACCGGAACTGGGTCTTTACAGTGTCCTGAGTAGCAGCCTCGATTTGGCCCCAACCCGTCCCTCTGGCCCCAGGCACTTTGAATCACTGCAGTCGTGTTTGTCATTGCTTTCTTTCATTTGCCGCCGCCGTTCATCTCCTTTTTATGAAGCCGCCTTGAATTTGTCTGGGAGCATTCTTTGTTTATTGGCTTGAAGTGAAGAGAACTCAGCTGCTTCAGAATAGAGTGTAGAAAGTCAGACTGCCCAGGGTCTCCCGCCTTGCTTACTGGGTGACACCTGGGAGCCCCTTTGTCCAAGGTCACTGAGAGTTCATCCTGAGGGGAGACCCAGCCAGGCTCTGTAAACGATGGCCTTGGCTTCAGTAGGCCCTCCTCGGTGGGCTGCCAAACGAGAAAGGCAGTCGTGCTCACAGAGAAGCGTAGGTTTTTCACCTGCTCGTTAAGCTAAGAGGAGATCTACCTTTGTGTTCCTTGAGAAGGTAAGACTCTGGATCCCACAGTCAGAGATGGGACTCGTAAGATGCAAGGCATGGCCTGTCAGGCAGTCTGATTCCATAGGAAGTTTTTTCCTACCCCAGGCCTTTTGCGCTTGCAGTTCTAGTTGGCTAGGAACATTCTGGCCTACACTCTGCATGGCCGTCTCTTTCTCAAACTTCAGATCTCAGCTTAGGTGTTTAGAGTGGTCTTTTTCAGCGTAAAGTACAATAACCCAACTGAGTGTCCCTTCGACATATTTTATAAAGCCCCTACTTTGTCCAGGGACTGTTCTAAGAATTAGGGATAAAAACAACCAACCAAACAAAACCCTTCACAACCCAAACAGTCAAAATTCTGTTTATTTGCAGTGTTTCTCAAACTTCGGCATGCGTCGAGTCATCTGAAGGGCTTGAAAAAACAGACCGCGTGGCCCCTGAGTGTCTGGATCTGTTGGTCTGGGGTGGTGTTCGAGAATCTGCATTTCCTATAATATCCCAGGTGCTACTGGTCCTGCTGGTCCGGGGACTCCACTTTGAGAACCACTGGTTTAGTGGGTAACGCTCCTCTCAGACCCGTGCTTGTTTGCCTAACATGATTTGCAAGTCTTTTTCTTTGTTTACTTGTGCTTTTTTTTTTTTTTTTTGCCTCCTCCCGCTGGAATGGGTACTCTGTGAGGGGGGAGTCATCTCTGCCTTATGTAGCCCTGGTGCCAGGAGAGTGACCAGCACATAGTAGGTGCTCCGTAGATACTTGAAGGACTGAGAAGGGGTGAAGGCCGGCAGGCAGCAAGGAAAAGCTCCCTTTGCTGTTCCTCCCTGTGTCTGCCCTTCTTCATTTCGCCACTTCCACGATCCATGAGAAATCTTGGCAGGTGGGACGGGTAGAACCTGGGTTAGCTTGTCATCCCCAGTGAAAACCTCAGGTGTTCAGTCAGATTATTGAAGTGAAAACAATTCTTTATGCCTCAAGGGGGTAAGATTGTAGAGCAGGCAAGTGAGAGATCGGGGAATGGTGGGTGTCCACACGTATGGGATGGGCGGTGTGAGGGAGATTGCAATCGGAGACCTCGTGACATTTAAGCATCCAGACTGTTTTTTTTTTTTTTTTTTTTTTTTTTTTTGCGGTACGTGGGCCTCTCACTGCTGTGGCCTCTCCCGTTGCGGAGCACAGGCTCTGGACGCGCAGGCTCAGCGGCCATGGCTCACGGGCCCAGCCGCTCCGCGGCATGTGGGATCTTCCCGGACCGGGGCACGAACCCGTGTCCCCTGCATCGGCAGGCGGACTCCCAACCACTGCGCCACCAGGGAAGCCCCAGAGTGTTTTGAAAAGAGCTCCCAGAATTTGGGCAGTGAGATAACCCTTGTTGAGAGTTATCTTCGTGCCTACATTTTTTAGATTAGAGAGAAGTCTGTGCTATGAAATCTCCCCACAGAGGCAACAAGAGGCCAGCCTTCTTTATGCCTGGACACAGACCTGCCAGTTACAGAAGAGCCCTAAGTGTCTTTGTACCTCCCATCTGGCATCTTAAGGAGTTTTCTGAAAAGCGTTTTGGTATTATTTGGTACCATTTGTAATTGATGAGTCCTGCGAGAGAAACCAAGTGTCTTAGTCCATTCTGTCTGCTGTAACGAAATACTATTGACTGGGTGGTTATAAACAGCGGAAATTTATTTCTAACAGTTCTGGAGGCTGGAAGCCCAAGATCAGGATGTCGGCAAGCTCAGGTTTGGGGCGGAAGGCCCTCTTCTGGGTTGCAGACGGCTGTCTTCTTGTTGTCTCCTTACATGGTGGAAGTGGGGAGGCCTCTCTGCGGGGCCTCTTTTATAAGGGCACTAATCCCGTTCATGAGGCCTCCGGCCTCCTGAGCTAACTACTTCCAGAGGCCCCACCTCCTAGTACGTCACCTTGGGGAATTAGGTCTCAACGTAGGAATTTTGGGGGGCACAAATATGCAATTCTGTAGCACTAAGGTAGGCGTGGCCCATGCCCCGAGCAGTCCCTAGGCCCAGGAGACATAGGTATAATTTGTTTCCTGGGCACCCAAATCGTAAAAGCACTCTCAGCACAAATGAAGGGTCACCAGCTTCCTTGTGCTTTGGATCCATTCTACCTCAGATGAGATCCAACGCCAGTATCTGGGAGGACTTCCGCAAAAACTGTGGACCCCCTAGGACTGCAAATAAAATGTGGCACTTCTGTTCATTTTCTGATTGCGGGGGTGTGTGTGCAGCTCTCCTCAAGGCTGGTAACAATCTACACACCCAAGAAGCCAAAGGGAATTTGGTTTGAGATGTAAGACATGAGTTATTTTTTTAATTGTGATTATTTACATACACATGTGTATACCTATATATGAATATATATCATAAAATTTGCCATTTTGATCATTTTTAGGTGCACCATTCAGTGCATTAAGTACATTCACACCGTTGTGCAACTATCACCTTTACCTGTTTCCGAAACCTTTTCATCACTCTAAACGGAAACTCTGTAGCCATTAAGCAGTAATTCTGCATTCCCTCTGCTCCCCAGCCCCTGGTAACCACTTAAGTTTCTGTCTCTATGAATTTGCCTATTCTAGATATTTCATATAACTGGAGTGATACAACATCTGTCTCTTTTTGTCTGGCTTGTTTCACTTAATGTTTTAGGGGTTCATCCATGTTGTGATGTGTATCAGAACATCATTGCTTTTTTTTTATAACTGAATAATATTCCACTGTGTGTTTACACCCCATTTTGTTTAGCTCTTGATGGGTACTCATGTTGTTTCCATCTTTTGGCTGTTGGGAATAATGCTACTATGAACATTAGTTTACAAATATCTTTTCAAGTCCCCGCTTTCAATTCTTTTGGGTTTATGCCAGGACGTGAAATGACTGGATCATCCGGTAATTCTACATTTAATTTTTGAGAAACCACCAAACCGTTTTCCAGAGCCGCTCTAGCATTTTTACATTTTCACCAACAATGTACAAGGGTTCCGGTTTCTCTCCTTTCCAACACTTGTTATTTTCTGGTTTTCTGATAGCAGCCCTCTTAGTGGATGTGAGGTCGTTTCTCGTTATGGTTCTGATTTGCTTTTCCCTAATGATTACTGACGCTGAGCATCGTTTCATGTGCATATTGGTCAGCTGTGTATCTTCTGTGGAGAAATGTCACCTGAAGTCCTTTGCCTGTTTTTATTTATTTATTTATTTTTAACTTTTTTTTTTTTTTTGGCGGTACGCGGGCCTCTCACTGCTGTGGCCTCTCCCGTTGCGGAGCACAGGCTCCGGATGCGCAGGCTCAGCGGCGATGGCTCACGGGCCCAGCCGCTCCGCGGCATGTGGGATCTTCCCGGACCGGGGCACGAACCCGTGTCCCCTGCATCGGCAGGTGGACTCTCAGCCACTGGCCAGCAGGGAAGCCCCCTTTGCCTGTTTTTAAATTGTGTTATCTTTTTGTTGATGACTTGGATTAAGGTGGGCCCCTATCCAGCATGACTGGAGTTCTTTATGGATTATAGACAGTAAACATTTATCACATAGATGATTTGCACATCCTTTCTCCCATTCTGTAGGGTGTCTTTTCACTTTCTTAATAAGGTCCTTTGGTGTACAAAGTTTCAAGTTTTGATAAAGTCCAATTTGTCTGTTTTTCTTTTGTTGTTCATGCATTGGTATCACATCTGAGACTCCGCTGCCAAGTCCAAGCTCATGAAGATGACCTGAGGTTTCCTTGGACTAGGAGATCAAGTCAACATTTATCACATCTTTGCTTAAGATCGTACTGATACATTGCTTCTGTGAATCCCCTGAATTATATGCAAAATTGTCTGCTTTCTCTGGCACTTTACATGTGTCTCTTTGTTAAAAACTAAACAGCACTGAAGCATTTTGGTATCATATGAGTTACCGGCTGGTTGCTATGGAGTTTTGATTGCTCACGTCTCCCAAGGCATTACTTTGAGAGGCAGGTGTCCTGGCTTACCCTGTGGACCTTGAACATGCTCATTGAGTCTGGTAGTGGATCTAACATACTTGCAGGTCTTTTCTCTTTATATAGGATGAGGATTCGCTGAGCTCTCGTGGGTTTTAAGAAACACAGTTAATATGTGGCCTTGTTACAAAATGTAAAACTACACACCACAGTATATACTTCTTTTGGAATTACGCTTGACGCTAAATGAAGGAATGACTTCCAAGCCTGGCTTATAAATTGTGCTTGTTGCTCATAAGGAAAATGAGATCATGGTACATAAGGTAGATATTAAAGAAGTGATTCTGGTAAGGAGGAGGGAAAAGCAAAAGGGTTGATGGAGTGGAAAATAGAAACCAGGTCACATTCCTGGAAAGGCTGGGTCAACCAGAGCCAGAAGATTTAAAACTCAGCTAAAAATTGGTCATGTATAAGTCTCCCCACGGAAGTACCGCTTAAAATGTTGGCTTGGAATCCAGCAAGTGGGCATGCCCATGTACCTAAGGAAACAGAGTCCATACGTACTGGCAACAGTGCTCAGGTCAGACTGAAGGGGGTTCTTAGAAGCTCATTTTTCCATCAGCCCCCAAGACCCCTTGTCCCTAAGACTCAACTCAAAAACCAAGTGGGCAGGTTTTGTTTGTTCATTCTGGGTAAAGGTTAGGCATTTGCAAAGTCAACATTCCTTGCCTCAAACACCCTGCTTCTCAGAAAATGGAAAAGCTTAAATCGTATGTAATTAGGATTTATTCAGCCCCTCTATGCAGTCCATTGGCACCGAGAAACTTCTTTCTGGAGGTGGATGGGCCTTTGGGACCTTGTGTCCTCTGCTTACGGCACTTTGGAGATCATTTATGAAGGCAGGAAGAGCTGACTGGGTGGCAGCAGGGGTTGGAAAGCCTCCCTATTTGACAGGAGTCATTGACGTTAGTTTATACAGCAGGGGACCATTCAGGAGCCTGCCTACTTCGAGAAGCTGTGTGGCCCTGAAACGAAATTTCCTTCTTCATTATGCTTGTGATGAGACCCTTTCATCAGATCAGGCACTCCTCCTCCGGATAGTGGTAAAAACTGGTAGGAAAAGCTTTCGCTGGAAAGGAAGGGAGGAGGAAACTCACTTTTTGTCTAAGCTCCTGATCTGTGTGTGCATGATGGGTGATGGCAAGTGGAGCCCTGGATGGAGAAACATGTTCTAGCCAGAAGCCAATTTGCACTTTGTAGAAGTGAATTGAGTAAGCTTATTAAGCTTATCACCTGTCATGGCATAGAAATGGGAAGCAACGTGGTTATAAACAGATTTATCCTTGGGCTGGAAAAAGGCAGAGGATGAAAAGGGTGGCAGGTTATCCAGACTCTTAACGACGAAATGTTGTGTGCCCCGAAAGTCATGTGTTGAAGCCGTAACCCTCAAATGTGATGGTATTTGGAGGTGGGACCATGGGGAGTTAATTAGTTTTAGACGAGGTCATGAGGGTGGGGCCCCCACGATGGGATTAGAGTCTGTGAAAGAAGAGAGAGAGACCAGAGCTTTCTCTCTCTCTGCCGTGTGAGGACCTAGCAAGAAGACAGCCATCTGCAAGCCAGAAAGAGAGGGGTCACCACAACCCAGCCATACCGGCACCCTGGCCTTAGACTTCCAGCCTCCAGACTGGAAGTGAGAAATAAATTCCTGTTGTTTAAGCCACTCAGCCTGTGGTATTTTGTTAGGGTAGCTTGAGCTAAGAAACAGTCAATTAGGTATGAACCTCCCCCAGAGTGAAAACCCATGAGCCCCTGTCATGGAGATGCTGCTTCCCAGGCCAGTGATGAAGTGTGGGTACAAAGAACTGGTCTCACTTTGCCCCTGAGCCTGTATATCTCTTTCACTTTGAGTGAGTTGCTTCCCTAAGTCTTCTTTGTTTTCTTATCTGCAAAACAAGGATAATAAACCCACCCATCTCACAGGCAATTTAAGGTTAAGCAAGTTAGTACGTGTAAAACATTTAGCATAGTTTCTAGCACATATTAGGTGCTCCGTAAGTGTCGGCCATATTGAATAGGGATTTATGGTCAAGTGTTTGGTTCCCTCCTGTCCCCCCACTCTTACCACACACCATTCTCTCTTCCAGTGCTTTATGCGCTCAAGCCACACTGGCTGTCTTTTCGGTTTGTTTTAAATAAACCATGTCTCTCCCACCACAGGGCCTTTGCACGTGCTGTTTGCGTGGCTTGGAATATCACTTCTGTCTTTTCCTAGTTAACTCACATTCATCCACTGGCTCTCAGCTCAACCATGACTCTTGTGAGAGACCCTCCCTGAAATCCATGGCACTAGCTCTCCGGTCCGTCATCCCCTCTCCCACTCTAACCTTGTTGACATTTTAAAAGTATTTGTGTGATGACTGGATTTTTATTTTCTTTCCCACTAGATGTAAGCTCCATGAGAACTCATGGCCCTGAACACAGTGGGCACAAAAACTCCTGGCTGAACAAATCCATCCTGGCTTCTGACACAGTGCCTAGAGCATAGAGGTGATCATGATTCTTCAGAGCTAAAAGTGCTAAATCAGACCCATACCGTTTGGGCTGGCAGCTGAGGAGGAGGAATGAATGCACGAGTCAACGTGATCCTAATGTGTTTTCGAGAGACTCAGACGTCTAGGGAGTTTCATTGGGCTTTTGACAAGAATCACTGCATTGGTAAGCAAGTTTAAGTTTGCAATAGCCCCAATTCAAGGAAGGATCATTAATTCCTCATTTTTCATTTTAAAAAGATGCTGAGTGCATGTGGTCAGCGTTCCGCCATTGAAAGGCAAAACCATGTTCGTTATAGGCAAAGCACATGCCCCCACGGACCGTGCCCTTTTAGGATTAGCTTAAACTGGAAGCTAAAGGAAAATGGATCATGTAATCAGAAAAACCCATCTGAATGAAACCCCAGGAACCACACTTTGTTTTCTAGCTGCTTTCGGGAATTCACATTTAATCAAAATTGAAGAGTACAGCGGTTGCCGTGAGAACTCTTGCATCTCATCTCCGTTTTAATGATTTCCTTTTAATTAGTTGATGCTCTGCAGATATCCTAGTGTGCTTCAAACAACTGGGAAACAGAAAAAGAAGTGGGAGTTGCAGTTGCTTCTGGCAGAATTGTGTTTGCTTCCTTGGTTCTGGGCAATCTTGCTAACAAGTAACCTGTAACCTACCGCTAAGGCTACAACTAGATAATTACTTGGTTAATTTTCATACTTTAGTTTACAATCCTAATGAGTTCTCTGACTCGTATTCCCTAGGCAATGTAGAGTTCTATCTCGTCACATTTGTGGTTCTTGTACTTGGAGTCTCCTGTTTTCATTTAAAAGATGAAAAGCTTAATTAGTGCCCCCAGTTCCTAGATTTTTATACGCTGTCGTATGCTTTTGCCAGGAGTGTTAGGATATTTTGTCATTTAAAACTCAAAAGGGAACTGAGTGAAATGCCTGTCACTTTGAAGCAGTTTCTTTCATCGTAATCATGACTAGGTTACAAAGAGTAGCATAATGCAAACGGACTTAAGAGTCACTGCTTGAGAAGCCCGTGGAGGCAGAGTTGGGAAAGGTAAAGGGTTTGGCGTCAGGAGGATGCAAATTCAAATCACATCTCTACACTCATCTGGGCAAGGTTCTTAGTCTGAATGTGAACTGGTGATAAGGCCATTTGCCTGGCATAACTGCCCTATGGATTTGGTGAGATCGTGAGGTCCCGTGTTTTGCACACCCACACCTGATGGTCTCTGTATTGGTGCTATCCAACAGAAATGAAATGTGGGTCGCATCTGTGATTTAAATGTTTCCAGTAGCCACATTAAAAAGTAAAAAAGGTGGGCTTCCCTGGTGGCGCAGTGGTTGAGAGTCCGCCTGCCGATGCAGGGGACACGGGTTTGTGCCCCGGTCCGCGAAGATCCCACATGCCGCGGAGCGGCTGCGCCTGTGAGCCACGGCCGCTGAGCCTGCGCGTCCGGAGCCTGTGCTCTGCAACGGGAGAGGCCACAACAGTGAAAGGCCCGCGTACCAAAAAAAAAAAAAAAAAAAAAGTAAAAGAGGTGAAATGAAGTATAATTATTTTATTTAATCCAAGATATGCAAAGTATTAACATTTCAACATGCATAGACTTCTTGAAATAGTTTACATCATCTCTCTTTTGGAGCACTAAGTCTTTGAAATCCATTTTCTCAGAACAGTTCAATTTTGACTCACCATACTTTAAGTGTTTAATAGCCAGCTGTGGCCAGTGGCTACTGTACTGGAAAGTGTAGCACTGGATGATCAATCAATTTTCATTTCTTTCCCTTTATATTTTAGGAATAAAGTTGCCATCCATCCAGTGGAGTGGCTGTTACGGAGCCTCGGGACTCTTTCCTCGTCGTAGTTCGGAAATCGGTTTAATCCTGGGAGAAACGACCGTTAGCACGACTGGAAGAGTACAGGTAAAGTGGTTTGTTGAATTTTAATTGCCTTAATATGGGTCTCATGGGGGAAAGTGTACTCCTTGATATTTAAAATGGTCATTGAAATCAAAGAGTGCTATAAAATGCACCTAAAGATAGTGTGAAAAATATAGAGCTATCAAGTTCAGTTGGTCTAAACTTGAGATTTTTGTACCTTTGGAAGAGGTCCATGAATGGATTCTGGGGGCACATAAAGCCTCCAAAATTATACGCAAATGTTTTTGTGTTGTGTATCATACGTATATTTTCCTGTGGGGAGAATCCAGTTTCCATCACGTTCTTAAATGCGCCAAGGAAATGACAGTGTCAGCAGCTGTGGTGGTAGAAATCCCTGTTGGCTACAGGGGAAATTCTGTTTACGTGGGAACTACGGTTTCATAGCTGGGAGGACAGAAGTTGTACGTCGTCTCTTGTCACCGTTAACCAGGAAAACCCCTCAACTCGCCTGTTGAGGAAATGCCTGTGCTCGGAGGCACTTGGGGGCTCAGACTCACTGAAAAATGGGATTCACGTCTCCTGACTGATGTTCACTCCAGGGCATCCCCTGGTGAGCTGTGTTTATATTTTGGTTGAGGGCACAGGACTGAATACGTTCAAGTTAACTGTGCACTTGACAGCGACCTTTCCCCCGTGGGAGTGGCCGTAAGGGCTATGGGAACGGGTGTTGGGTTCTGAATTCAGATCCCAGTTTGTTCAATAAGCAGCCACCGTTTGTCTCCTTGAGTCTCCTGCTCATTGATCAAATGATTTCTCAGGTCTCTTCCGACTCCTTTTAGGAGTTGATTTGCTAAATTCGGTTCGGGAAACCTCGTATGACATTGCAAATTAGGACCAAGTGTATCCATATGAAAAAGTGATTGAAAAAATAAGTTGGAATTGAAGGGTCCGGAATTGGGATTAGAATGTATGTTACTTTTTATTTCCCTCCACTTTTTTACACGGGGCACAGACTGACCCCTAAATCCAGAGGCACCCAGGGAGCCCTGATTGGAAACCCCTCAACTTCAGCCTGATGGCACATGACTGTTTAGGTGGGAGATCTTTGCTCTTGTAGCCACGTACAGCCCTCTGGCCTTTAATGAGAACACACAAGGCAGGAAGGCTATTTCTCCAAAGAAACCCACGCACTTAGTCTTATACCCAACCTGTGTATGTCTTGCCGCGTTTTTGTTTGTTTTGTTTTTGCGGTACGCGGGCTCTTCACTGCTGTGGCCTCTCCCGCCGCGGAGCACAGGCTCCGGACGCGCAGGCTCAGCGGCCACGGCCCACGGGCCCAGCCGCTCCGCGGCATGTGGGATCCTCCCGGACCGAGGCACGAACCCGCGTCCCCTGCATCGGCAGGCGGACTCTCAACCACTGCGCCACCAGGGAAGCCCTCTTGACGCAATTTGTAATTCATCTGACTGGTGTTGGTTCTCGGTGGCACACTAACTAGCAAGAAAGGGTGTGAGGTTAAGAGAGCTGGAGATGGGGCACTGCTCCTGGGAGCCAAGGATCCAATTCTGTTGGAAGTTGAACTTGGAGAGGAGTATTGGAAAACCATGGTGCTAACAGGCCACCTTTTGCAAACACTAAGGTAGCAGGTGTAATTATCTTTGTGATGCCTGGTCTGGAAGAGGTTATGAACAGATATCGTGATAGTGAGGAATAAATATTATCGGTGTCGTATCTACATTGTTTGTTCTAATGGAAGTACGACTACTAATGACTAGTCTTAAGATGTTGGCCACAAGGGAGGAATATGGGTTCGAACAGGGTGTGTTGGAGGAATCTAAGTCTCAGATACCTAAACACCTGGCCACTTCAATCCAAAGTTCAGTGAGAAAACCAGGTGTCTGGCATCATGGCGAATGAAAATGATACCTTTTGTAATCCCAGTCATTCGTTCATTTGTGTGTGTATGTATGTACGTATGTCTTTTTAGTAGACATTATAGCTGACATTTGTGTGAACGCTATCATGGGGGAACAATTCGTAGTGAATTCAGTATTTGGGATCCTGTGGGGTGTTGCGGTGTGAAACATACCAGTTTTGAAGCCCACCCACTTTGGTGACCCTTGCTATTCTATGAAAATATTGTGGCTTTTGCAGATGCATGTTAGAAATGGAAAGTTGGGCCTAGCTACTCAGAGATGTTGTTAGATATTACCGACAGGCAGTAATGGTGGCAGTAAACCAAAGGGGTTTTGTTGTGAACACGAGCTTGGTTGGTTGATAAACTTGCTCAGTTATTCCAGTTTATAGCATAGTGGGCCAAGTTGAGGCTTTCTGTAAGGCAGACAGTCATTCGAATGCTAGATTTTTTCCTAACAAACAGACCTGTCTTTGGATTCCGAGCAGAATGAAGGTAGTGGATGACCTGAAACGCTCAGATTCTTCCGAGGCAGCAGGTAATACAATGAAGGGAAAAAAAATACACACTGCAAAAGGCTTTTATTTTATAGGCACCACTGCAAAATGAGGAATCACTTCAAAACATATCAAATAGAAAATAATAATTTATTTTAACTTCATTTTACTTACTGTTTGTTTATAACTAACCATGGTTCTCTGAATTTGCTCGAAAAAGTCTGTCCCTTTGAATCTACAAAGCAAAGGTTTACTACAGTGAGCACTTAAAATTCCACAAACCGTCTCCATCCACAACTTTCCTGTACATGCAAAGTCCTCCAACGGGTTGCAGTATCTGCAAACATGCTTTAAACTTCCACGAAGCTGTGTTATAGTTTTGCCTTCTGTTAAAAAACCTTTACGCTCTCTTGGGAACTTTAACCAGGAGAAGAATGTTTAAATGGGTCTCCCAATTCTAAACAAACAAATTATGTGTAGTATACCTCGTGAACCACAGAGTTTGGTGGTTTTTGGAGCTGAAGCTTTGACCTAATGTTAAACGGTCACTCACATATTATAAAGTAGGGTTCCATTAAAAATACATACTGGCAGTCGTATCTGAGTTTTCGGCAGGCAAAAAGAAAAGTGTGTTTAACTTTCGTATATGAATATATTGTGTAAACAAATTCTTCTGTGAAGGTATGCTTAATAAAAGAGCTTTTTGAAATTTTAAAAACTTCATGTGAAAGGTAACGAGTATAAAAAGTACCATTGCTATTTGAAAAAAAGCTCTGTTTTGTTAATATTGCCTTCCAAGACAGTTACGGGTGGTTTTTCTCCGCTTAAAATAGCGCTAAGACGACACCCAGAGTGAGTGAGTGGGTAGGGCTCGCTGATTTCGACTATAAACATGATGACACTATTTATCTTATATACAAAAGCTTGCCGCATTGAACGAGGCAGGAATTGCTACCTCAACGGTAGTGTTCTCTCTTATGTACATAACGCAGAAGTGAAAATTATACAGTAGTCACCGATAGGAACGAATTGTACACTCTAGTGCCGTCTGGAGATTTCGTGCCGTGGGTTAAGAGTTCTTGGATCGTCATCCAGTTATCAAATATCTTTTTATTCCTCTTCTTCATCATCTTTTTGTGGCTGAGTTCCAGGATGTTCATCTCCTTCCTGTCGTCGGCCCCTTGCTGCTCCTTCAGGCAGTCGAGCCGGCTCTGCATCATGAACTCGCGCCTCCGCCTCTGCTCCTTGGCCTTCACCACGTGCTGCTTCCTCTCCTCCTTGCTCCAGTACCGCCCCATCTTCAGCTCGCTCACCGCATCGTCGTCCGTGGTCATGCCGCTGCGCTCCTCGCGGATCTTGAGCGCGCGCTCCCGCAGCAGGCGATCCCGCACCGGCCGCTTGGTGATGTAGCGCGTCCCGTCGCTCCGGATCTTCACTTTCCACTCCATTCTCGGCTCCGACTGGTTGGCCGAGTTCAGGTCCTTGCACATGCTCACCAGGCTCATCTGGCTTTGCGCGTACTCCACGGCCGACTTCTGCTGGATCAGCTGCATGTAGCTCTGGTAGTGCTGCGCGTGCGCCGGGATGTGGGCGTGTTTGTAGGGGGAGTGCGGGAAGGGCGACAGGTACGAGCCGCCGCCCAGCTTCTGGCTGGGGGTGGGGCTCCCGCTGCCGTCCTCGCTGGGTTTCCTCTCCTTGCCCTCCAGGGCCTGGCTGGGGTCCAGCTCTTCAGGGGAAGGGCTGTAGTCCGGGGAGCCCACTTCGGGATCTTCCGTGATGGAGAGCAGATTCCTTGGGGACGGCCCGTACGCCTCGGTGGTCCCCGCGGCGCCTTCGCTGCCGGGGCCGCCGACGCCGCCGACGCCCTCGGCCGCTCGCCTCAGAGAGTTGTCGGGGGACATCTCCAAGGTGAGCGGGGTGCTCCGGCAGCTCTCGCCTGTGTTGTACGCGCTCGAGCTGTCTTTGTCGGACTTCTCGGGGAGCTCGGTGATGTCCGAGAGCTCGCGCCTGCGCACGTCGACGCTGGTGTTGTAGTTGCGGAAGCCGCTGTTGTGCAGCATCCAGGGCTCGCGGTACTGCTCCTTGAGCTGCTGCATCTTGTGCGCGCGCACGATGCTCAGGCACTCCAGCTCGATGCTGCGCAGCTCCTCGTTCAGCAGCTCCAGCTCCTTGTCCACGCTCTCCGGGTCGCTCTTGCTGGCGTCCAGGGGGCTGCCCGGGTAGTACAGGCCGTAGGGGCTGGCACTCTTCACCTGGCACTTGAGCTCCAGCAGCTCGCGGAAGCGCTCGCACTCGTCCACCGGGATGCCCAGGTAGTCGGCGTCGGCGCAGTCGGCCGAGATGAAGGACTCGTTGCTGAAGGGCAGGTCGCTGCTGCCCAGGGTGTCCTGGCTGCACGTGAGCTTCCTCTGGCCGGCCAGTGGCGGGGAGGCCGCGGGGGCGTCGTCGCCGTTGTTCTCCTGCTCTGAGCTCTCGTCGTTGCGCGTGCTCTCGTCCGTCCGGCCCACGCCGCTGTCCTTCTCGTGCTGGTTGGACAGGATGGTGGCCGTGTCTGTGGTTCCCCCGTCTTCCTCGTGCTTCTTCTACACGACAGAAAACAAGAACACACGGGCACAGTGAGGGGCGCCGGAGGTGCAGTTCCCAGGTGTGACTCTTCCTGTAGGAGGGGGGCCTGGGAATTAGCTACGGGTTAACTACCCGGTCAGCCTGACCTGGGGGAGCCACTGAACCTCCTTCTCGGCCTCAGTTTCCGCACCTGGGAAGGGAGGACGATAGTCACCTTACCTCACCGAATAATTCCAGCCATTCGAGGACCCCTGTGCACGCACGGGAAGAAGGAGGCATAGGTGATGCCCTTTTAGCTCCTAAGGCCCTCGATTAGTAGTCACTTATGGTATCTCTGACAATGGTGGTGGCATAGAAGGGGGACGGAAAGGGTGCCAAGCAGCTCAGGTTAAACAGAGGGAAATGCTTTGCTTTTGAAAACATGACTTTTTCTTTCTCTGCTCTAGCGATCTATTAATGCCGGCACAGGGGGGTTTGGTTTCGAAACGAGTGTCAGAAGGTCAGGGGTACCCGGGCATTACTGCTTTTGCTTTTATAAGCCACACGGCACTCTCGTGGTCAGGGAAACTACGGGCTTGCCCTTCACTCGGGCGAACAGAAAAGCACTTCGTTAGTTAGTTTCCTGGCCGTCTTCCCTGCGGCAGCTGGGTTGCTCAGGGGCTTGGGCATCCCGAGGGAGATGTGGGGCCGGGTTTCCCTGCTGCTGAGAGGGCGGAGGGGCTGGCGGGGGTGGTACCTGCTGCAGCACGCCGGCGGTGAACTGCATGGCCTGGTGGTGCTGCTCTTCCAGCATGTCCATGTGCAGGTCGTCCAGAAAGTCGTTTCTGTCGTCGTCCATCCACCCCTCGTCCAGCTGGGGAGAGACAGCCGCCCACACATGCCCTTCAGCTGAGGCTCCTTTCGCTCTCATTTTATGTATTTATTTTTAAGAAAGGACAGTAACCCTGGGGAGAAATAGTTCTGGGGCCCTCTCCGGGGGTCATCGAAATGCAGGCTGCCTGTCGTTTTGCTCTACGACAGACGACTACCCCACGCTCACGGTGAAGACAGCTCCCACCCTACACGTCCGGGGGACGGGGCTGCGGTCTGCTCTTTTAACTGTTGGAGGGTGAGGCGCTTTCCCCCAGGTTAGCTCTTTTCGGTGAAGGAGGCCATTGAGTATAGGGGCGGCGTCCAGGAGCCCTAGCCCTGCCTGCCCTTCTGCTTGACGGCCCGCACACAAGTTTAGCAGGTCCCCACGAGAAGGCACTTACAGTACGGAAAGCATTCTTTCTGACACACACAAAAAAGGTAGCTCTACTAACCTAGCCGTTTGTTAGTCTTGGGCAAGGCCTATCACTTTTATCAGGGCTCTTCTCTCTCATGCTCATAAGAAAGCAGACTGCTCAGGGGTCTGACATCTACCTCCCGTGGGCCAAATCTGGCCTGCGGCCTATTTTTGTTTGTTTAAAAACAGCATAATTGGAACACAGCCAAGCCCCTTTGCTTACGTATTGTCTGCAGCTGCTTCTGCACTGCAGTGGCACCGGAGACCATATACACAACTCCCAAAGCCCATCCTACTTCTTCTTTGGCCCTTTAAGGAAGAGTCTGCTGACCAAAGTTTCTTTCCTTTCTTTCCAGTAAAAACTGTCCTACGTGGCAGATGTACGTCACGATGATTTGATGTGCATATAGACATAGTGAAATAATTACCAGTCGAGTAACTAACGTATCTCACAGTGACTGTTTTTTGGGTGATGAGAGCACCTGAAGTTTAACTATAATCGTCATGCTGTACGTTCCTTAACACTCTGCGGTTGTAAATGAGACCCACACAGATACTGGTCAGGTCCTGGGAAGTCAAACATGTTGACGGGCATGACCCTGGCTGTGTTTTCCATGCCCTCATGTTCCCTCCTCTTTTCTTTCATTATGCTCCCTGCGTTAACGAACGTGCGGGGCCCGCGGCGTAAATGCCAGGGTGGATGTCAGCACGCTCCTTAGAAGGTCAAAACGAGAAACGGATTGGAAGTCCGAGCAACTCAGATTACCTTTCCGGGGTACGGAGTACCCTTCAAGCTCAGATTCGATAGGTGGGCAGTGTTCTGCAGGGCCAGGGACTTCGTTAGACTTTGTTACTGATTTTAGAACTACAGACCCAGCTTCACGTGCCGGAAGCCGACTCACCTGGAGTTCGGGCCTTGCAATTAGCAAGGAAAAGTTCTTGTTGTCTTCACTGGTTAGCAGAGCCACGGCCTCTTCGCGGTTCTGTACCTCTATCCCGTTAATCTAAAAAGGAAAAGGTGGAAGGGTAGACAAGGAGCATGAGTAAGTTGTGCAGAATCATTCTGCACTGTTGCAGGCCTGCATCTCACAGCTGGAACAGAGAACTTCCAGGCAGCTTGAAAAGAATACGCTGGTCTTCAGAAGGAAAGGCCTTGCTCAAACTGACACAGTGTCTCTGGGCTACATGACAGCCTCCACGGGCGTAGTGCCCAGGCGGAGGCTACGTGAACAGAAGTAGCTGGGACTCCAAAAGGCAGCCCTGAGAAAAATCACAGCGTTGTGAAGAGGGAAAACATCTAAGCAATTTAATGACACGTAATTAAATATACTCAGGCAGGAGTCTAAATGGAATCTACTAAAGCGTGACTACAGCTAATTTTCAGATAATATCGGAGGAAAAAGCAGCACTGGGGGTTGTACGTGAGCGTGCTGGAATTATGCAGCGTGTTCTGTGTTCCCAGTTTCACACTTGAATGTTTTAAGGTGGGACACAAGGTCAAGCGGGAGGGAGTCTCTCACCATCACGCCTGATCACTCTCTGGAAGGATTCTGGCTTCCTGTCCTGTCACCTTCGAGCTCTGCTGGTCTGGAGGTCTCAGCTCCAGGGTACACGGCAATGGTTCCATGGAGCTGGAAGGGGAGCCTGCCCTCGACTCTCTATGCCAGTGAAGGAACGGGCAGCAAAGGGGGTGATGGCTCTCGGTCAACGAGGGGAGGTGTGGCAGGCAGGGAGGCGGGGAGGGCCAGATAAGGAACTCAGTGCTTCCGTGGCCAAGGGCAGATGCCAGTGGAAAACTAGAGCCGCTGAAAAGGCCGTTACTCCTGAGGGTTCAGCCCCGTCAGGAATGACAGTCCGGGCTGAAGTCAGGGCAAGTGTAAGAATAAGCAGTGGCAAAAGGAAACGAAAATTACTCGCAGGGAGGTAGGCAGTGATACGTCTAAACACAGTGGATTCGAAATGCGAAGAGAGGAATGAGCAGAGGTAGAAGCTAAGTCTTCTACCCATGAACCAGAGCCTCTCCATTTCTGTGAGATTAAAAAAGACTGTAATAGAATTTGCCATGTGATCCAGCAGTGCCACCCCTGGGCATATATCCAGACAAAACTATAATGAATTCCAAAAGACACACGCACCCCAGTGTTCACTGAAGCACTGTTTGCTACAACAGCCAAGACATGGAAGCAACCTAAACGTCCATGGACAGATGAATGGATAAAGAAGGCACGGTACACACAGACAATGGAATATTACTCAGCCATCAAAAAGAAAGAATGAGACGATGCCTTTTCCAGCAACGTGGATGCAACTAGAGATTATCATACTAAGTGAAGGAAGTCAGAAAGAGAAAGACAACTATCTTATGATGGCACTCATACGTGAAACCTAAAATATGACACAAATAAACCTGTTTCTGAAGCAGAAACAGACTCACGGACACAGAGAACAGACAGGTGGTTGCCAAGGGGGACGAGGGGGGGAGAGGCTTGGATTGGGAGTCTGGGATTAGCAGAGGCAAACTGGTATATATAGAGAATGGATAAACAACAAGGTCCTACACTGTGTGTAGCACAGGGAACTATACCCAATCTCCCGTGATTAAACCTTAATGGAAAATAATAGAACGTATACACATGTATAACTGAGTCACTTTACAGCTGTAACTAACGCAACATTGTAAATCAACTGTACTTCAATAAAAAATGTTATTTGTTAAAAAAAATAAAGCTTAAATTAAAAGACAATTAAAGGGAAAAAAAGACGGGTCTCAGTTTGACTCGAAAGAGCAACAGGTATCCTTTACAGATAAAGAAACTACTCTTTTTTTTTTTTTTTTTTTTTTTGCGGTATGCGGGCCTCTCACTGCTGTGGCCTCTCGCGTTGCGGAGCACAGGCTCCGGATGCGCAGGCTCAGCGGCCATGGCTCACGGGCCCAGCCGCTCCGTGGCATGTGGGATCTTCCCGGACCGGGGCACGAACCCGTGTCCCCTGCATCGGCAGGCGGACTCTCAACCACTGCGCCACCAGGGAAGCCCAAGAAACTACTCTTAAAAGCCATGGCATATACTAGTTAAATGCTGAGTCATGGAGTTTAAAAGCCGGCTCAAACTTGAAATGTTCGGTCCAAAATTAATCCATCCGAGAAAGCTCAAATGAGCATTATTTTGTTTCACAAGAACTGTGGGCCTGATCTTCTGGCCCACTAATGTGTTGTCTGTGGCCCAAAGAGAAGGGCAAGGAAAGGAGATGAGCTGGCTCATATGCTGCAAAGCGCTGGGGGCAGCCTTCCTGCTTAGGTGGGGCAGGCATCCTCTCCAGTTTGTCTCACGCCTCACCACACCCTGTTGCCAGGTATTTTCCATAGCTTGTACTTCGGCCATTACCTTCTCTGGCCTCACCACACACCCGATATTTGCGACCCCCTGTTTGTTAACTTCTGCATTTCCACCCCAAAGCTATTAATGAGAACCAGTTTGCTCTTCAGTGATAAACAGAGGAGGCCGACCTACCTGGATGATGCGGTCTCCTTCTCGGATGCGCCCATCCTTGGCCGCGATGCTGTTCGGGTCGATCTGAAACACACAGCAGACATCTCAGCACCGAGGGGGTAACTTAAACACGCACGAAAATAAACAACGGCCCTTTCCAAAGTCTGCCTCTAACACATGGTCGTGCTTGTCCCTCTGTTTTCGTTTTGTGCCGAAATAAACAAGACTTAGGGTCATGCAGAGGGAGACGAACAGGGACTGATCTGTTTCCAAGCCCTTTCCAGGCTGTGTTCCGGGATCCTTGCACGGCAACCCTGCTACACAGCAGTGCGCACAGACCCTGGTGACCTGAGGGGATGAAGAGGCACAGCTGACTCCTGTTGCATGCACAGGAATGAAAAGCAAAAGTGTGCTGGAGAACAGGTTAAAGGGTACCCTTCAACATGTGGGCTAGCAACCTTTAAAATAATTAAAGCAACTTAATTATTTTACCAAATGGGTATATTGAAGTTTGGAAAGTAATTTTAAAAATGAAATATAATTGAGACAAGTGGGATTGCGTTTGGGAGAGACACCCCCGAAATGCAGTCATGATGGGCCAACTTAAGCTTGGTGGGCGAAGTATACCCCAAGGGATAATTAGTAAGCCTAGCAGACACATCCCTTGATTCATCCCATGGGGATGGATTTCATTTCCTGACAAAATGGGGTTTCTGGGCTTGCAAAGAGGGCAATGCGTGGTAAGGTATCCATCCTGAAATCAGTTGCTTTGCATTGTCTCCTCTGGGAAGATAAAGATAGCTTCCGTCTATGTACTTTGAAGTTGCACTAAACTAACGTGAATTCAACTGTACACACCGCACCAAAAGCAAAGAAAAAAGAGAAACAGACACAGAAATACTTTAAAAAGTGTAAGTGATGCCCTCCCCCATCCCATTCAATGAACACGAGAAGGGAAATGTGAATCTGCTCTTCCCTCGGGGTTGAACACGTGAAGCCATGTACACGGCTCCATTTTATGGCCGATTTGCAGGCTTCTGAAGGGTAGTTTTGTCTTATGTGCCAACATTAGGACTTAACCCCTATGTAAAGACGTCACTCCATGGAGCGTGATAAAGGGGACGAAGAAATCTGTCTGCGTCTTTCCACAGACATCTCCGTGAGCCAGAGTTAAGGTTGGTTGACACATAAAAGGCAAAAAAGAGACCAACTCTCTTGCTCTTGCTACGACAGTTATAAAAAATCAGCCCCGATACCTCGCTTATATAGATCCCAATGTCATCTTCATCGTCCGTCCGGTAGCATACTGTGAGGCCCAGCTTGTCCTGGCTGTTCATTCTGTAGAGATCCACTTCCTAGACAAAGAAAGGGCATTTCCCTGTGAGACCCCGGCAGGCAGGGCTGGGAGGACGTCCAATGCTTTAAAAAACATTTCGTTTAAATGATGAACTGGATTTCTTCGCATTGGATGTGGGCAGAGCGGTTAACTTACTAAACAAAAAAGTGATTACGGGCATGGGATCAATGCCCCGGGCATTTCTGACCTTTCAGTCAATATAAAGTCATTTTGAAAATAGTTATTGTATTGATCCCCCCAAAGAAAAATTACCCATATTTCACTCAGCGTCAAGACTTCTGGGGTCAGGCTTTGAAAAAGCATTCTTTCAATGTCTGCCACAAACAAGAATATTTCCAAACCCCAACCCATCCAGCCATTTCAGTACAGATGCCTCCAATGTGTGTGGTGAGATTATTTCCCGTTGTGTTCTGTTAATATGCACAGTAACAGAACTTGCAAACAGACTACACATAAATTGATCCAAGGAAGGAGGGTAACGTGATAGCACGCAATTAATGCTTTCCCCAACAGCTGTGATATTTACAGTCGAGAAATTAGTTTCCGCCGCTATTACAGCAAATTAAGTAAAAGCAAAGCGAGCCCAAACGCGAGACACAAGGGCACAGGGAACGCCACTGTATTTGCCAATTAACCTGCACTTTGGAATGAAGTCAGAACTTTGAAAACTGTTGGACCCCTGGAGGAAGTGGCGTGCTTCTCTGAAAGCGTTCACGGGCCAAGTCTCCCTTTCCGCCCATCCTGCCAACCACCCACACGAGACGCGGCAGCACGAAGGGCCAAGGGCTGCCCGATGATAAGTTCTCAGGCAGAGGCCCCGGTCTGGTGTTTAGTGTTAGCTGCTTGCCAACCAGCTGGAGCTCTGAGATGGGGTCGGTCTCTGGAAATATCTTCTC
The DNA here is from genome assembly GCF_949774975.1 of Lagenorhynchus albirostris. NCBI lineage: Eukaryota > Metazoa > Chordata > Mammalia > Artiodactyla > Delphinidae > Lagenorhynchus > Lagenorhynchus albirostris. The sequence continues at coordinate 17,619,982 of NC_083104.1, read as the reverse complement.
TCTCCCGGCTCTTCTTGGTGAGGGCACAGTTGTTTTTGTGGTCAAAGCTCAACACAGTTACATAGCAGATACTTACGGAACCCTCCCCTGGGTGCCCAATACCATGGATACTTTCGAGACCAGAAGAACAGGAGGTGCAAAGGCCCTGGGGCCAGGAGGGCTGACGCCCTGTGAACGAGGAAGAGCGAGGCAGGCTGAGCATAGCCAGGCAGTGGGGCCAACGGGCCAGCGTCGGGGAGCTCAGATTTGATTTCAGCATCACGGGAAGCCTTGGAAAACTTTTAAAGTGAAGACTGCCATGATCTGCTGGATACTTTCAGCAGGCTTTCCGGCTGATGTGTAGAGTATAGTGTGGTGCTTAAGAGATGAGGCTCAAAGACCTGTGTGCAGATCCCAACTCTAGCTTTTTCTAGCAGCTTCATCACGGGGTTTCACGGGCTCGTTACCATATCTGAGCCTGCTTCCTCACTGGCGCATGTCACCCTGCCGCTTGGACAGGGTGAAGAGTCACTGAGACGAGACTGCCGAGCTCTCAGCACAGTGACGGGCCCAGAGACAGTCCACGGAAAACCGCAGTACAAGACGTGCAGGCAGCTTCTTGCCGGAAGTCACAGCCGTGGTCTGCAGCAGCCGAGTGCGTGTATTTCTCGTGCCCCCCAATAAGATCATTTTATTTTCTGAATATTGACCTGTGAATTAATTCAATGACGTCCTCATTATAGCTTTAGCAACCTGGCACGTTTCCCTTAAATGAAATCCCATTAATTTCTGATAATTTAGTGGAGTTGGATGGAAATTTCGTTTCTCGTTGTTTTGAGAAAAAGGCTAAGCAATCGAAGAGGTAGCGCGAGTTTAACCACGAGGGCGCATAACTTTCCAGGTACTTTGGAATAACCCGGTGGCACACCGCAAATACACTAGGCCCACAGCATCCTCATGTTTCAAACGCATGCCCAAGTCTCTGTCTCAGGTTGCACCTCATCTGGGTGCAGGCTAAAGGGAAGACCTCCTCCGTCTCGGCGCTTCCTAAGAGGCAGCGTAAATCCGTGGAACTTCCCGATTACTCGTTTGTCTCTCCATCCACCGCTGCAGCCCCACTGCTGCTACAGAGCCCTGGCTTCAAGGTGGAAGCCAGCCGGTTCTGGAACAAGTTCACGTGCAACCAAAGCAGAGAGAAGGGTAACTGGAGAGGCTGAAAGAAGAAAACTTAGAAAGATAATAAACATTGTGATATGACTTTTCCCAGAATAAAAGCGATACTACAGGTTATCGTTTTCACTGAATGATTGGCCACCAAGGTGAACAGCTCTTAAGAAAGGTCAGAAGATACCAGAGCTCCACTGGGCTTCGCTCTACTATGACTCAAAGTTTGCTTCAAGGTCACGGCGAGGTAGGTGCGGAAAATGAGGGCAGTGTTTAGAAATTTTATAGCACTTGGATGCTGTCATGATAGCCAAGGATAGGATTAGCAGACTTGTCTCACTGACCACGGTGTAAGACTGCGTCAGGTACCACTGAGCTGAAGTGGCAAGGGGTGAGCTATGGAGTCACTCGTGGCAGAATCACGTATTGGTCAGTGACATGTTAAAAATTAAACCAACCGGCTAACCTGGTCCCCCCGGGTCTTTGACCGCCGAGAGTCTGAGAAGCATGACTCTGTAATACACGTGTAGGATTGAGGGCTCCATTTAAGAACTCGGGAAAGTGAAAAGTCTGGAACTGATGTCTTGGGGAAAAAGCAGCATGACGTACTAGGAGTATTCAAGTAGGAAAAAGGAAGACTCATAGGGAATGTGACAGATGAAGGTCCGACACGTAAGAAAAGATTTCATGCATTTGGCCTAGTCCCCAAACTGTGTGCAGTCTGCTATCTACAATCAATAGGATTTTGATCAAAACCTAACTTGAAAAGCACTCCTGCTCTATTTTTTGTCAATATTTTGATGGACAGAAATTGGAAGAACTACTATTATAACAAGAGACAACTTTCTTAGAACAAAACAGCAGGTTGGCGTGGAAGAGATCCTAAAACATTTGTTGCTTTAAAGTATTTTCACCTGAATCACTGATAATTAATCAAGAACAGTATCTTACGCTCTTCCTTACTTAAACCCTTTTTATATGCTGCCGTTAACCCCATATGTGGTTCGAAAATTAGTCATAGATTCCCCATAAATGCTGTTTGGACTTACGTTACATACAACACGTGTTGGTGAAGATGACATTTCTGCCTGGTAGAGAAGACGTTCTGATTACCAGGTCTGTTTGCAGTCACTGATATTCTGAAAACAACGCTTCCTCACTCTAGCAGAATGATATACGGCCCAGCAGTGCACTGAGCCTTTAAATCCCACTGCAAAATTTCCCAGGACAGGCTGTCATGGGGACACTCACATTCTCACTTTGGATAGACTTGACTTAAAAACTGCAATGGCCAATTTACGTCCTTGCTGCGGAGGAGAAGCCCAGGCCTGGCTGCGGCCTGAGGCATATGCTGTGTGTCAGGGCAGTGCATGGGAGGAGCCAACTCCAATCTGAAACAAACACTCGCCTGAGGATGTCCAAGCCCCACGCCTCACCCCAATTCCAGCTGGCTGCCAAGCACAACTTTAGCACTCGATCCTTTAAACCAGACTCAAGAAGGGGAGCGCAATTCTACTTTAAGGGCAGTCCTTTAGGAGCCGCTTTCTATCTTGGAAGTGGTCTGGTTCTAAAAAGGATGTGTGGTACTGGATAAACAGATGCCGGTAAAGCACATTTTCGGTAATAATAAAGCACAGGGGAACTTCCCTGGTGGCGCAGTGGTTAAGAATGCGCCTGCCAATGCAGGGGACACAGGTTCGAGCCCTGGTCCGGGAAGATCCCACATGCCGCGAAGCAACTAAGCCCGTGCACCACAACTACTGAGCCTGCGCTCTAGAGCCCACGAGCCACAACTACTGAAGCCCGTGCTCCTAGAGCCCATGCTCCGCAACGAGAAGCCACCGCGACGAGAAGCCCACGCACCACAATGAAGAGCAGCCTCTGCTCGCGGCAACTAGAGAAAGCCCGTGCGCAGCAACAAAGACCCAACGCAGCCAAAAATAAATAAATAAATAAATTTATAAAACAAGCAAACAAACCAAGCACAGGGTATTACTCTGGGGTTTACTCTAGGTATGTACTTGACAATGATGTTAAGATAGCATGGGCTATAGTATTTCCTTTTGTTACCTGGATCTTCTTGGGAACTGTAAACAGAAGTTGGAAAAGTGTCACTTACAACCCACATGAGGACAGAGACAAGACTGTGGAGTAGAAGGATGTCAGCTCACGGCTTCCTACAAAAAACAACCAAATCACAACTAACTGCTCAACAACCATGGACCAAAAAACCCCTGGAAACTACCAAAAAAAGATATGCTACATCCAAAGACAAAGAAGCCACAAGATGGTAGGAGGGGGTGCAACTGCTATAAAATCAAATCCCATACCCACCGGGGGTGGGGGGCGACTCACAAGCGGGAAAATAATTACACCACAGACGTTCTCCCACAGGAGTGAAAATTCTGAGTCCTACGTCAGGCTCCTCAGCCTGGGGGTCTGGTTACAAGAGGAAGGAGCCCTCAGAGAGTCTGGCAGGGTTTGACTGCAGGAATTCCACAGGACAGTAGGAAACGGTAAGTCCACTCTTGGAGGGCACACACAGGGTCCTGTGCGAACTAGGAGCCAGGGAAAAAAGCAGTGACTTCATGAGACTCTGGGCAAGACCTACCTGCTAGTATTGGAGGGTCTCCTGCAGAGACGGGCATTGGTTGTGGCTCACTGAGGGTACAAAGACACTGGTGGCGGCAGTTCTGAGGAGTACTTATTGGCTTGAGCCCTCCTGGAGGCTGCCATTTTCTTACCAAGTGCTGGCCCTACCCAACAGCCTGCAGCCTCCAGTGCTGGGATGCCTCAGGCTAAACAACCAGCAGGGCAGGAACACAGCCCCACCCATCAGCAGACAGCCTGCATAAAGTCTTCCTGAGCCTACAGCCCTCTAGGCATGCCCCTTGGCATGGCCATAGCTACCCGCCAGAAGGACAAGACCCAGTTCCACGCACCAGTGGGCAGGAACCACTGCCTCCCACTGGGAAGCCTGCACAAGCCTCTCAGACAGCCTCCTCCCCCAGGGGGCAGACAGCAGAAGCAAGGAAAACTACAACCCTGCAGCCTGGAATGGAAACCGCAATCACAGAAAGTTAGACAAAATGACATGGCACAGGAATATGTCCCATATGAAGGAACAAGATAAAACCCCAGAAGAACAACTAAGTGAAGTGGAGATAGGCAATCTACCCGAAGAAGAATTTAGAGTAATGATAGTACAGATGATCCAAGATCTCAGAAAAAGAATGGAGGCACAGATCAAGATCAAGAAGATGCAAGAAATGTTTAACAAAGACCTTGAAGAACTAAAGAGCAAACAAACCGAGATGAACAATACAGTAACTGAAATGAAAAATACACTAGAAGGAACAAACAGCATAATAACTGATGCAGAAGAATGGATAAGTGAACTAGAAGACAGAATGATGGAAATCACTGCCACGGAACAGAAGGAAAAAGAATGAAAAGAAATGAAGACAGTCTCAGAGACCTCTGGGACAACAATGAACACACCAACATTCACATTACAGGGGTCCTGGAAGGAGGAGAGAGAAAGGACCTGAGGAAATACTGGAAGCATTAATAGCTGAAAACTTCCCTAACATGGGACAGGAAATAGTCACCCAAGTCCAGGAAGTGCAGAGAGTCCCAGGCAGGATAAACCCAAGGAGGAAAGCACCGAGACACACAGCAATCAAACTGACAAAAATTAAAGACATAGAAAAAGATATTAAAAGCAACAAGGGAAAAGCAACAAATAACACACAAGGGAATTCCCATAACGGTATCAGCTGATTTCTCAGCATAAATTCTGCAGGCCAGAAGGGAGTGGCACGATATATTTAAAGTGATGAAAGGGAAGACCCGACAACCAAGAATATTCTACCCATCAAGACCCTCATTCAGATTTGATGGAGAAATCAAAAGCTTTACAGACGAGCAAAAGCTAAGAGAATTCAGCACCACCAGACCAACTTTACAACAAATGCTAAAGCAACTTCTCTCGGTAGAAAAGGAAAGGCTACAACTAGAAACAAGAAAATTATGAATAGAAAAGCTCTTCAGTAAAGGCAAACATACAGTAAATGTAGGAAATCATCCACACACAAATATGATATCAAAACCAGCAATGGTGAGAAGAGGAGAGCACAAATGCAGGAGATTGGAAATGCATTTGAAATTAAAAGACCAGCAACGTAACGCAATCTTGTGTATATATACACTGCTGTATCAAAACCTCATGGAAACTGCAAACTGAAAATCTACAATAGACACACACACACAAAAGACAAAGGAATCCAAACACAACACTAACGTTAGTCATCCAATCACAAGAGAACAAAAGAGGAAGGGAAGAAAAAAGACTCACAAAAACAAATCCAAAACAGTTAACAAAATGGCAGTAGGAACATACATATCGATAATTACTTTAAACGTAAATGGATTAAGTGCTCCAACCAAAAGACACAGGCTCACTGAATGGATATAAAAACAAGACCTGGATATATTGCTATCTACAAGACACCCACTTCAGATCGAGGGACAGGTACAGACTGAAAGTGAGGGGATGCTAAAAGGTATTCCATGCAAATGGAAATCCAAAGAAAGCTGGAGTAGCAATACTCATATCAGACAAAATAGACTTTAAAATAAAGACCGTTACAAGAGACAAAGAAGGATACGACACAATGATCAAGGGATCAATCCAAAAAGAAGATAACAACAATTGTAAATATTCTTGCACCCAACATAGGAGCACCTCAATACATAAGGCAAATGCCAAAACCATAAAAGAGGAAATCAACAGTAACACAATCATAGTAGGGGACTTTAACACCCCACTTTCACCAATGGACAGATCATCCAAAAGGAAAATAAATAAGGAAACACAAGCTTTAAATGATACATTAAACAAGATGGACTTAATTGATATTTATAGGACACTCCATCCAACAACAACAGAATACACATTCTTCACAAGTGCCCATGGAACATTCTCCAGGACTGATCACATGCTAGGCCAACAAAGCAAGCCTCAGTAAATTTAAGAAAACTGAAATCACATCAAGCACCTTTTCCGATGACAACACTATGAGACTAGAAATCAACTACAAGAAAAAAAACTGTGAAACACTAAACACGTGGAGGCCAAACAACAATATGCTACTCCACAACCACTGGATCCCTGAAGAGATCAAAGAGGAAATCAAAAAATATCTGGAGACAAATGAAAATGAAAAGCACAATGATCCAAAACCTATGGAATGCAGAAAAAGCAATTCTGAGAGTATACTTTGTAGCAATACAATCTCACCTCAGCAAACAAGAAGAATCTCAAATAAACAACCTAGGCTTACACCTAAAGCAACTAGAGAAAGAAGAACAAACAGGACCCAAAGTTCGTAGAAGGAAAGATATCATACAGATCAGAGCAGAAATAAATGAAATAGAGATGAAGAAAACAACAGCAAAGATCAATGAAACTAAAAGACGGTTCTTTAAAAAGACAAACAAAATTGATAAACTTCTAGCCAGACTCATCAAGAAAAAAAACAGAGGGCTCAGATCAATAAAATTACAAATGAAAAAGAAGTTACAACTGACACCACCACAGAAATACAAAGGATCATCAGAGACTGCTACAAGCAACCATATGCCAATAAAATGGACAACTTGGAAAAAAATGGACAAATTCTTAGAAAGGTACAACCTTCTAAGACTGAACTAGGAAGAAATAGAAAACATGAACAGACTAATCACACAAGTAGTGAAATTGAAACTGTGATTAAAAATCTTCCAACAAACAGAAGTCCAAGACCAGATGGCTTCAGAGGCAAAGTCTCTCAAACATTTAGAGAAGACTTAACAGCTACCCTTCTGAAACTGTTCCAAAAACGTGCAGAGGAAGGAACACTCCCAAACCCACTCTATGAGGCCACCATCACTCATACCACACACAAAAAAAGAAAATTACAGGCCAATATCACAGATGAACCCAGGTGCAAAAATCCTCAACAAAATAGTAGCAATCCCCATCCACCAAAACATTAAAAGGATCGTACACCATGAGCAAGTGGGATTTATCCCAGGGATGCAAGGATTCTTCAATATACGCAAATCAATCGGTGTGATACACCACATCAACAAACTGAAGAATATAAACCACACGATCATCTCAAGCGATGCAGAAAAAGCTTTTGACAAAGTTCAACACCCACTTATGATAAACACTCTCCAGAAAGTGTACACAGAGGAAACATACCTCAACATAATAAAGGCCGTATATGACAAACCCACAGCAAACATCATTCTCAGTGGTGGAAAACTGAAAGCATTTCCTCTAAGATCAGGAACAAGACAAGGATGTCCACTCTCACCACTTTTGTTCAGCATAGTTTTGGAAGTCCTAGCCATGGCAGTCAGAGAAGAAAAGGAAATAAAAGGAATCCAAATTGGAAAAGAAGAAGTAAAACTGACACTGTTCGCAGATGACATGATACTATACATACGAAATCCTAAAGTTGCCACCAGAAAACCACTAGAGCTCATTAATGAGTTTGGTAAAATTGCAGGATACAAAATTAATACACAGCAATCTGTTGCGTTTCTATACACTAACAATGAAAGATCAGAAAGACTAATTAAAGAAACAATCCCATCTACCATCGCATCAAGAAGAATAAACTACCTAGGAAGAAACCTACCTAAGGAGGCAAAAGACCTGTACACTGAAAACTATGTCACCGATGAAAGAAATCGAAGATGACACACAGATGGAAAGATATAGCATGTTCTTGGATTGGAAGAATCAATATTGTGAAAATGACTATACCACCCAAGGCAATCTACAGATTCAATGCAATCCCTGTCAAACTACCAAAGGCACTTTTCACAGAACTAGAACAAAAAATCCTAAAATTTGTATGGAGGCACAAAAAACCCTGAATAGCCAAAGCAATCTTGAGAAAGAAAACTGGAGCTGGAGGAATCAGGCTCCCTGACTTCAGACTATACTTCAAAGTTACAGTCATCAAAACAGGATGGTACCGGCACAACAACAGAAACCTAGCTCAATGGAAGAGGATAGAAAGCCCAGAGATAAACCCACACACCTATGGTCAATATATATATGACAAAGGAGGCAAGACTATACACTGCAGAAAAGACAATCTCTTCAATAAATGGTGCTGGTAAAACTGGACCGCTACATGTAGAAGAATTAGAACACTCTCCAACACCACACTCAAAATGGATTAAAGACCTAAATGTAAGACCAGATACTATAAACTCTTAGAGGAAGACATAGGCAGAACACTCTTTGCCATAAATTGCAGCAAGATCCTTTTTGATCTGTCTCCTAGAGTAATGGAAATAAAAACAAAAATAAACAAATGGGACCTAATTAAACTCAGAAGCTTTTGCACATCAAAGGAAACCGTAAACAAAACGAAAAGACAACCCACAGGATGGGAAAAAATATTTGCAAACGATGCGACTAACAAGGCGTTAATCTCCAAAATTTACAAACAGCTCATGTGACTCAATATCAAAAAAACAAGCAACCGAATCAAAAAATGGGCAGAAGACCTAAATAGACGTTTCTCCAAAGGAGACATACAGATGGCCAAGAGGCACATGAAAAGATGCTCAACATCACTAATTAGAGAAATGCAATCAAAACTACAATGAGATATTACCTCACACCAGTCCGAATGGCCATCATCAAAAAGCCTAAGAGCAATGAATGCTGGAGAGGGTGTGGAGAAAAGGGAACCCTCCTACACTGTTGGTGGGAATGTAAATTGATGCAGCCACTATGGAGAACAGTATGGAGGTTCATTAAAAAACTAAAAAGAGAGCTACCGTATGATCCAGCAATCCCACTCCTGGGCATACATCCGGAGAATAACATGGTTCGAAAAGATACATGCACCCCAATGTTCACTGCAGGGCTGTTTACAATAGCTAAGACATGGAAGTGACCTAAATGTCCATCGATAGATGAATGGATAAAGAAGGTGCAGTACATATATACAATGAAATGTTACTCAGCCATTAAAAAGAATGAAATAATGCCATTTGCAGCAACATGGATGGACCTGGAGATTATCATACTAAGTGATGTAAGTCAGACGGAGAAAGATAAATATCATATGATATTGCTGATATGCGGAATCTAAAAAGAATGATACAAATGAACTTCTTTACAAAACAGAAACCGCCTCACAGATTTAGAGAATGAACTACGGTTACCGGGGGAAGAGGTGCGGGGGAGGGATAGAGTGGGAGTCTGGGATTGACACGTACCCACTGCTATATTTAAAACAGATAACCAATAAGGAGCTACTGTATAGCACAGAGAACTTGGCTCACTATTCTGTAATTACCTAAATGGAAAAAGAATTTGAAAAAGAATAGACACATGTATCTGTATAACTGAATCCCTTTGCTGTGTCTACCTGAAACTAATACAACATTGTTCATCAACTGTACTCTAATGTAAAATAAAAATTTTTTTAAAATTAAAAAGATTTTAAAGTAGAAAAAATTAAATTCAGAAAAGTGCAAAGAAGGGAATGATCATTTATATTCTTATCACCCAGAATTAAACATGGTTAATCTCTTGACAGGAAAAAAAAAAAAAATAGAACACCACCAAAAAAACCCCACTATGACTTAGTTGTGGTCACTGCATTTCCAGGGGATGGTTGCACATCATAGAGAAGAGCCTGGTTGCTAACAGTTAAGCAAAGAGTGAACCGTAAGAGGTTTTCAGAAGCTCTGGAAATACAACACTGTTAAGAGCCGATACCGTCTTGGGATCTGTATAGATTTAGGTTTTACCTTGGCTGCTCATAAAGAAGATTAATTACAGTAACGCAGTAGTAGTTGAATTGTGCACTAAAAGCAGCGTCTAGCCTTATATACCGCGCATGGTAGGTGCTCAATAAAACTGAATTCGCTTGAGATTCCAAGGCAGACTAAAGATCCAAACGAAAAATAAACGTGGCTCTGCCATTAGCAAGCCAGGCTGCCCTAGGAAAGTCACTTCACTTCTCTGAAACTTCTCGGCTCTTCTACCATCTTATCCCCAGAGACAATATCTTGGGGCTCGGTGGAAACTGCCGTTCCTCCAGCTTATTGAGTGGTTAGTAAATTCTCAACATTTCATTCTCACTCCAAGCTAGACGCAGAACCTTCCACAATTGAGCACCTCATGGAAAGCACAGAGGGCATCAATACATATCTGTCTGTGATGATGGAGATAAGATGGCAAAGACGACCATTAATCAAACTCATATGAATAATGGATTACCATTATCTGGATTACGCCTCCCCACCACTGGTGTCCTGTTGCTGCTTACCGGTCTAGATGGACGGCTGGATAAAAATGAACAGCTAAGCCTGACATTTTAGATGAAATGGAAACGATAGCTCAATTGAGTAAAGTACGGGGGCCGTTCCACCTTGGTTGATTCCAGCTTTCTGTTTCAACGACAGCCACTTTAATCAGAGGGCGTCCCAGAGACTAATTTCGATGGCTTTTGCACCTCTAGGAAGACTGGTTACTGAAGCATAACTCTAAGACCTTATCGATCCAGAACTGCTTGTTCATATTTCTTGAAATCATCTCCACACGTTATCTATGCGTGGCACTGTCGGGGACGTAGAGATGTCTCTAGGAAGACTGCACTTGCCTTCAAGGTCCTGACATGTGAGATTGGGTCACAAGGCATTTATTCCTTTATTCAACAGATGTTTCTTGGGTGCCTACCCCCTGCCAGGAGCTGTCTGAGCACAAGGAGTCTAAGTAGGAAATGGCCCTACTGGGGGAGGGGTGCTTTAGCCAGAGCCGTACGGAAGCTTTGCTGGAGATGAGCCACACTGAGCCGGGCCAGGATCTGGGGGGATAAAATAAGAGCAGGGGGCAGGTTCTGACTGCAGGTGGCAGGAGAAAGAATGGTCAAGTGCTGATGAAATCGGGAGGGTGGTGAGGAAGCTGACTCAGTGAGGGTAGGGCCGACCAGGGAAGGTTCCCCGGAGGAGCCCTGGCGCTGTGCCTTAAAGGCTAAAGAAAAGGGCATAGGTTGGCGGGGACAGCCTGCATTACCTCCAGGACGGTCTCGCTTCCCTTGAGATCTTATGACGTTACACCATGCAACCAGGTTTGGAGATCGTTTTAGTCTCCCTGGTGAGAGCGTAGCTTTCTTTTCCTTTCTGGTTTCAAAATGACATCATCAAGACACAGCATAGGTGACGGCAGCTTCACAGCCCAGCTAGGATGCTACTGATGAATCAACTGGGAAATTAAAACAATAGACGAAGGAAAAAGAAAAGCCTTCTTCAGACGTCTATTTCTCCGTCTTAATTACCTACAGGAAGATCCAGAGCAGGTGTTCCGTACCTGAAAATTTACGGGTAATTATTTGGCGGCTCAACCCTTGGGTATACTGGGGTGTAATCCTTTTAACGCTAAGCAGTTTCACAATAACAGGGATTTGACACTTACCTAAATATGATCATTTTGTGTGCTTTAAAAGAGAGAACATCTGTTTTTCTCTGTGCATTGGCTTCCATAATATCCCCAAACACTCATATATTTTCCTCCTATATAATATCCATGGAACGGGTTCCTTTTCGAAAGGGGCAGATGTTGATCTACTTCAACTTAACACGAGGAGCGGTGGTGGGCTGAGGTTGGCCCCCTTACTCACAGCAAGCCTGGGTGGGGGGACCCAACAGGCTGATGGGACCTAGCAGGGACACACTGTCGACGGCTCTAAGAAATCTTGCGAGGAAGCGGCGATGATGGTACACGCCGTTCCCCCGGAAAACTGGGTCTGCTTTAGGAATGCCAGCTCTTGGCCGTGCTGCTGTTCATTAACCTTCTCGAACTGACCCGGTGACGTTCCAAAGACACGCCTCTGCAACAGAGCCTTCCTGGAAGTATACACACACTCTCCTGGAGATTCCCTCCTGGTGAGGGGCCACGGAGAGAACCTCCCTGAATCTTGACCTCAGAACTTGGGACGCGCCGCTCACCCAAAACCACCAGGTTCACTTAGTTAACAGAAATAACCTGGTGACGTCCAAGCGGCTCTAAACGAAAGTCCAAATGTAACAGCAGCCTTCCTGCCTGGTATGGACTCATGGTACTTCGTGATGATGCTCAAAGGAGCTATAGATGGAGAATGGCCACAGTTTGGTTTTCTAGATGAAAAGCTCACGTCTAAGCTAATGGCTGATGACCCAAAGGGACTATGGCCTCCTGAAGGGCAGGCAGGGTGATGACTTGCTGATTTTGCCTTTCTAGCACCAAAAAGGATATTCCGTGTAACATATGCTCAGTAAACGCAGGCGGGCAGAAATGAATGTAAGCGTGCGCGTAGGCTCTCTTTGTGCTTTCTGTTTAACAACAGGAAGAAGTCTGAGCAGAGTCTTGAATGTCCGTGAGGGGCTTAGTCATCTCTAGTCCACGGGACTTCACTCTGCCCCAATGGCGTGGGTGGTATTCGAGGCTCGGAGGTACAGCTTCCCGCCATAATGAAGGAAACGCACAGAGCCTCGATCGTGTGACTCAGGGCGAGGGCAAATGGAAGCCTGGGCTTCTCTGCCTGGGCCTGGGGCCTCCGGGTCAAGGGCCCTGGGACTTGTGCACCGCAACACCTGGGGATCTTGGTAAAATGCAGATTCTGATTCTGTACGTCTGAGGGCCCAGATTCTGTATTTCTCACAACCCCCCCCATGCTGCTGTCCCAGTCTTTGCACCACACTTTGAATAACAAGGCTCTAGGGAGGCGTTTCAGGGTGGCCTCCTCCCACTAAAAGCAAGATGCTCTCAGATAGTTCACGTGGAGAAAGTTACTTCCTTTAGGAAGAAAGCCTCAGTTTGGGCTAGTCTTACCACTTCTGTGATACTAGCCCATCTCCTTAGACAGAGAGAAAGGCAGCAGGAGGCAGTGGAGAGAACGGGCCCCAGGCAGCCAGCGCTGGGCAGGTACCAGTGACAAGCACCAGGATTTAGTAACACTGCCTCGTGTCCGCTGTATTGATTGGACACCTTCTATTCATGTCAAGGGATGCTGATTTTCTGACTGAGCTAGGGATACAGCATTTCCTTTAAAATTCTCCTTCGTTTACAACCCAATCCAAAAATGGGCAGAAGACCTAAATAGACATTTCTCCAAAGAAGACATACAGATGGCCAAGAGGCACATGAAAAGATGCTCAACATCACTAATTATCAGAGAAATGCAAATCCAAGCGACAATGGGGTATTACCTCACAGCGGTTAGAATGGGCATCATCAGAAAATCTACAAACAAATGCTGGACAGGGTGTGGAGAAAAGGGAATCCGACTACTGGGCATATACCCAGAAAAACCCATAATTCAAAAGACACACGCACCCCAGTGTTCACTGCAGCACTATTTACAATAGCCAGGTCAAGGAAGCAACCTAAATGCTCATCGACAGACGAATGGATAAAGAAGATGTGGTATATAAAGACAGTGGAATATTAGCCCTAAAAAGGAACGCAGTTGGGTCATTTGTAGAGACGTGGATGGACCCAGAGACTGTCACACAGAGTGAAGGAGGTCAGAAAGAGAAAAACAAATATCGTATACTAACGCATACGCGTGGAATCTAGAAAACTGGTACAGATGAACCGGTTTGCAGGGCAGAAATAGAGACACAGATGTAGAGAACAAGCGTATGGACACCAAGTTGGGGAAAGCGGGGGGGGGGGCGGGGGGGGACAACGGTGGTGGGGGGATGAATTGGGAGATCGGGATTGACATATATACACTAATATGTATGAAATAGATAACTAATAAGAACCTGCTGTATCAAAAAAAATAAAATTCAAAAAAGAAAAAAATTGACCTTAGTTTAAAGGAGTTGGGTTTAAGTTAAAGGGAAAGAGAAAGCAAACAGCGGTTCTGGTGTATCAGATATAACAAAACAACTGTAAGGCAGAGTGGGCCACGTGCGGCAGATACTGTGGGAACTCAGTGACCCTCCAGATATCACATGCAAACTCTTAGAGACGGGAGCATTTTTCCAGGGAGAGACCACAGCTTCCATCAGATTCTCAAAGGTGTGAGAAAGTAAGATGGAACTAAAGAACCCACTGCTAGAAAGTTAACGAAATATCAAAGATTTACAAAGTCGACATCCTACTCCAAAAATCTAGCTCCTGAGATATTTGATAGCTTTTTAAAGACCTCTGCTTTGTCGCAATGATCCTCAAAAAGCAGTGTTGTCCTATAAAGGTTATTAAATAGCCCTTCTTCTTGCAAAGCAGTGTTCCAGGGAGGCCTCAACCCACTGAACGCGGCTCTTCTAAAAGAAATCCACGAGAGGTGGACATTCCATGAGCATCCGTAATCTCAATGCACGCTGACAGAGACGTATTAGCCTTCACAGCGACTACTGAAACGAGCCAGGGACGTGCTTCTTACCTCCAGCTCCAGCTCCTCTCTCTCCATCTCCTGATGGATGCCTTCAATGTAGTCATTTGGATCGTAGTATTCATGGGCTGAGGGATGCCTGAAAAAAAGATGAAAGACCGTTAAGGCCCTGCTTGCAGTTCTAAGTATCTGTTCCCATCACCCCATCACAAGGCCCATCAGTGCCACAGGGGCTGTTCTCAGAGGCTGAGGTCCTTACTCAGTTCACTTCTCTCTGGTTGCGTTTCCCGGCACAGTCAGGACCTCCCTCACGATATTTCCACCATCTTCTCTAAAGCCCATTTCCTCCACAAGAAGGAGTTTAGATGCGGGTTGAGGGCGAGGGATGGAGTGGGAGATTGGGGTAAGCACACGTAAGCTAGTATACGGAGAATGGATCAACAACAAGGTCCCACACTCTAGAGCACAGGGAACTATATTCAATATCCTATGATTAAACCATAATGGAAAAGAATATAAAAAAGAATGTATATATATGCATAATGAATCACTTTGCTGTACAGCAGAAATTAACACAACATTGTAAATCAACTATACTGCAAGAAAAAAAACTTGTTAAAAAAAAAAAAGATGCACGGTGAGAGAGGGACTGGCTTCGTGGCTTGCAGTGTTCATTCCCTGGCCCACTAGTCATGTGAGTCAATGTGACTAATTTCTAACTCAGTCTGTAGGTGGGAGACAAACTCTTATTGACTGCTCATGGCTTCATTCTTAGATTTTCTCTCTGGGGAGAAAAAAGCTTCACTTCAGGCAACACTTAAAGACATGTGCCGGCCTCTGAGATAGGTTCAAAGGGCTGTGAAACTGAAACTGCTATGCTGTCATCCAGGACGTTTCTTTTCAAACTTCTTTGATTGTCTCGCAACGAGAAATACATTTGACATCACCCAGTATACACGTATACGTATGCAGAACATGTGCACACAGGCACACATATGATGCATGTGTGTATATATGCAGACCCACATGTGTACACACGCCTAGGAGAACGGAAGCTTGCATTTCTCTAGGTTAACAAGTGTACAGCACAATTCACAGAGCCCACCAGCTCTTTGGAAACACCACTAATGGAACCTCTAGGACCAAAGCCAGCGGGAATTACAACATGCTCAGTCAGGTCTGTGGCTCTGAAAGGTGTCAGATGCGGATGGAGAGCTTCAGCCTGATGGTTGGCTGGGGACCCAAACCTCCGCGTTCTCAAAGGTCAACAGGGCAATCAGTGGGCTCTGGTCTTCTCACCCAGGCACTTAGTTTTGAAACAACAGACCAGACATGAGCGGTCATTCAAACGAGGGCTGGCTTTCAATTTTCTGCACCCATCAGGCAAATATGCTGCCTGCACTTAAGGGGCTGTTAGTACTGAGGACGCTGCTGGAAGGCCTGGGCTTTCAAGCCTCAAGGTAACCCCCCCGCCCCACCCCCACCCCCCCCATTCAGCCCTGATGCACACTCCTGCTGTCCTCTGACCTCGCAGCCAGAAGCAGGAGAGCACTGACCTCCGCACTCTTCTGACATTTCTCAAAATGCCCCTTGGGGGAAGAGTCATGTCATGTTAACTAGACTTAAGAGGAAGTTAAGGGTTTAGCTTCTAAAAGGCCTGTCATTGTGACGGTTCAACATCGAGAGTCAGGAGAGCCTTAAAGGCCTCATCAATGTGAAAGGCAGTTTGGGTCTAAAACGTCAAACAACTGATTTGAATGACTGTAGTCAGTGAATCGTCCAGTTGTTTCCTAGCAACTGGCAAGCTATGGAGTATTGTGGTTAAGAGCTGGACGCTGAGGTGGGACAGACCTGCCTTTCCATCCAGCTGCCAACTTTCATGGAGTACCATTGCTGAGTCTGCAGTTCCTCGTGGCACAGAAGGGACAGTCATGAGAAATGGGTGAGGTGACAGTTCTCTGCATACTGCCTTATGCACTTTGAGTGTCAGACGGGATCGGGGGCGGGGGGGCACCCCCTCCTCTACCTTTACACGCTGCCCGCCACCCAATTCACCTTGTCACGCCTGGGGAATTAGCCCTGGGTTCTGATGACAGCTAACCGTCAGAACCACGGGATGAGAGGCCAGCCTCTGTCTGGAATCTGGTAGAACAACAGGAAACGTGTGCTCACTCCAGCTACTGAGTTACTAATAGGACTCCAACAGGTATTGCTCAGAGGCTCTCCCTAGGAGAGGTGGAGATGCCCTTTGAAATAAGGCATCAAGGCAATGATTCGAACCAGCAGCAAGATGGGAGGAGGGACTCTAACATCAACCAGAGAGGCTAAGAAGGGGAGGTGGACACCTTGTCCAGAGATGTGCAAAATCACATCCGAAAAGCCACCTTAAAATGGACATCTTTTAAGCCACTTGTCCACCTGAGAAAATTTCTGGCTCTTCATTTTTGTCCCTCCATATTTTACATCAATCACTAAATTACCAGTGATCGCCACTATCATTTATCCAGCGCTTACCGTATGCCACGCTGAGAACCTGCCACGCATTAGAGTTCATTTAATCCTTCAACAATCCTACGAGACGGGTACTATGATTATCATCCCATTTTAATAGAAGGAAAATGAGGCCCAGGGAAATCAACTACCCAAGTTACACAGCTAGAGATTAGGCTTTGTCCAACTCGGAGCCTCTGAACTACCTGATATCTCTGGCAGTAAGTAAGGTAAGAGGAGAGTCGTGTGTAAAGTAATTTACGTGATGCGCTGCATCACAGCTGTTATTTAATCGGTAACTGCAGTGCTTATATGAGGCATGTGTGAATTTACTCCATGGATCCAGGTTTGAAATGAGACCCAAGAAAGCAGAAGGCACAACCTCCTGGGCTCTCTTGACACTCAGAACTTGCTTTGCTGTCTCTTTAAAACAACCATCAGCATTCCCTCTAGTGAGAACTACCAAACCTTCCCACTGCCATTTGCAGTGATTAAATTTTATTCGGAAACAACTTTTATGACATTTTAAGTCATTTTGTTCTTCGAATATAATTTGAGTAACTCTGCTCCAGGGTTCTAACAAAGTAATTAATATGTCGGAGCGGTTTTGAGCAGGATTCAATTTATTGCCTCTATAAACAATAAAGTGAAACGCGGGCAACTTGGGGGAAAACTGTAAGATGTGTTCATTGTTTCCACCACACGGAAGGGAAGAAACCAACTTCTCTGTACTTCTGTGCCACACTTAACACATTTAAGATTCATCACCATGTGACTTACTCCTCGGGCAAGAGATAGGGATCCAGCACAGGTGGGGTGGGCGAGGACATCTTGGTAAGAGCCATGATGTGCTCGAAGGTGATGTCCGTTTGGGTTCCCGTGTCCACCATCTGTGACTCTGAAGGAGGCGTGAACATTTTGGTCCGTGGCGTTCGCCTCAACACCTGGACCACGATGGGCTCCTTAGCTGTCTTGAAGGCTTCCACAGCCTGGTCATGAGTGGCTCTGGATAAGTCTTTGCCATTAACCTGTCGAAAAACAGTAGAGGGGGAGAGGATTATAATTAAGCAGAAGGCGGAAAGACGGTTTTCGTGTGTAAGCAGCTAAAAGGAAAACGTGCGGGCGTCCGAGGACTTCACTGCTCTGTTTCAGGTTTCCCCAGGAATGCCTGGTGGGAAGGGGGTAGGTTTGGAGGTGTGCAGATCAGGCATGAAATAATAAATCTCACGGCGGGGAAGGCGTGGCTTCCCACTGGAGTGTCTTTAACACAATTTCATCCCCTTCTCATCTTGCCTGGGAGAGAAAAGAGCAGCCTCAGGTTCATAGCCTTTATCATGCCATACTAACTAACTGGTAATTAATTATATTGTTCTGTTTTAATGGTGTGTATTTTCCCAGTTCCTGTCAGGTGAGATTAGTTTCCCTTTTATGGAAGCGATATGACATTTCCTTCTTAAATGAATGCCTTTGCTTTTCCTTAAAAAGTCAATGAGAATATTAAGTAAGTGATAATACAGGTCACAGGTAGATATGGCAAGTATCAAGGAGGAACTCAAATGACCTGACATTCTGGCCCATGTTCGGGAAACAGCAGCTAGCTTAACTGCTGTGTTGTTTCCCACTGTGCGCACAGTCCTTTGCTACTGCTGCATCCTCAATGTCTACACTTACCGAGTGCCCACTGTCCACCACATGACTTAAATGAAGACGCCTCTTAACACGTCCGTCATCACAGTCATGGGAAGCTGGCAAGACCAGAAGTACGTGCATCCCTCTCCCCTTATAGCCACAAATAAACTGCGCAAGATGACGTTGCTGGTGACTGATGGGTCAGAACTTCGGACGCTGTATCCAGCATTCTTTCCAACGATAGAATCCGAACTAACTGAACACGGCTGTCTTTAGAACAGCTTACACGAGAGGAAACAGAAGCCGGAACGTTATGTCTAGAAAATGAAGTTATTCCAAGCAACATGGAAGCTCAGCTATTTACCCTCCCCGTCCCATTCCCCACAGCAAAGGACTACGACACTGTGTTCCGATAGCGAGGTGATGTCTAATGATTGCACTCACATGACAGTTATCAGGCTCTGAAATATTTTGATACCATCCCCCAAGTGGTATGTATACTGCTTAAAGGCAAATATAAAATGATGGTATAGGAATCATATTCTGCAGAATATATGTTTGTAGAAGTTCCCTGGCTTCTCAGATCTTCTCTGGACAGCACCACTGACAAACTCATGTCATTTATTTGTAAATGCCAAAACCAACACCGAACCTTTGCTAGTCTGGCGTCTACGTGCCCCACCTTAGCATCGTGTACTTCAAAGCACACTGACGATTAGGTCTGTCCCCCGAGGTAGAGCACTTCAGTTTCTCTTTGCCAAGCAGAACATGAATACCGATTATGCAGCAGTTTTTCTGTTTTTTTTTTTTCCCTAAGCCCTTTCACTCTGGCCCTACAGGGACAAGAACTCTAGGTTGGAGTGCCTTGCAAACAACTGCTGGGTTGAGGAATAGATGTCGGATTCTTTCCTTGTAATGAAGCCCAAATGAATCGCCAGTGGAGGTTATTAATGATTTGGATTCAGTCCACTTAAGTAATTTACTATCATCATGAGGGAGTTAGGCAGAGCAGCAACTGTGGGCTGCAAAATGACTCAGGTGCACCAGTAAATAAGTGAATGGCTGAACCATCAAACTCTTACCATCCCTCACCCTGGAGGAGTGGAAACACCAGGAGTTAACACCACGGCCGTCTTCATTCCTCCTCCATGGAGGACAGAATGAAAGGACATGAAGGAATTCTTCCTAGCTTTGCAAACCAGTTGAGCACCTCGACCCCTTCCCTGCTCAGAGCCTAGAACTCTGAGGGCTTGGGGATGAGGTGAGGGCGGGGGAATGAAGCCCAAGTTGGAGTGCTGTGAAATTCACGCCAAGGCTGAACTGTCTGAGCCGTATTTTCCATTAATGCGTGACACCGGGAGTCAAATCATCTACGAATTTATGATGCCATAGTAGATTTCTCCCTGGATTAAATGAATGCCGTAGACAGCACCCTGAGGAGATGTCGGTTTGGCCAGTGCCAGCTCGCCATGCTGGGGATGGCTTCTGCTAAAGGTAGTTTTACCCACAGTGAACTCACAGTAAGACTTTTGAATGGGTCTGCAAGTTGGCCTTTTGCCAAACAGGAACGAGCATGGGACTTTCTTCTAAGGGAGCCTTCCAACTGTGTCTTAAAAAAAAAAAAGAGAAAGCCATCCTAGGAGTCTTTACGTTTTATCCACATAATTAGGTCTTGCAATACCTCAGCGGAAAGGTCAGCTGCCTGATAAAAAGCACCCCTCCTTGTTCCTCCTGCTTCCTCTCTGCTGCAAGAGCTTGGACTTTTGTTTCCTTTCCACCAGATCAGAGAGCATTCCCTCTGGGGGAGACCTGAGATGTGGGTTTAATTGGCTTTAGCCCATTGTGGAGGTCTGGTCCCTTTTGCTTAGACATGGAGCCGGGTCTCTGAGGCCAGGTTAACACACTAAGGGATGCAGAGCAGCAAAACAGAGAATTGGGGTCTCTTGATGATTATCATTGAGCCAATGAACCGACCAAGCTTAGAACCTCTTAACCCCAAACTTCCTGTCATATTTGATAACACAATCCTCACACTTGAGGCCATTTTCACTTGTATTTTAACTCCCTGCAGCCCCAAACACCCCAATAGGTATAGATATTGCACCGATGTACTGTAAAGTTAGACAGGAGTGTAGTATTTGTTCCTACAGACATTCCTCTGATGTGTATAAAACAGGGGGTGAAAATGCTTTTCTGATTAGGAGTGTATTTTACTCAGCTTATTATGATTATTATTTTGTACAGAAAAGTGATGGCAACTATTGCTTTCTTGTACAGGTGTCTAAACCAATGCTAGAACCACTAAGCAGATGCTTAAATGGTACCTACAACACTTAAAGGATGGACTCGTCTGCAGCAGTCTAAGCTAAGAAGATTCTCGGGGGCAAAGAGCTGCCCTGTGTCCGGGCACACACGATTACAGACGCAGGCAAGCTTTTCCGAATCTCTCTGACTTTGGGTATTATTCAATGGCACTGATGCATCGGCACCCATAACATCCCGAGGGCCTAAGATGCAGAGAAAGAGGAGGTGGCAAATCCCAAGGGAGGCCAGGAACTTGGTCGGCGACTGTGAAGCGTCCTCTCATCCCCCACCAGATCGTCACCCCCGCTCACGGCCGGGTCCCACAGAAAGGCAGTTCTGACCACTGAAGCTGACCCAACAATTTCGGGAGCCCGGTGCCCTGTATATGTTAATCGAACACAGTTCCAATATGCCGCTCCACAAGCCAGGGGACCCGCTCCTTTCTTACGGCTCAGGGCTGCAGTGCCCAGGGGCTCAAACTGTGGAATCAGACCGGGGTTAGACTCCGGACTGTCGCTTTGGACAATTTATTTCCCTCTGAGTCTTGGTTTCCTCATGTGCAAAATAAATGTAATTATAGTGTCACGCCTCTTAGGGTTATTATAAAGTTTAATGAGACAATCTACTTTACAGCCTAGCATGCACATCATAAGAGTTTACTAAGATACCAGTGCTCACGGGGATCCTACCCCAAAACAGTCACATTTTCCCAGGAGAAAAGAGTCTGCAAATCAAAGAAGCAAAATGCAGCCTAGTTAGGTGGTCTTGAGAGGCATTTGTACACTGAGAGGCTTCTTGATTTTTCAGGGAAGTTCCCAGCCCAAACGTTCCTCAGCTACCGACATACATATTGATATTTTCAGTCCGCAGTCTGGGATTCTCTGGAGCGGGCGGTGCAACGGAGAAATCTTACAGGACGACTCGACCCCTGCCACACAAGCTTCCTGACAACGTATTTTAGGCATCATTACATTCTCTTAAAAGACGATGAGACAAGGCAGGAACTTACTCTCCTAGACAATCCATTTTTGCGGCCAAATTTGTTTGCAATTACCTTGTGCACATAACACTTATTACCCTGTCATCTTGGAATCACATCACTGAGAGACTTAGCGAGGTGATGAGTCCGGTGCATGCCGTCAGCCAACCGAGAATGACAACCTTTATTCCCGGGATTAGCATTACATGTACATTACACAAGACGGCGGTGATGATGGCTGCAATTACAGGCGCAATGCTCATCCTGTGACGTTTGGCCCAGTCAAATTAAATATCATTAACTCGCCCAATTGAGCAGATTGCCTTTAAAACAGTTTATGCAGCTCTAAAACCAAGGAAATGGAATGTTTGGGGAGAAAAAACGCTGATGGTAAACTTTATTATAAATTAAATGCTTACGTTATTCACCTAAGGCTCTGGATGGTCCCCTGGGATGTAGGTGCCATTAGGGTGAAAATCCAATTCCTTTATCTCAGGGCAAACATCACTGCTGCAAAAGTGACAGGACACTAAGGGACCTTCAAGAGGTCCTTTAGCATACGATCTCCAGGGACAGGATGCCGAGGGCACGGAAGGATTCCCTCCCGGTTGCATTTAAGCCTGGGTAGCATGACTCCGGCTCTTTGCATGAGGTGCCCGTGGGTATGTTTTCCACGGTCCTGAGAACGAACGCAAAGCTGGTAGGTTTTTCCACATGGGGGTACATTTCATGGATAACCCAGCTGTCCATCTTTCACCCATTCACCAAGTATTTTCTGAGGTTACTCAGGGAGACCTGTTCCCCTCTTGGCTGACGGGATACCACTTGGAAGGATTTCTTGGGGAAAAATGAGGCCACAGGAGGTGCAAGCCACTTAAGAAATGGTCAGATGAAATGCACTGTGGGTAGCATTTCACCGTGGCATCTAATGAGAGGTTGGATCTGGCCGAGGAAGGCAAAATCTACACACGCTGGAACGGTAATTAAGCTCACGACCTAGAAAGACTCTTGGTTTTCACGGTCTACCTAGAAATTCTACTGGTGAAACTACTGTCATACGCTTTTTAAAATCACCTTTCAAAACAGGAGCCAGAAAGCTTTCAAAGTTCCCTACAACATAATTATAAGCATTTCGTGGTATTTTAAGATCTATCTGGAAAAGACATAGCATATTCTCTCTAAATTAGGCAATACCTTTCTATTTATGGGAAGACAGCTGGTTTCTGAGGATCTGCGTATCACAATCACCTCGATTTCTATTACCTGTGCAAACGACCCCAGTATAAAGTGCTAATGCAGTTTTCAATTCAGCCTACTATAAATTACGCCCCGGGCTAAAACCCCGGTTTTATAGGGTTCATTTAATTAAATACAGGGGCAGTGATTGCATTCTGTAAAATATCACACCTATGTTGTCAAACTAATTAAAACTTAGATTCCACTGGAAGCAATAGACGATAATAAACTACACACCGAAAAGTAAAAGGTTTCAAGCCCTGATTTAGGTTGGATTAAAAAAACTTCTTTCATTCAGGCAAACTCCTGTCTGCCTTAATTTATTTCAAATTTATAGTCTGCTCTGGGGCTTGATAAAGGGAAGGCCAACTTATCTAAAATAGAGGTATTATGGCGGTGAAGAAGGAATATGGGTCTTAGTGAACAAATGGTGTTCAAATTAATATGTTTCTGTGCAAAGTACTCACTTTCAAGACGGTATGAACAAGGAGAGTACACTCACAGAGACCTCAGTTCCGATGTAGTAGAACTTACGTCTGTACGGGTGCATTCGGTTTGCAGTAAGGACCGCAGTGAGGTTTGTCCATGGTAATTTCTAAATGTGTCCTGATGTTTTGTTCCTAGGTTTGGTATTTCTTCAACGGGAAGATCGCCTCATTATATTCTGAGTGCCCTGTGTGGATGAAATGTATAGCCTGGCTAATGTTCCTATCAGAGGAGTCTTCCTTCTGTCAAACTTAAGCCTATCATGTTTCAAAATGCTTTACTGTTTTTTTTTTCCCCTAAATATAGAATATACATGGCTACCAGCCTCCGAGTGATAGATGACACATCTTAAAGAAAGAGGCTAAAAATCATAGATGTACTCAGATTAAAAAGTATTAGTCCTACACTATTACAAGATGCTTTTCTTCTCAGGTCAAAATCCTATCTTCATCAACAAAATGCTGCTTATCTCCTTTTGGAAGCCTTGATTTCATCACCCCGAAATCCCATTGTGAACGATAGGTCACAGAGGTCTATTAAACTACAGTGGTTTTGAACCATTTTGCATCTTAAAATGAACATGCCTACTTTAACCTCATCTTAAAGGTGGTAATTTAAAGAAGCAGCTCAACATATCATAGGAAAGCCCAGTGGTGAGTACTTGGAAACAAGGTGTTTCTACAGCTGAATCTCTCTACAGTCTAGGTCCCTTAAGTCCTTCTTTGAAACGCGAGTGTCTTTTCCAGGTATGTATTTAATGCTGGAGGAGGGACTGGTTTCAGGTTACAAGTCAGTTAAATATGGTCCTTCACATTCCAAGGGTTCAGCGCTGTTCATCCCTGGAGGATGTTCTCGCAAATGTCTTCAACCATCCCTGCCCCTCTCTTATTCTTTCTTACTCATCTGAAAAGCCCTGGCCTATCTTTCTGGCCAATCACCTGCCTCCCCGTTTCTACCTGAAGACTAGTGATGCTGGAGAACATTCCCACAGGAGATGGCGCTGAGTCAAACGGGATCACACCCTTCACAGCTGTTTTGAGATGTGTAATTATGTACTTACTTGATTTTCCGTTGATGGCCAACATTTTCTCATGGGGCCCTAAGTTCCACAAGGGCAAGAACTGTGTGTTTTGTTCACTATAGGACACCCAGAGCTTAGCACAGCGGCTGGCATGTAGCAGCCTCGCAAATAATTTATCACCTGAGTCACCTATTCACGCATCTGTAGACTGTCCTGTTCCTCTCGTGCACAGTTGTTGGCATTTCATGGTCTTTCCTACTCTCGAAACAAAAGCATTTTCTGCTCTGATCTTACATTCATAGCTAAGATTGACACAAACCTGATTATGTGTCCATTTTTATAACTGTCAGATTCCAAACAAGAATAAAACGTGTGTTGTATCTTGTTACATACATACATATTCCGTGAGGAGTGCTTTCGATCTTAAAGCGTCTCCTGTTCCATTTATTGCCACGATCAAAGTGGTATCAAGGAAAGTACCCTCTGATGTTTTGGAGAATGAAATATATGAGGCCCAGAGAGGTCTTGGAGTGTTTGTGAAGCAACAAGGCAGCCCTAGCTAAGCCCTAGCTAAGCTCTCCTGAAGTTCCCTGGGTTCTGAACTTGCAGGTGACAAGGTGGAACCACTAGAAGTCAAAAAGGAACCTTGAAAAAAAAAAAAAGGAACCTTGATCCCCAATGGAGAGGAAAGAAATAAGAAATACCAAATTGACAGACCTCACCGAAAAATCCGAAAATGGGAAATAGCTTCTTTCTCTTTCTCGGACCATTTTCTCTCCTCCCCATATCTGTCCTCCCCCTTCCAGCAGTGGCGCAGACTCAACCGTGAGCAACGTGCCCAGGCCGGGAGGTGATGAGGACAGGTGGGCTACAGGTGTGTCCGCCCAGAAGAAGGCGGGCCCTTCTCTAACTCACAGCGAAAGCCAGAAGGGCTGGCCTTGGGCCCGCTCGGGTACCCAGCTCTGGAGTCGGGTGTGGTGGAAGCGCGTGATGGCCTGGCCTACGGGCATTTACACTTGAGTCCTGGATACATGGAGGGGACTGCTGGGCGCTCAGCTACCTCACCCTGCGCCAGGAGGGTTGTCAACAGGGGTCCTCCCTGAGGACATCCAGGTTGAACACTGAGGAAGCTCTCTGTGCGGCATCGCTCACCTTGGTACCTAATGAGTGAACAGAATACGTGAGGCCAAATGCTGGAGTCTCTGACACGTCAATCGTGATACAGCCAACAGGGGGACAGCGCCCTGCTGTCCTGCCAGACGAAGACTTAGTCTAAGCACTCTGTCTACGTTAACTCACGTAGTCTTCCCATGAGGGTGGTGCTACTATCATCACCATTTAACGGGGATGAAATCCAGAAGCACAGAGAGTGTTTGTGCACCTGAAGACCTTCCGCTAAGGATGCTGGTGGCTTTCACCTTGAATTGGGAGACGCACGCTTAGTTCAGAAGGGTTCACGCTTCTTTCTACACGTCAAGTTTACTGCATTTAACCATCCATATTGGCATGATCTCCTACGGTAACAGCAAATACAGCCGCACGTAGAAGGAACAAAGCGTGGCCAGGTTTTTGCAAGCATCACAGCAAAGCCTTATGAAAACCATTTTATGTCATTTCCATCTCCTTGGTATAAACTTCATATTGGTCTCATATATCTCCTGTACAAACTTAAATTTGTCAGTTGATTTCCTCAGACTAGAGGGCTGGCTAGAATCAAATTTCTACCCTCAGGTCTCTGACCATTAGAGGAAGGGACGTGTAGGAAGATTCTTCCATCAACAGAATTGTCGTCACACAGGATTTACAACAATGTTTCGTGATGTTTCATGTCACCACGGTCATTTAAGTTTCAAGTGAGGAGGGGCTTCTAACAGATACTGCATGAAGACGGGCAAGAAGAGGCAGGAGTTTTACATGTGATGGGGGTCCGCGGTGAAGGTTGTAAGCTCCAGCCCGAGGGCTGATTGCCTCGGCTTCAACGTAGGCCGTGTCACTTATGTGCTGTAGCATCTTGGGCAAGTTAACCTCTCAGTGCCTCAGTTTTCTTACCAGCGAAATGGGTTTACAGCAGGACCTATCTCGTTGGGTGGTGTTAGAATTAATTAGGCTGTGCAGAGAAAGTAATTAGGGTGCATGGCCCTGCACAGAGTGAGGGCTCCATAAACGTTAGCTATCTGTTGTCCTCACTCATTTGGAGAATTACTGGGGAACCCATCATGTGCCAGGCACTGATACAGTGGTAACCAAGGCCCAGTAACACTGGGTAAAGAATGAACACTGTCGGGGCTCTGGGGGGAGACACACAGGGGTCTGAATCCCTGCTCCGTTTCCCAGACGTGTGACTTTGGGTAAATCATTCTACCCCTGTGCCTCAGTGTCCCAGTTGGAAATGGGGGACATTAAAGTATTTCGCTCCTAGGGTTTTGAGACAAAGATCTAAGCACAGGGCCCAGTGTTAGCTGTTGTTATAACCCTACAAACCTGGACAAATTACCTACCCTGTGCCTTATCTATAAATGGAGTTGTAAAGATTTGTAGAAAAGGGCTTAGAAGGGAGTCTGGCTCGTAGTCACCACTTTTACAGGAGATACTGGCCCACATGTGGTTCCTAAAAATTCCAGCTGTCAAATTTCAGTAAATGCTTAGCTGCAAATAAATCACATAAGAACACCCATAAAACAGATCTTACGTCCCACTCATTTATGGGGAAAGAAAGCCTCTTCTGGATCCTGGCATCCATCTCAAGGATGTGATACTGTGCACTCCAAGCACTGGGTGTTTGCTCTGTGCCAGGTGCTGTGCTAAGTGCTTTACGTGCACAATTTCATCCCATTTCACAGTAAGAAGGTCAATGGTGACCAGGAAGTAAAAGCCCGAGGAGTGCTGGCAGCTTCCTAAAAGATGTGCAGCTCATGAGCAGGAGAGATGGGATTTGAACAAGGCCTGCCCAACTTCAAGTGCACGCTCTAACCACTGGGCAGCACAGCTGGACTGCTATGACCCAACCTCAGCCTTGAAGCGAAGGGAAGTGTTAATGGCTGATTATACTGACCCCAAGAAGGGATGGTGGGATGAAACTGGGATGAAACGGTGTCATCAGAAAGACAGAGGGGTGGGCCCTAGACAAGGAACATACTCTCAAGTGGGAAGAACAAAGATCCTCGTCAAAGGAGGACATTCACTGGACGTGCCTTGCTGGGGATGGGTGGGCTCCTCCATGCCGAACCAGGTGGGCTCACCTTTCCCAGGAACTCGTGGTGGTAATGACACCACATGTAATGATGTTCACTAACCCATCCCTTCCTACTTAACTGCAGAGAAGCTCAAAGCAGAGGGGAATCTATCTTTTCTCTAAATTCTTTTCTCACTAAGTTGTCTCATCAGATTTTAGCCTGTCTGTCCTACGAACGTCCATGTCCCAAGGCATGTTGTGAAGCTCTGGCAACGGAACACCATTTAAAATAGTCCAATTAGGGCAAAAGTAGTCTTTTGTTAAAAAAGAACATTCTTGAGCAGTAATGAAATAAGTAGCCTCAGAGTTTCTGAAGCCTTTGAATCTTAAAGAGGAGTCGGGCCAAGAGATCTAATTGCGAAAAATGCTTACTGGCCTTAACGACCTGCACTTTATTTGCTGCTCTTAACAAGATTATGAAATTTCCTAACTATCTCTAAAGAACACGAAGGTCAGGCAACAAACCAATGAATTCCACAAAGAAAAAGCTAAAGTTGATTCACTTTGAATAGAATTTCCTGGCGCTCAAGGATTTGTGTAACCTCAACAGTGATTTGGAATCTTGTTTGTTTGTTGTCGGTTTTCTATCCAAAGAAAATTATGATGCGTATCACTTAGATGAAAACTAATTTTGGCTCCTGCGTCACCAACTAGTTCATTTAGTGGTCTACAGACCAATTAGTAAAACGTCTGTTAAAATGACTGTGGAGGATCCTTGAAGAAAACGCTGTAGAAATTAAATGTCGTCTTAGTGGTTAAAAAAAAAAATCAGTTGAGAAGGGCCTGGTGTCAGTATGAAAATAAAACTACCCCTGAATGTTTAAAGAATGGCTAGTTTTCCTTCTGTCCTCATATAGGAGTAATCATTAGTTGGCTTGTCCATAATCACCTTTCTAAATGAATTATGCTGTATCTTCTCAAATACCTCCAATTTCCTAAAAAGCATTTTTAAAAGTTCCACATCAGGGGAAAACTAGAAAGCAGGGCTGGAACTCGAAATGTCCTCCAAAGACCAAAGCTACTTGATTCTTTGAACAAATACTGTCTAACACTTCTGAGTATCTTCTATGTACCATACACGAGGCTTAGCACTGTACACTCAATCACTCATTCATGTGCAATCAGCACACGAATAACAAAACCTGGGAATGGTTATGTGCCCAATACCCCTCCTGAAACCCCAGTGCATTAGTGAGCAAAACCAGAAATGGGAGCTGCCCCAGGCAGTTCATAGTCTGGGTAAGGAGACAGATGCTAATAATCGCGTAACTGAGGGAAGGAAAGAGAACCTGGCAGGGTTAAGAGGGTGGGTGTTGGGAAGAGGGGGCTCCTCTGAGGAAGAGACGTTGAGGACAAATCAGAAGAATAACCAGGATTTACGTGGAGAGGAAGAGAGGAGAGATTATTGCAGACGGAGGGAGAAGCATGTGCAAAGGCCCTGAGGCTGGACGAAACCTGGTACACGAGGATCAGGATAGGGGGAACAGAGATGCTTATGTGATGAGACTAGAGGGGTGGGCGGGTGCAGACGATGTTGACCCTCAGAGGCTACAGAAAGGACTTTGGTTCTGAGATGATTTAAGCGAGGGTGGGGGGTGTGGTGGGGGATGTGGTGGAGAGGTGACAGGACTCAAAGGCTACGTGTTCAGGTTTACGTCTTAGAAACATGATCATAGCATCTGGCTGCTGTGTGAAGAATGGACTGGAAGAGGCTAGGAACGAGGCGACTGAGTGGCACAAGCAGACCAAAGAGATATTTGGAAAGTGGAGCCCTCCCAACCACCAGGGGAGCTCTTTCCATTTTCACAGGAAGTTGAGACTCAAGAGGGTAAGTGACTTGCCTAAGGGTTTCCATAGCTATTCAACAGGAGACCAAGTTCAAGCTCGCCCGAGCTACTAACTCCAAATATAGCATTCTTTGCAAAGTAAAATACCTGTTGAGGTGTGACTATCAAGACAAAACAAACGCAAGCTCCAAATCTCAACACCTTGAACTGCATAGGGACCTAAGCAGGTCCTGGGTTTCTTGATAATGTGGGTGGTTCTGCTACTGGGTTACTTCCTGCCTAGAGGCTCTCTGTAATGGGCGGGGTCCTAAGTCCCGGCTCCCTGCTCCTTCTTGGGGTGCTTTCCTCACAAGTTCACGTGGATGCCGAGAGCGTCCTGCCCCGACCGAAGCTCCTAGTTATTGCTGGAGACTTTGCTTCCTAAGACTCTGGAATCCTGGATCTCCACCCTTTTGCGGGAAAACCATAAGGAGCTTAGATTAGAAGAGGAAGAACGGTTTATCTTGCTGATTGATTGAAAAAGCTACTCAATCTCGAATCTCAACAATCCTCTCTGGCAAACGGGACACATGTTCCCCAGCTTCAAAAAGCGGAGCTCCACCCACTTGCTCCTAACACTCTTCGTCCTTCACATAAACTGTCCCACGTTATTGGTGTTTTAGTATGAAAAATGCAAACCATGTCCACTGATGAGAATTTTTGGATTTTTAGTTTTGACCGTTACTGGACATCAGCAGTTCCAAGCGGTATTACGATAGCTAACTGTGGGCATTTTCATTATGAAAAATTTCCTAATCTTCCCACAGGGAGAGGTAAGAAGGGAAAGAAAAACTGCAGAATTGAAGCCTGCAGTTTGGCAGGACAGCCCTTGGTTTGGTTTTGTTCTGTTTTTGGGGACAGCCCTTGTTGCGCACGTGTTCTCAGAGTCGGGAACATGACTCCATATTTTATGCTAACAGAATCATTTTGGGGAGTGATGCTGCGTAATTGGGGGACGGGTGCCATTTCACTGCTTATCTAGTTGACATAATTACAGCACAAAAGCTAACCTCGTGTCTGTCCTCAACTTTGGGAAGATTCTATGTTTTTAATTGCAAGTTACTGTTCAATTTGTTAAGGAAATTTAGGCTAGAGGAGAAAATATTTGCCTCTTTTCTGCTGGGTTGAGATGTATTTCTAAATTTGAATAACATTTCCAAAAGGAAAAACACTTCATCCTACCAACTCACATTTCATCTGTAATATGTACGACTACTCCGTTTAGGAGTGCTTACATGCAGTAATGAATCCGGACACGTCTTTCCTGGATTGCCAAAACAGTCATACTTTGCTGAGACCCCTCCCTTGCAACCAGAGCCCAGGAACAACTTTACATCAATAGATTGTATAAATCCTAAGTTACCTCCACTGAAATATGCAATTACTTCGTGGCTGCTGTGAGAAATTAATGCAGATTTCTGGAAATACTGCCTGTGAAAGAAGAACCAATGAAAATGAGTGGGAATAACCAACTCTGGAGACATCTACGGTGGAAGAAACAGAAACTGGGAAGATTTAGAACCTTTATGAATCAAAAATAAACTTAAGTTGGTACTCCTTTCTCAAAGATTTATAAATGTGATTTACAAATGGCACGAAAAGAATAATGATGACATTCTAGGATATTTATCACCTCTGAAATAGGAAATAAAATGACTCTCCCTCTTGACTTCACAGGCATTGAAGGGCTTAAACTACGACCCCATTATAATAATTGATCCTCGCTTTTTTTTGGTGATTAAACTCTGGGCAATAAGAACGGCAGAATAATTGCATATTTCAACTGCACAGAATACCTAGCACATAGAAGGCCCACGATAAGTCTGTTGAACTGAGCAAAAATAAAATTAGAGATATTTGTAGAAAAGATGAACTGGGTTAAAAGTACTAAATCACATACGCACGAGTCTTGTCCTTGATAAATGCTGGGAACCAAGAAGATCAAGTAAGCAAAATATTACACTTTTTGTCAAAAGAAACCACGGGTCCTTTCTGGGCCTCAGTTTCCTCACCTGTAAATGAGGGGATTACTCTAGGTGGTGATGATGATGACTTTTAATGTAGGATGAATCGCAGTGGACCCTGGGGCCCTCCTTGATTATCTCTGATTACCCAACACCTGGCCTACGCCTTACAGCCTTTCTAGACACAATCCCATAATCCCCTGCTCCAACAATTCAGTCACCTCCTGGGAGCAAGACCTGTGTCCCTAAACCCTTTCACATCCTCTGGATACTCACTTAAAACCTCTTGATTTCCCACTAGCTAGCTACCTCACGTTTGGTAGTGTATATATGTCCGTGCCTCTCTCTTGCTTTGACAGCTAGTGGGAAGCAGCCGCAGAGCACAGGGAGATCAGCTCGGTGCTTTGTGACCGCCTGGAGGGGTGGGATAGGGAGGGTGGGAGGGAGGGAGATGCAAGAGGGAAGAGATATGGGAACATATGTATATGTATAACTGATTCACTTTGTTATAAAGCAGAAACTAGCACACCATTGCAAAGCAATTATACCCCAATAAAGATGTAAAAAAACAAACAAACAAAAAACCTCTTGATTTCACTTTCTTGCTCTCCATTTTGGTTACATGGAAGCATCCCATCAGAGTAGCACGTCCTTTCAGTCATCCCCCTGACTCTCAGGTCCAGCAGGGGACACAGAGGAGACGGACCCCTTGCCTGCAGCCACCTGGAGAAACTTTGTTTAGATGACAAAACAACCCTGAGTATGTTGCAGGGAAGTGAGCCATGGGGTGCTCCAGTGAGAGGGTGGCCAGCCCTCCATTCTGCAATCTCTCTTCTGCTATTGGATGGTTAGAGAGCTTTAATAATTGAAGCTGAAGAGGATAATCTTGTGAGAGGAAGGAGAATAAAACCGCTTGCAGGGGTGCAGAACTCTAGTCTCTAGGATGGAGAAGAACCTGCAGCGTTTTCTAAGATGATTTATTAGACATGGGTAGAACTTGCTAGAAACCTACCAGGAGCAAATCATCTGGGAAGGAATTAATGAACCAAACAAAACACTTGACAATGCAATTAGAATATGAGGAAATGTAGGGGTTTTCCAAAGAGAGAGAGAGAGAGGCAAGTGTGTGTCCATGATTTTGATTATGTCATACAGAAGGCTGGAAAAAGAATGGAATAATATTTTTGAAGGTAAAGTTATCACAGGGGGAGACGGAGATGGCTGCGGTTGATATTTGCAGTTTGGATGCTTCAGGAGAGTTAGCAAGTGTGCCCAGATGGGTGGAAATTCACTTGCAGCTGTGTTTCAGCAAAATGGTGCGTGGGTCTGAGAAACAGAAATAAGACCGCTGGCGGCAAAAATGATTCCCCATCACGCGCAGCGGCAGAGGGCAGCCGTGCAAACACTGTGTTTCTCTTCAGTTGCTTTAGGCAACAGTAGTTTTTTTCCCTCTGTTTTGGTTTGGGTTTAAAAAGGGATTTTTCCTTTTTAAAACCTTTTCTTAGTTGAGTTAGAAACCAAGAGTCTGAAGCTCTGGAGACTTCCCTTCGACCTCATTTCATCGTGCCTGTCGGATGAGCTCACTGAAACACAAGCTCGGCAGTGGTAACATTCGCTGTGTGTGTCCAGAGGAAACTTCTGGCTGCATACCTGTGCTAACTGCTATCCTAGGCTTTGCAGACAAACTCTATCTGGGAATAATATAGGCTCCTTTTTATTGATATGAATGTATAAGTCTAAATACATAGTTAAAAAAATTTTAAATTGAAATATAGTTAATTTACAATGTTGTGTTAGTTTCAAGTGTATGGCAAAGTGATTCAGTTATATATGTATGTGTGTGTATATATATATATTCTTTTCCATATTCTTGTTTTAATTTTAGGCAATAATTTTTTTAAATTGAAGTATAGTTGATTTACCTTTTCATACTCTTTTCCATTATGGTTTATTACAGGATATTGAATATAGTTCCCTGTTTTCAAAATCTACAGTCGGACAACTTATGTGCCCTCATCCCCTTCGCTAGCATTTTTTTTTTTTAATTTATTTTATTTTTTTTTGTGGTACGCGGGCCTCTCACTGTTGTGGTCTCTCCCACTGCGGAGCACAGGCTCTGGACGCGCAGGCTCAGCGGCCACGGCTCACGGGCCCAGCCGCTTCGCGGCATGTGGGATCCTCCCGGACCGGGGCACGAACCCGTGTCCCCTGCATCGGCAGGCGGACTCTCAACCACTGCGCCACCAGGGAAGCCCCTTCGCTAGCTTTTTTAGTTTAGCAGGGAGATGGTTAATATCAAAACATTTCTTCTTTTAAATATACGTCACACAGTCACAACACCACCTACACAGACCTTTTATTCGTTCAAAAGTGTTTTCGTCGGCTGGAGCTCAACGAGTAAGTGTCAAAGTTTGCATAGCATGCTGGAAACAAAGCCCTCTCTGGATAGCGAAGCATACGTGGGACATGTGCACGTGAAAGTAATGATACGCTTCTCCTAGAATCCGGGACTCTTTCTGCCCCAGAGCCTCTGTCTGGGGACCCGTGACTATTCACAGGTCAGGAAGCCAGCCTGGCCGCCATGACTCAGTCCTAATCCCCATTACAAGTGCCCCGAGTGCTGGGCACAGGTGTGACTTCACCTGAGAGGCAACGTGGCGATGAAACTCCATCTCTGAGTGGTGAGAACTGTGAGGGCCGTAACCTTTTTAGTTAGCTTTGCAACCACTGCAGCATCGTCAGTGGCTGTCCCGATGTGGCACACGGTCGGCGTTCGAAAAATAACCTATTGGGGCTTCCCTGGTGGTGCAGTGGTTGCGAGTCCGCCTGCCGATGCAGGTAACACGGGTTTGTGCCCCGGTCTGGGAAGATCCCACATGCCGCGGAGCGGCTGGGCCCGTGAGCCATGGCCGCTGAGCCTGCGCGTCTGGAGCCTGTGCTCCGCAGCGGGAGAGGCCAAAACAGTGAGAGGCCCGCGTACCGAAAAAAAGAAAATAAAAAAATAACCTATTGAACAAATGACCGAATCTGAGCATTTCCTCCAAACGTATGGCGTCATTCCACCTCTGCATATTATTTTGGGGAAGACTTGGCCTTACGGACATCTCCTGAAAGCCCTGTTCTCCACCGCTGCTTTAACAGAAATGACTTAGCTACAGTGGTACCCAGTGATGTCCAGAAGCTGGCCTTCCTGGATTCATTCGCGGCGCTTTACGCATTGCCCTGGAGACTTACGACCCATAACGATGATCCTCTTTGACCCAATTTTGGAGACCTGGCTGCCCCCGCCTCCTCTAGAAATGCCAGCTTTCTCCCTTGGTCCCCATAGATCGGCTTGTTTGACAATATATAACAGTGTTCAGTGCAATATCGTGCCGTACATACACTCAAACATATCACAGCTCACTTGCACACTCCCAACACCCTAGGCAGAGGGGGAGTTTGTATTCCTATGCTTCAGAGGAAGAGTCTAAGGTTCAGAGAGGCTCAGAGAACTTTCCACAGCACAAAGTTACTCCATAACACGGCCCTGAGTTTCCCCCTTTTATACATCAACTCTGAGTAAAACGAGGTCTCTGGTTTGTCTTCTCAACTAGGCCATGAATGCTGTGAGCACAGGGGTTGTTTTCAGTCTTTCTCTCAGCATGTGGCCCAGAGAACAGAGTAGGCACTCAATACATGCTGCCCGTAGGACCACCAGAGGGTGACCCTCAACTGGGGTAAGCTTCAGGTGGAATCCCTCTCCTGCCTTAATCAAACAACAGGATGAACTTCCACTTGAAGGCAGTATCACACTGATAACATCATATAACCTCTAAAGCTGTAGACCTACCTCCATTTAAAAGAGGACAAAACCATGCACAGTTTCTTGGTTAGGTCTTTCTACGATGCTTTTGTAGTTGACCAACATTCCTTTGCAGTTTACCTTACGCTCACTGGTGTAAGATTTAACTTCGGACCCCCTCCTCCCTTCTCCCCACGAATGTCAACCCCACAGGGCAGGGACTTTGCTTTCCATTGCAATGCCTGATACTTAGCACGTTACCAGGACCACGGAGGGACCTCTGAGTGTGTGTGGAAGGAAAGAGTGAGGGGGTCTGCCCACATTCAGGTCTCTGCTTGAGTCAGGCAGTCCTGCGTTAGGATAACTGCTCTCCCTCTCACCAGCCACGTGATCCCAGGCAACTTAGTCAGCCTCCCTCACTAACTCTCAGTTGTCTCATCTGCAAAATGGAACTAACAATAGTACCTGGATGTTAAGGGGCTGTGTGAGAATTACACGTATATGTATGACACATGTATATAAGCCACGTGCACAGCAAATAACAGTCATTTATCATTGCTATTATTATTTATTGGATGCTAATAAACAAAACCCCCAAATCATGAGAATATATTGTCCTCGGGCCTTCACCATTCATTCGAGGATAAAGAATACGATGCTGGAATTGCTTCCTCCTTTGTCTGGACATTTCTTAACTGGGGCTGGATAGGGAATAGAATTGGTTCTGAAACCTCAGAGCCAATTGAGATAAAAGAGATGCACTAACTCTCACACTGATTTGCCCCCCTTCCTTCAGTCTTAGGGGAACAGCCACATGCTCCCAGGTTCCACTCCATGGGAGACCTTGAACGGAAACTTCATCGGGGTGGGAGAGATAAGACAGACATGCCGAACAACTCAAACTTCAATTCCTGCAAAGTTTCCAGAGGCCTAGCCCTACCCTACAAATCTTAAGCTTACAAAGTTGCTAGATCGAGAAATAAAAAGGAGAAAATGCCAGTCCGGGGGCAAGAGAGGCACCCCTTGCTAAGGAATTATTCCAAATGGGAACACATCAATATATGCAGGTAAGTGCAGCACAGGGTCGCTGGTATCTAACACGGAGAGGATGTGCAATACAAGTTACTCATGCCGGGCATTTCAAAACTAGATAAAAAGGTACGGAATCCCGGATGTAAAAGACTACTATGATTCTGCGGGGGCGGGGGGGACATCCACTGCTTTTCACCTCCTGATGCCACAAGGAATGTTGTTATGAGGGATACTTATTTCTCTCGAGGTTTTTCCAACTCCCCAAATACTGAGCAGCTGCCGGATAGAGGGAAATTGGTTCCTATCCTTTGCAGTTTTCATTTATTAAAATGCACGTCACTTTGAATGTTATGTGTGACAACCACTGACATTTTGGGCAGGGGAGGGGAATAATTAATTGTCATATAGGGTAGAACAGGAACATGTCTGGTAATTCTATGGTAAACTGCTTAACACAGGGAGGAAACTGTTATCTTCCCAGATGTCTGACAAATTACCTGTTTTCATTGGTTTAATGCTCTGAATAGTAGGTGTCTGCATTATTTAGTTTACGCATTGTTTGTTCACAAAAAAGACAACATTTTTGCCAAAGACTTCTTTACATAAAAACATGCAAACTCTTAGGAAATGTGTTTATAAAGACGCCAGCTCTGCCTGTAGTCTTATGGATGTCTTCTCTTCCATTACAACAAATGTTATGGTTTGAGAGGATTCTTTTATGGATGAAGAATGCTATATGTGAAGAAAAATATGAAATAGTATTCTATACTTTTTAAAGATCTTATAGCTTATCAACTCCTCCCCTGCCCACCTTACTATTTGTGAGTTACTTTCCTTCAGAACTGGGGGAAAGGGGAGGTTTTAAAATGAGTTATTTCTTCTTGGGTCTTTTACGAATACTTTTATTTTATTAAATATTGAATAAATTTAAAAATATCAAAGATATATGTAATTGAAAACACTGCTACAATGAAGACTTGTAAATCTCCCCCCCACTTTGAGAAAAAGAACACTACCCATATGTTATCTTGACAAGCTGAACTTCCCAAGTCCACAAATGATAAGAGCGCCATGAACAGCCCAGAAGAACGCACCGAGGTGGCTCTGCTCTGCCAGGGACCAAGAATTACTGCATAACGACAGCAGGATATAACAGATGCTCTAAGTGCAGTGCTGGTGCCGAGGGAAGAAAGGGAGCAGACCAGAAAGGCCAGAAACAGTCCCTACCACACAGGGAAGCTGGTATTGCCCCTTGATGCGGAAGAGATAGGCTTTTCTCCAAGTGGTACTGGAAAATCCATATTAAAAAAATGAAGCTGGGGCTTCCCTGGTGGCACAGTGGTTGAGAGTCCGCCTGCCGATGCAGGGGACACGGGTTCGTGCCCCGGTCCGGGAAGATCCCACATGCCGCGGAGCGGCTGGGCCCGTGAGCCATGGCCGCTGAGCCTGTGCGTCCGGAGCCTGTGCTCCGCAACGGGAGAGAGGCCACAACAGTGAGAGGCCCGCGTACCGCAAAAAAAAAAAAAAAAAATGAAGTTGGACTCCAACCTTACACCATATATAAAAAGGGTCTGTTAAAGGCAATATTTATATTAAATTTTTAGAAGAAAACAGGTGAGTAGTTCTATGACTTCAAGGTAGAGATCATGTTTCCCAGCAGAGACTAAAAGCACAAACTGTCAGAAAAGACGGATATATTTGATGACATTCAATTAAGGGATTAGGTTCCTTGGAAGACAGCCTAAAGAGAAGGGAAAGATAGTTACAAACTGGGAGAAGACGTATAAAACTACTGAGGGACTCGTATCGGACTATGTTTTAAAAAATCCTACAAACCGAGTGAAAAAGATGCAAAATCCAATAGAGAACTGGGGAGAGCCTGAACAGGGACTCCATACACAGAAAAAGAAACTCAAATATGATGAATGTACATACGAAAAAAAACACAGTCAGCTCCGTGTATTGGGGGGCTTCACATCTAGGGATACGGACAGCTGACTACATTCACTTGACTACACCATTTTATGTAAGGGACTTCTGCCCCTATGGATTTGGGTATCTGCAAGGGCTTCTGAAACCAGTCCCCTGAGGATACCGAGGGTATGTGCTCAACTTCATTGAGGATTAGGGAAAAGCAAATTTAAACCATAGTGAGCTACCTCTCCATGTAAATTACATTGGAAAAGTTAAGAATTCAGACAGTACCAAGTGTCGACAGGGATGTGCAGCAACAAGGATCTCTCTACCCCGATGATGAAAAACGATTTGGCATTAGTGAAACTGAAAAGGTATATCCCCTAAATGCCCCCCTTTCCTTCACATCCTGTCCTTCCTTCCCCTCTTTCCTTCCATCCATCCACTCACCCACCCACCTACATGTAAGTACCTACGTTATCTCCTAGAGCAGTGGTTCTCAAAGGGTGGTACGCAGACCACCCTTTAGCAGCATCTAAAACCGGAGGGTGATGCATGGGACCTAGTGTTTACACAAGCCTTCCAGGTGATTCTGATGCCTGTTCACACTCGAGAACCACTGTCCTAGAGGGATTTTTATACCTTGAGACTGGTGTCAGAATGAAAGTTACAAATGAGATTCCATTCTCCTCTCCCACTGTTCTTTGCTATCAAATAGGCAAAAAGAAAGAAAGAGGGAAAAAAAAGTGAGACTCTTCTTAATACCCAGTGAGTGTGGGAGTGGGGGTGACGAGAGACGGGCACTCACACACTGTTGGGTGTTACACAGAGAGGCTTATGTGGCAACACTTAATAAGTAAGAACCGCTAAAAATGCTGATCATCTGACAAAAGAACTAGAGACGTGTCCTAAGAGAATTATTTACGATTGGCCAATGCTGGCGTTTAATTGACAGATACAGTTAGATCAAGTCCTGCAGCCTGGATGTCCCCCAGAAGTGGGGTGTGTAAATCATGAACTGTCATTATGGTGACAGCTAAATGACTCCTCACTGCCAAGAAGTCCCCGATCAAACCTACTTCCTCCAGATTTCTGAAAACCAGGATTCATTTGGGTAACAAGGTCCTTTCTAAAAACACAGTTTCTTCTGGCAGGAGGGCTCTGCCCATCATCATTCACATTATTCGGCATCACTTTAGATTACTTTCCCATTTACTACTGGGAAGGGAAGTGTTTGTAGAAGTAGGAGGGTCTGTGGCTAGGAGGATACAGGATAACTTCAGAGGCTGGGGTGGCTCTGAGAAGGACAGTGGTTAAAAAAAAAACAACTGAAGGTTAGTGTAGTTTTATCTGTGAAAGATACACACACACACACACACACACACACACACACGTGTGTGTGTGTGTTTATTTTATAGACAAAACGTCACTGACCTACAGTTTTTCGCTTGTAAACTAGAGAGTACAAAATTATTCCCTTGAAAACTCTGCTTAAGCAAAGTAATGTTTTTGGTATTAACCAACAGATGGTTAAATTTTCGATCTGCATTTGAATGTCTGAGATAAGAGCTTGTCTTGCTGCCTACTTATCTAGAGGAAGACTTAAGAAAATCTGCCAGAGAACTTAGGGAGCGAAAGAGTCCTCTTCCAGTACTTTTGGTGTAACGTGGAACAGAGGTTCTCTAACTTGAACGAGCACCAGACTCATCCAGGGGGCTTGTTAAACACAGATTGCGGGGCACCACTGGCAGGGATTCTGGCTTAGCAGGTCTGGAGTGGGGCTGGAGAATCTGCGTTTCTAACACGCTCTCAGGTGATGGTGACGCTGCCGGTCGAGGACCAACCATACTTGGAGAACGAACGACTTTGAAGAAATTTCTGGAGACGCTTCAAAAGTCAGAAAAGCTTTCCTTGATCCCTACTGCCACTCAAGACCCGTGTTCTCCACAATTGAACACCGGTGCCACTAATTTTCTTTCACTTCTGCACTATTTCAAATGATTTTTTATTACAAGCTGATGAGTATAATCAAATGTATTTGAAAAAAATATTATTCTGCCAGTCAGGGGGCCAGTAGACTGGGAATGAGACCGCTTCCCCAAGGTTCCCCAACAGACACACACAATGCAATATGCCCTTGGTGAAGGAATAGGAGCGCAGGCCATCTGAAGTAGATGAACTCATTCTTGACAGTCTGTGCTCGCCTCTCCGCCGCATGGCCCGACGGCCTCTCACTCATATGATGACACCTGCCATACCACTGAAGGGGACGCTGCCAGGAACACGGCTTTGTGCGCTTCAGAGAGGATGCTATGCTCTCTGCTGAATCCCACACTGGTGGAGAGTGCGGGAGGGTTACTTTGGCTCTGGTGGGCCTTCACCCAGAGCTGCTGACGGTATTCCTCTGTACCTCCCCAACTTAGCCATAGCCTCTCCCTGCATTACTGATGCGGGTAGGAAGTCATGTATAAATACTGCACTTTTCCTCACTGCTCCATATGTCTGTTTCTGCCGGCCATGGCAGGCCGTTGACAGGAATGTGGTGAGCGGGGCAGTCCCCTCCCCTGTGACCGCCTGCCTCACGGCAGCGCGCAGCTATACCGATGGGAGCCATTAGAGGCCTGGGACCCGGCCGCACGTGCCACCACGTACACCTTTCCAGACCAAAGTGGGACCCACTTGAGCCATTCCTCATTCAGAAGTTAACTTGGTAAATATGTCCTGATTAGTTACTGGTTACGTGTCAGGCCCGGGGGTGCCACAGAGAACAAGGCAGTGTCCCTACCTTCACATTTTCCTGGGGGCTGGGGTCG
This sequence comes from Lagenorhynchus albirostris, assembly GCF_949774975.1. Taxonomy (NCBI): domain Eukaryota; kingdom Metazoa; phylum Chordata; class Mammalia; order Artiodactyla; family Delphinidae; genus Lagenorhynchus; species Lagenorhynchus albirostris. The sequence continues at coordinate 17,578,726 of NC_083104.1, read as the reverse complement.
GAGACGAACGATAAGCAAGGTCGTAAGTGCATGAGTTGTGATAAGTGCCAGAAGGGAAATAAACTCTGCAGAGAAAGGTCAATGCAGGTGCGGGTCGGGGGACTCTCAGATCAGGGGCGCTCTCTAGGGGGAGGGACGTTTAAGCTGAGCCCTCAAGGATCAGTGAACTACGCTGCAGGTGCGGGGGAACAGTCTGTTGGAAAGCCTGGGGAGGGAAGGAGGAAGGTGGGTTCTGGGTGCTGAATGGAGCCCTGCGGGGACCAGGGCAGATGAAGAGCAGGCAGGTGCGAGGCATGAGGCTTGTGCAGCCGTAAGGAGACCAGGTCACACAGCGCCCTGCAGCCTGGGTGAAACGGTTCCTTTTATTCTAAGGGCACGGGGGAGCCGGTGAGGAAGGCACAGAGCAGCTCAGAGCTCAGAGTGCGGCTGGCTGGTTGAACCTGCTGGCTGAATGAATGAAAAATAAATGTCTTGTATCCCCTCTGCTCTCCCTCCTGGCCTCTTGGGTTCAAATCATGGTCATCTCCTCTCCTTCCGGGCTCCTAACTAGAGCCCTTGTTTCTTTTCTTGCTCCTCAACCCCTACAGACACATACAAAACCCCACGTGGTCAACCAGCCATGGGCTGAGGGTACATGTGGTGATGAGAGCTCCCAGGCGGTTCAATGAACAGAGAACGTGGAAACCATGTGGAAGGAAGTGCAGGGATAGAGTGATGTGCAGGGTATCATGGGAATACTGTGTGCAGGGCCTCATGGGAAGGCTCAGTGGAGGGAGCCAGTTGTGTGCAGGGCATCTTGGGGAGGCTCAGTGCAGGGAGCCAGGGGTGTGCAGGGCCTCATGGGAAGGCTCAGTGGAGGGAGCCAGGGGTGTGCAGGGCCTCATGGGAAGGCTCAGTGGAGGGAGCCAGGGGTGTGCAGGGCATCTTGGGAAGGCTCAGTGGAGGGAGCCAGGGGTGTGCAGGGCATCTTGGGAAGGCTCAGTGCAGCGATCCAGGGCTGTGCAGGGCCTCATGGGAAGGCTCAGTGCAGGGATCCAGGGGTGCGCCCGGCCTCAGGGGAATGCTCAGAAGGGTATCTAAGCTGGGTGGCAGCTAAGTGGCCTCAGTTCTACGGGGAAAGCAGGACAACTCCCTGCTGGTTCCCCCACAGCTTTCTACTTACAGAAGAGACAGGGAGAAAGAGGGGAGTAAGCCCTGGTCTAACCCTAAGCTCTACCTTTTCAGTTCTTAACATAAAAGTGGCTTATGATCCACCGTTAACTGAAGAGAAAACAATAGCCAGTGACAGTAGCCCATGTTGAAAACAGTGACTTTCTCAGCCACAGAGAGACAGGCGCCATACTCGATAAAGGGCCCCAGGTTGTCAAGGCAGGAGGAGACGGGCTTGCTTTTTCCACACCTGCTTTGCTTAAACTAATTCAGAATAGAAAGCCATTTCTGAAACAAAGCTTTTAGAATCTATCGATAGGTCATTTAAGCGAGCGCACTCTTACTTGCAGGAAAAGGATGCCGGGCTCCACACTGCTGTGTAGAGGTCAAGTTTATGTTCATCTAATTAGCCACCATTAAGTCTGTGCGACCACTGGGCTGATTCTCAGCGGACTCATCGTTGCTTTGCTTTAAAGCAGTAAATTCATCTAATTGAGTATTGAATGTAGCTAATTAAATATGAAAATAGGACTGTGTACACTCAAGTTTCCAGAATATTCCTTAAACTTGTTGCTCTGCATTAGCATTTCCTATAGAAATCTGTTTTCCTAGTCAACTGGCTTATTAATAGAGTGAGGGAGAAAGGGTCACAAAGACATACATCTTTAGTTTTCTGGCAAGTCACGGTTATTGGGTGAAGTTTTGGCTTTTCAAAACCAACAACATTTATGGCAGAAAGAGTCACAAATCCTCTTCTATGATACTTTTTTTGTAACTGAGAGGCAAAAGAACATAGCTTTCTCAAATCATCCATTCTTAAAGCTGCCTGGGGCATTAATGAGAACTCTCCGCTCCACTCCCCCTCCCATGCCCTGCCCCACGTGAATGACCAGAGGCTCTACGGAAACCCCTCTCATTTGTAAGAAAACAGATCCAAGGAACAGCAGGCTGACAGAGGTGTTAAGCACACATGGCTCGAGTGAGACCGTGGTGTCTGCAAGAGAGCCCCACAAAGGCAGGAGCAAATTTTAAAAACCAACCCAAGTGTCCCATATAACATGGGTGACTTTGATGAAAATGACTTATACGAGAGAAGAATGCACAAACTTTAGAATTATAGCACAGATGTGGCTCCTGGCCCCATTTATAACTCCTTTGTGTTTCAGTTTCTTCATCTTTGAAATGGGGATAATACCACCACCTATCTCTTGGTGCTGCTGTGAGGATTTGACGGGGAAATGCATGGTTGGCGCTTAGCACATCACCAGCATGTAGTAAGTGCTCGATAGATACTACTATGGTTAGAGTTTGGGAATAACAGATACACACTACTATATATAAAACAGATAAACAACGAGGACCTACTATATAGCACAGGGAACTATAGTGAATACCTTATAATAACCTGTAATGGAAAAGAATGTGAAACAGGATACATACCCACATATATATGTATAACTGAATCACTTTGCTGTACACCTGGAACACTGTAAATCAACTATACCTCAATAAAAGAATAAAAATTTTAAAAAGTACTGTGGCTGCTGAAGGGAATATCACTGCCATTTATCGACACATTTTACTTGCCATCTTGAAAATGTGCATGCAGATTTTTAGAGAACGTGTTAGCTGTTGTAATTTTTCATTTGAAGCCTAAGTCCCAACCAGAATTATTTCTCTGTTGTGTAATCAAACAGCAAAGGTCATTAATGCTGAGCTTCTGGCTGACCTCAGAGGAGGCGGGAGGAATGAACGATACTGCCTAGTGTGTCCCTCCTTTACCCTCCCCCAGGCCTCCGTTCGTGGGAAGAGCCTCCTCAGAGCGTCCCCTGGGTGGCCTTCCCTGGTCCTGGAGGGGCACAGCTGGGTGGAGTCACGGGCACAAAGCCAGCTGAGCCGCAGACCTCCTCATCTCTGCACACACCCTTCCCGCACAACAGGTCACCAGCTTAAGCCGGATTCCAGCCACAGCCCTAGAGCTGCGAGGCTCCCTGTCCCATTACCCTGTGAACGTGAGATCTCCAGGGCCAATTAATTTATCCAAGAAGAAGACTGCACCCCTTGATAACCTGAAAGCCTCTTCCCTTCTCACTTGCCCAGCCTTTCACTTTAACAGTGCTTCTGAGTATTCTAAGTCACCCTAGGCAAGTGAAGGCTTTCCGAAGCATGAAGCAGCTGCTAAGTTAAACTTTAAATCTCACATAGGCAGGGGCCCTGTCTTGATGCTCCACAGGACGCCACAGTCACCGGAAAAGCACAAAGAACTGCTGTAAGTCACCTGATCCTACAACCCCAGGGTGGGCAGTAGGCACATCTTATACTCTCCTTCGAAGAGCTCCAAATATCTCAACGCATCCCTTAACACACGGCGCAGATCACCGGGATGTGTGCACTCTGTGCAACGTCCTTTAACGACCAGGCAACTTTGTGTGCTGTCGGTGTTTTTCTATTGTGATTAAAGGTACAATAAGGTATGTTTGCAACAAGAGGCAAAGCCATTGTTCTGCATCATTAAGTTCACAGCAGCCCCTAAAAGAAACTGTGGGCAGCTTGCCAAAGGCCCTAATGAAGAGCATCTCTTTGAATTATCTCTGGATGAGGAAAGGATCAGGTCTGAGCCCCAGAATATTTGATCCTCTTTGTGCTGCTGTTAGAAGCGCTTACGGAAGCCAGACACACCGGACCTTCTGGAACTGTAATTTATGGAAACCTTAATTTCTCTGCTCTAATAAGGCTTTGCATAATAAGAGTGGGAATGCAATTATTAATTCCTGCAAGTGTTTCGTGAATTCCTTTATGCTACGGTTCAGGACTTCCAAAGAATGGGAGAAAGGGGAAATTTACTTAGTTGGCACAAGGGTAATGGGTCTGAAAAGTAGTTTGAGTTTCCTGAAAATAAATCTGCATGGCTTCCCAAATTGCTGACAAAGTGTATTCCAGATGGAAGTCATTTATCAGCAATTTACTGCACGATGCTTTGGCCAGAAATATTTCCATATAAATTCACCTAGTAAAAAAAAACAAACAAACAAAAGCCAGGCTCCCTCTTTCTGAAGGCAGAGAGGGGAGGAGCCCAAATAACACAGACAAATAAAGCACAAGTTAATGCAGATTTGCAGGAAATGCGGTAGGGTTGCCTTTTGGAGGGTGCCAGGTTAATTCTTACAGCTACAGCAATGTATGTGAAGTAATACTTGCGTGCACTGATGGTTAAAAGAACAAAAAGCAAGTTATTATAACTCCATTTTTACACAGAGCATTTATTTTCTATGCAGCGGTGAGTGACCGTATACAACCACCTTGGTGATCGTTTTGTCGTTCTGCTTGTTTCACTTCTGAATGCCTGACTCACTGAGCACCAGGGCTCACTGCACATGGTAACTTGGCAAATTTAGGATTACAACGTTACCATATGATCACATAAGGGGTGGGGGCCAGATCTCCAGTGGCAATAGCACTTCTGCCCAGACCTCCAATGTGCCCTCGGACTGCTCTGAAAGGACGGGAATCCAGCAAAGCCCTGAGCGTGAAGTCATACCTCAGAAGTATTACTTCCCAAAGTTATTTAAGAGGATTGTTTTTTGTAAGCCTTGTGCTCTCCACACAGGAGGGTGGTGGAGGCGCCTAAGTCCCAAAAGATAAGATTTGTTTTGACCTTCTCTATGCCTCAGTGCCGGTGCGCGCGCGCACACACCCACCCACACCCATCCCTTTTATTCACCCAATCATTAGAATTTGTCCACTGAGGCAGCCAACTCACAAGCAGCCCAGTCTCGCTGTGTTTTTAATGCTAAGCGCCCTCTGCTGGCTCTTGAAAAAATGGCACCCAATTGACGGCTAATCAAATTCTTTTTTAAGCGGAGTCTAGCCCCTTTGAAGACTATATTAATATACCATGTATTGTCATAAATTAAACAGCAAGCACCGTTTTTCTCAGTATAACAACCTTCTTCTAATGTGCTAATGTTAACATTCCTTTGTAACAGAATTATGATTTTCTGATTACTGGAGAAAAATTTGAAGGAGTTAGAATGATTTAAGGGGAAAATCATTAACTGTCAGGTATAGCAGTGTGAAAACCTCCTAGGTGAGGATAAGACCGGAATATTAAAAAATAAAACACTCAGCATGAACATAAGGTAAGTTCTCTGGGTCGTACCGTAAATACCCCATTTCATCTCCACTGAAATTTCCTGCTAGCGACGCTGCAGAAGTTTAGAGGAGTCATCGGCTGTGGACGAAAGCACCCGAGATCAAGCCACTTGCTCTGGAAGTTCTTAAAGTTTTCACAGGAGGAGGTATAGAAATGGCAAGTGTGAAGCGTGAATCTGAACCACATGTTCTGTTACGAGAAGTTGCTGAGAGACTGAAGAGTGCAGTAGACGCCTGTGCTCTCCTGAAAAGAGCGCCTTACAACTATTCGTAAACAGAGACAAAGCCGTGCCAGCATTAATCATCCTCCACGTCTTCTGCAACTTGTTCACAGGGTGTGTGACCACGCGTTGACCCTGTCTAGGACATCTGTCCGCCACTCCGGGGAGAGCGGGCAATTGTAAAGGAGCTTTGTGACATTATAGCTTGAACCACACCTTACGGCCCTCAGCATCTACTGAAATATTCAAATACAGGCATTTAGGTGCCACTGAAAAGGAAATCACCTAAGAGACTTAATAGAAAATATGCAGAAAGGTCAGAGAGGCTGTCACATTCCAAGTACACACACGCACAGAAATCCCCAATTCCTTCCCCAGAAGTTACGCTCAGCCAGGTGAGTGCCCGGGCGCTCCCACAGGAAAAGAGGCAGCGCGTTGTTACCTGACAAACTTCGTAGAGTAATTTGTACTGCTCCTCTGGCTTCTGCAGGCTGCACAAACTGCATCCCATGTTTAGAGAACCGGCAGACGAAGGCTGCAGGACTCGCCGGCGCCCGGGAGGAGCAGCGCCTTCAGCATGCAGGCATGAAGGTGTCCTCGGAGAGCCTCAGGTGCCAGGTGCTGCGACACGACACTGCACGCTGGCGGTGCTCTCCTCAGAGGCTGCAAACAACTCTCTCCCCTTCCACGCTCCCTTCCCTAGCAGCAGCATGCACGCGCACACACAGACACACACGCACGCACACACACACGCACACACACCACTCCCTCCTCTGAGTGACTCTGGCAGCTGGATTGTGGTCCAATGCACACGCTATATATACTGCCGCTCATGCATATTAATCAGCCCTCATTGACTATTCATAACAGACAATGATACAGAAGCTATAATTGCCAACCACGACAGTTGAAATTTCTCTAATTAACAAGCAAGTACTCCGGTGGCAGGGAATAATAAAACACACTAACAGTTTTGCAAGCCATTTTCTGGCAGTTACAAATAAACATGACTGCATTTTGAGCCGGGTCTCTTAGGATAATCCTTAATGGATTTAAGCTAAGTAGAAATTCATTTTTAAATATACCATAAAATTTCTGATGATATAAAATGTATTTAATGCTGCAGAAAATGACAGCATATAAACGGGTTTTATGGAATGGACATGTTTTGAATCACGTTCATGTAATATTTAGGGCTTTACTATGCTGCAAGAATAATCCTCCACGTATGAATAAAATATAAAAATTTAAATTGCAAGGTATATGCGTGAGTATGCAAAGTAACCAGGGGGGTGTAAGGAGAGAGGCTGCCCTAAAGGTGAGCAAGCAGATAATCATTGCCAAGGTGCATTTCCAATTCCCAAAGCAGAAAGTTATTCGTGAAAGGGCTCCCGGGCTAATTGGAAGGAAGAGAAGCGGCCAGTCTCGCGCATCCCCACAGCCATGCAGCAGTGAGCTAAGTAGCACTGGCTACTGCACATCTGTATCCAATGTTCCGTATCTGCCTAGACTTCTGTAGCTTTGCCCTGCCCTGAGTCTCAAAGAAGCAGGGACTTGTCATTGCCCACGGAAGGTGAGCACAGATAGGACTGAAGACATTCGGTCTTTGCTGCATTGCTTCTTGCCCCGCTTTCATTCAGCCTCTGTACTTACTATGTAAGCTTGATGGCTGCAAAAAAACTTAAAAAAAAAAAAATTTATCAACAATCGTCCCACTACCAGAACGAAATGCACAGTCAGTTCCTTTTTTCTCAACCCAAGTGGTTGATGTTTAAAATTCTCACAATTGGGGGCTTCCCTGGTGGCGCAGTGGTTGAGAATCTGCCTGCTCATGCAGGGGACACGGGTTCGAGCCCTGGTCTGGGAAGATCCCACATGCCGCGGAGCAACTAGGCCCGTGAGCCACAACGACTGAGCCTACGCGTCTGGAGCCCGTGCTCCGCAACAAGAGAGGCCGCGATAGTGAGAGGCCCGCGCACCGCGATGAAGAGTGGCCCCCGCTTGCCGCAACTAGAGAAAGCCCTCGCACAGAAACGAAGACCCAACACAGCCAAAAATAAATAAATTTAAAAATAAATAAATAAATACTCCTGTTCTCTGTTTAAAAAGAAAAAAAATTCTCACAACTGCTTCCACAGCCTTCACTCCCTTCAGTTTATAAAGGCTGGACTGTTTCTCAGGAGGGCTCCCACGTCTCCTGTCAAGAGGCATCACGGAGCCTGAAGAAGAAAGCTCCCTTTCTCTGGGACCCAAGGCACACCTGCGATGTGAGTAAACCAGTCCCAATAAACTTCGGCTTGGGCTGGTGGCCAGCGGGCACAGCTGGTCCCATTTCTCACCTCTGTCTCAGGTCCTCACCTGGCGTCGCCATCTGGGCTGGAGCAGAGAGCTGAGGTGTGGCGCCAGGGAGAGGAAGCCGCAGACAGAGCTGGGCAGTGGCAGTGACCTCTGACTTGCTTTGATGCTGGGAAGGGGCCTTATGGACCCATGAGCAAGTCACTGAGACCTCCGTTTCCTAATCTCCAAGTAGGTATAATGCGAATGACCTTGCCGAGTTGCCAGGATGTGAGAAAACACAGGTGGTTCAAACCCAAACCAGAGGCTATGTTTGTTCATGCCCCTGGCCTCATCCCCAGAGCCTTCCGTCAGGAAGTCCGCTCTCTTCTACTCCACACTAGATCTCACATCTGCCCACTTCTCTGTTGCCCAGGGCCCGCCATCCAGTCTCACCTGGACGACCTCAGGAGCCTCCTGCCCCGCTCTCTGCATCCTCTCGTGCCTCCCCACTGACTGCCCCTCCCCCAATCCACTCTCCACATGCCAGGTTGTTCTTTATGAAGCAGGTATCACACCACCTCTTTCGTTTGCTTTGGGACCCCCCGATGACCTTTCATCACACTTGGATTAAAATCAAACCCTCCGCCAGGGCCTCCAATGCCCCATGAAGTCAGATCCTTACCCATCGATTGCTCCAACCCCATCATCCCCCACACTCCCCCCCTACCCCGCTCCAGGGCTCACCTCACTTCCACCAAGTCATGTCCTCTGTCGGGGCCTCTGCAAGTGTGGTTCCCTCTGCCAGAAGGGCTCCTGCCCTTCTCCTTCTGACCCACCCAGCAGCCCCATCTCAGCTCAAATGAAGCCTCCTTAGAAAAGCTTTTGTTAGGCACCTTGCATGAATTTATTTCTCATTCCTCCAAATTACTGTGTCATTTCAACCCATTCATTTCCTTTGCATCACTCTTCAAATTAATGAATGATCCTGTCCACGCATGCTCATTTGCCTACTGAGTCTCCCTGGCTAGGAATTTCAGGGTCCTGAGAGCAGGGACCGGGTCCGAATGTGACCACAGTCCAGCCCCATGAAGGTGCTTGCAGAACACATACTCTGGCTCAATGAATACATGAGGTTGGCCCAGCGGTCTCAATAACTTTCAGTTAGAGCTCAAACCACAAGTGCCACATGCAGAGGAAAACAGCGTGCTTGGGTCCCCACGAGGGAATCACGGTTACTTTTCCTCCCCCAATGCTGTGGGCCTTCGAATTATTTTTTCTTTTTGGCAAGTTTTTGTGTTTCACAGTTAGCTTTTCTCGTCGTTTCACTGTACATCCCCAAATCAGTGTCGAAATGGGCCCTGGCTAAGTGGATGGGCAACTTCTGCCAATCCTTCTCCTGTTGCTTAGAAAACTTTCACATCTCAACCGAAAGCCAGGAGAGTTTTATTGCATAAGGCCCTGTACTTCAGAGCGGTGTTTCTCAAACTTTGGGGGCTTACAAACCCTTCACACTCTTAAAAAATCACTGACACCCTCCCCAAAGGGCCATTGTTTGTTTATGTGGGTTATGTCTACTGCAGTGTAGCATGTTCGAGGCAATGAGAAATTTAAAAATATTTATTCCCTAATGCATTTAAAAGAGCAATAACAAATCCATTACAGATTAATATAAACAACATTTTTGGAAAAGTTACCATATTTTCCAAAACAAAAACATTTTTTGAGAAGAATGGCACTGTTTTACATTTTCACAAAACTCTTCATATCTCGCTAGATTGAAGACAGCTGGCCTTTCACAGTGCTTTCTGCATTCAGTCCTTTCTGATACCGGGTCATAGAGGAGCTTCTAGAAAACTCCACAGTACTGTACACTCATAAAGGAATGAGAGTGAAAGAAAGAGGAAAATAATACCTTGGTATTCTTATGAAAATAGTTTTGACCTCAAGGACCCTCAGTGGTACCTGGGTCACGCTCTGAGAAGGTCGCTTTAGAAGGACACGTCCATGAGCTGGGTGTCTTAGAGCCTCTTGCTCTAAGAAGAGGAGGAGTAGAGAAATTACTCGTGCAAATTCAATTCATGGTTGGTTTTCCACCCACTTGTGATTAATTGGAATTATTTGGATTCATTAATTGGAATTAATTGGTATTATTTGGAATCAACAATGCAAAACACTCATGTACCCATTACAGTCAAAACAAGACATTCTTGTGATAATCTGCCTTAAACTACCCTTTACTTTGGAAAATCATCTAGGGCATCAAGAATACGGTTTCGGGGGCTTCCCTGGTGGCGCAGTGGTTGAGGGTCCGCCTGCCGATGCAGGGGACACGGGTTCGTGCCCCGGTCCGGGAAGATCCCACATGCCGTGGAGCGGCTGGGCCCGTGAGCCATGGCCGCTGAGCCTGCGCGCCCGGAGCCTGTGCTCCGCAACGGGAGAGGGCACAGCAGTGAGAGGCCCGCGTACCGCAAAAAAAAAAAAAAAAAAAAAAAAGAATATGGTTTCGCTTTCAAAATGTTGCTTTCGCAGAGTATGTAAGAAATACAATCGTGTGAAGGGAGGTTCACCTATCTTGTGCCATACACGAGGCATTTCACGCTGTGGATCCAAAAGGCACAGAAAGTCTGTGAGCGACAGGAAGTCATTTACAACAGAACTGTTTTTGAGAGAACAGCTGTCCCAGGAAAAATGAAAACTACTGGCTGTCCACAGGCGCACACGGTTTGCCGAAGACGCTGAACATCCTTTCCAAGTTAGTTATCACACCATTGGAAGGTGCTTCGTAGGTTCACCAGCGCCCACGGCACTCTCCCCTCTCTGCACCAACTGACACCCGCTTCTTCCTGCCTTCGTGGAAAGGAAAACTACAGTGCAAAGCAGGGTCACTGAGGAAAACACACTGAGAGAGACGGACAGAAGAGACACGTACAGTGGGGGCTGACGGGGACCGGGGAATATCCTTTACAATCGTCCTTTGAACTTCCGTAAGTCATCAGGGATGCTGCAAGAGTCAGCAGATGGAGACATCAACTCACGTTCACTTAATTGAGGATTCATCCAACTAATTCAAGCATATCATTTTCAGCACACAGACTGGGGCGTCTATTCGTCTGACACCTGTAAGACGGCCTTCTTGTTTTTCCCACTGTGTGATAAGCACACGTCTCAGCAAAACTACAGACTTTCAGCCGAACTCTATGTTCTTCTGGAAAGAGCCATGACAAAAAAGAGGAGGGACGATGGGGCTAAGGAGGAAACAAGACCATATGGAGCGATGGAGCCCTTTCGGGGCCAGCCCCAGCTAGTCGAGGAATAAATCCCATCTCCCCCCAGTCTCTGAGAGACCTGCCTACTGGCTCTGCCTCGCCTTGGGCTCCTTTCAGCTTGCTTCCAGATCATACGGATTCACTAACTTGGCTTCCTCCTGGTTTGAACCTCACTCTCACTTCAATTCCTACCATATACTGTGGCTAGGATTCTCTCTCTTGCACGCACACACACACACACACACACACACACACACACACACACACACACAGAGCTGATAAACTCACTGCCCTCAAGATGCAGCCCAAGCTCCGCGTGTGTGGCTCTGGCCTTCTTGCTCTGCCCCAGCTTCCTCTGTCTTCTCTGTGGTCCAGCAGCACTTCCTGCATTAGGTTCCTGCACGCCTCCATGACTGTGCACCTGCTGGGTCCCTGGCCTGGACCGCGCATCTCCATCACCTTCGATGTGCCCCTTAAATCTCCCCGCCTCTCCCCACCAGCAACAGGGACCCTCCTCAGTGCTCACTGCACTTCTGCTGCCTCCTTACGGATGCTTCTCCCTGCGTGGTCCTTCTGTGTCTGCATCCCCTCTTCCTCCCTGGAGAGGGCTATTCCAGCGCAAGGCCCAGGCCTAATCCAGCTGGATGTGTCCACCACCCTCCCTCAACCAGAGACGGTCAATAATGAATCAATACAGCACTGGGTATTTATGAAGCGCCCACTCTGTACCTGGCAGTTTCCTGGGTCCTGAGAATACAGCAGTGACCCAAATGGACAAAGAAGCCTGTTCTTACCCTCAAGATCAAGGCCATAAACCCGGAAAAAGCACTTTTTATGTCTGCTAGGGTCTGAATGTTTGTGTGCCCCCAGAAGTCATATGTTAAAATCCTAATGCCCCCATGTGACGGCATTGGGAGGCGGGGCTTCGGGGAGAGGCTTAGGTCCTGAGGGTGGGACCTAAGGACCTCCTGAACGGGATTAGTGCTCAGATAAAAGCCACTCCACAGAGATGCCAGTCCCTTGCGCCATGTGATGATACAACTCAAAGTCTGTGACCTAGAAGCAAGGCCTCACCCATCATGCCGGCACCCTGATCTTGGGACTTCCAGCCTCCAGAACCGTGAGCAATAAACGTCTGCTACTGGTAAGCCATAGAGTCTACGCCGCTTTGTTACAGGAGCGCGAACGAACTAAGACAGCACCTTCGGGACAAAAATTGCTCCTACAAGCCCCCCTACTAGTCACGGCCAGAGATTCAAAGTTACAATCTGTTGAGGAAACGCGTTAGCAAATTCTAGTTAACCCTCGTCTTTGTCAAGGTGACTTTTCTACAGCTTGTCTGAACCCCATTCAGTGACTTCTTGAATTGATTCTTGAACAAAAAGTAAGAATTGCTAGAAAGCCAAGTGTGGATGGAAACCACATCTTCACAGGAAAGAGAAAAAGCAACTTCAAAGAGGTCAGGACACATAAAAAAATGTCAGATGAGTCGAAAGAATATATCAGAGCAGCTACGAGTGCCATTTTATTTCTGAAAAGCTACCTAAACTCAGAACATCTACTCAGGACCTCAAATCTTATTTTAAAGAAATGAAAGGATATTCTTCCCTTGCCAAATGGATGGAGGTGCTGCTGTCCTGGGCTCCAGGTGCCTGATGAGGTGCTGGGTGCTGGCGACGGATAGCTCGCTGTTCTACTGGGAGCCATTTGGAGAGAAGGCGCACACTGGGCCCCGCAGGGGTGGGGTGGGTGGAAGAGAAGGCGGGCTGAGGGCAGCCTGGCCACGGCTGCTGCTCAAACCCCGTGTGGGTGTACGAGCATCAGTCTCTGACAGCTACTCAATGAACCACGAAACAGGCCACCGGACACGACTGCAGCAAGAGCAACAGGGATCAGCCCCTGGGAGGCTGGAACGTGGGCGTCGAGGACGAAGACAGCCAGTGGGAAACAGCTCCGATGGGCCCTGACTTCAACACAAGCCCCGGGGATGCCCCTGGAGATGCTTTAATTCCTTGGAGCCCCAGAGCACGTTGTGTGTTTCTGGGGGGTGCCAGTGCCTCTATTTCCCCGAGGAGATTTGAAATTCCTATAGGGTGGATTTCTGAGTGAGTCATCTCTGTGGCCCCAGAAATGCCTGGAAAAGCATCTGACCCCAAGGAGGCTTCGCTCTGAAAGGCATGTGGAAGTGACGTATGTCGTAGCCCTGTGACCCTGCCCAGGCTCCCAGCGACCTTGGGGGTTATCTTGGCCTTGAGGAGACCCTGCTGGGTCTGCTCCAACCACTGGACGTGAGACCTGACAGCCAGAAAGAAGATTAGAGGCCGGGAGTCCAGGCGGGAGAGATGGAGGTGACAAAGAGACATGTGGACACGGAGATGGAAGAGACAAGAAATGACCGGAGAGGGTGTCGGGACAGGATGTGGGAGAATGAAGGTGGGAGCCCTGCACACGCTTTAACGTCCCCAGGCAGCTGAGCTGTGAAGAGAGACTTGGACGAGAGAGAAGGAAAGCAGGTGACAGTACAGACAGCCAGGACGAAGACACCTCGGGAAGAGGAAAGTTGGGAGACATTCAGAATTGGAGCCGAGGGACACAAGAAAATGGTACCAGGCATGTTATCAGGGATTCGGGGGAAAGACTAGACTAACAGGCTGGAAAAAAAGTACATAAAGGGACAAATGAACATTATAAAACCCTGGAGGGACAGAGGAGGAGATGTGACCTCATTAAGTTAAACATCTACGTCAGAGGTCACAGACTGCATGCCGGACCAGCACGGCATCTTCACCTTTGGATCAGGTGCTGATTCAATAAGTCAGCTGTTTTCACCTGAATGTGCGGAGTTCCTCTTTGCTGTCCTTGTCGTTGTTTTCACATCTTTTGATACATTTTCTGGGTCTGGCACACAGGGCCTTGCATCTCCATGTGACAAACGTGGGGCAAGTGCAAAGTCCGGGCTGCCGCCTTGAGATGGACGTGTGGTCCCCATTTCCCTCCCAGGCCTCCTCGCTCACAGTTTAAGCTGGCGCCCAGGTCCCCGCCGTTGTTGGCTTAAAATATAAAATGAGTCTGGGTATAAGACCACAGGCGGAGACTACAGGCCGGGCTGCTGGGCGGCCCACCTCCCTCCTGCACCTGGGGAAGCCCTGTTCCCCCAGGCTGGCTCTCCCGGGGGAATCAGGCTGGTCTCAGCTCAGCACCTCTAGCCCAGGGGTGGCGGGAGGAATGTACCTGCAGGACTCATTGCCTATTGACTCACTACCTCCTTACTAATCGCCTGTTGTGAGCCAGGCACTATGGTTGAGGGATAAACAAAACAGAAGAGCCCTGCCCTCATGGAACGGCCACCCTGGACTTGACCTGGGGCCTCCCCAGGACTGCAGCTGCTCTAAGTTCACCGATGGCTTCTCCACTGTCAAACTGCAACACTCCTTCAGTCCTTGGTCTGGGTAGCTTTTCTGCAGCAACTTTCCACTCAGGTCTTCCCGGGTCTACATCAGTACGTTCCAAACTTCCAGACATAGGGAGCTACCATGATTGTTGATATACTAGCCTCAGCACTATTTACCTGATACTTTTCTTTAAAGCTACTCAATTGGTTTTATTTAAACACATGTATCTTTTGTTTGTTTGTTTGTTTGCGGTACGCGGGCCTCTCACTGCTGTGGCCTCTCCCGTTGCGGAGCACAGGCTCCGGACGCGCAGGCTCAGCGGCCATGGCTCACGGGCCCAGCTGCTCCGCGGCATGTGGGATCCTCCCGGACCGGGGCCCGAACCCGTGTCCCCTGCATCGGCAGGCGGACTCTCAACCACTGCACCACCAGGGAAGCCCTAAACACATGTATCTTAAAGTGAAACCTAATCCTGACTGTAAATGGAAACCATTATCACTGGCTATGTATTGATATAAAAAAATTACAGTAAACATTATCACATGAATTCCGAAATATAAAAGGGGTTCATTCTCATACCACAAATTCTTCTGATGTCCCACGTTTACCACGTTGTGTGGAACGTACATCCACTTGGCGCTCAGTTTCAGCCTCACTGTGACCTTGCCCATGTCTGTTTTGCCAACCTTCTCGATCTCCCCCTACCCTACCTGACGGACATCCCCAATCTCTTCACTCCATTTATGCTTTTATTGAGACTGTTAACTCTAATGAGAATACCCTTCCACAAGCACAAACCTCTGCTTGTCGAAATGTGGACTCCATCCTTCAAATCCCATTCATGTTAAGGCCAGCCCCAATCTCCTCATCAAAATTTCTCTCCCGTTCCTGGGTGCTCTGCCACAGCCGTGTGCTACAATCTGCACTGTGCTAGCTTCTTGGGGGCATGTCTGTCTGTCTTCCCAATCATTGAGCTTGAAGCTGGCAAACGTTACCCTGAGGGTCTGGAACAGAATGGTGACCGTGACCAGCTTCTTCCTTCTAAGAGGAAAGCTACAGGGTCCTGGAGACAGACACTCTGCCATGTTTTATGACCAATAAATAGTGATTCATCAGTAAGCGAGCATTTACCGAGCATCTGTGCTCCACACCGCACCAGCTGAGGGAGCACGGAAAAATGGTCAAACCTTGTCTCTGTACTCAGGGAGCTCAGCACCTCCTCTGGAAGACAGGACTGAACTGTGAAGGGGGGAAAGGGGAAGTCAGCACTACAGACAGGAGACTGAGACACATTCCTCCTAATAACCCCACCGGGGCAACTACAGCAAAGCTCCTTGGGACCATGCTTCTGGGTTTGTTGTGATTCCTCCAGCCTCTGTGGGGCGGGCGTGATTTGAGCTGGTTGCTGCAAGATGGAGGGAATTCGGACCTAGGAAGAAACGATCCAGGCTGGAGACTGAATGCACTTCCTGCTGGAGATGAAGTTGCGTGCCAGGAAAGGTAAGCCCATGGGAATGGTGGTCTGGAAAGCAAAGGGGTGCTGGGACAGAGTGACGTCTGAGAAAGTGGCCTGGGATGTGAAGGGGGAAAGGTATAAAATGGCAAGAGGGTAACACCAGGGTAGAGCTCACGTCGGGAATTCAGAACTGGGTGTCCCAACCGGCAAATTACTCTGTACTTTCTCTGGCGGATGTCAGGTGGAACTGCAGTCATAAGTGGATCTGGGAAACGCAGCTTCTCTTTTTCATTCCTGGCCAGATTCTAGGACTCAGGACAGGCCCCTGCAGCAGACAGTCCTTTCCAATAGCCTGTAACTGAGCCACAGGCTACTGGACAGTTTGCATCTGAAGGAATTTGGAGGACAGGAGAAGCATGAGCTGGATGGATGACTTGGGCACTAAGGAGAAGCTCGTTCAGTATTTTAAAATCACTCAGAAGATAAACAAGTCATTGTGACAAAGAGACTTACTTGAGGAAAAAAGAGCATCGCAAAGTGAGGCTTCATAATTCACCTGTACCTATAAGGTTCATGTGCTATCAAGTCTGAAATTACTTATCAGGCTTCTATCCTGGATTTACTTTCTATATAAAATAGCACTTCAGAGAATAAGTAAACACTATTATGACCAATGGCTGGTTTTAAGAGAAAAATGCTCTCTCACCAATGGCAATACAAAATTTTTTTTTTTAACATTCTAGAGGAAAATATAACGACGCAATATACTTGAGAACCAGGTAAGAACTACTGACGTTGTACTTAATCTTTAAAACTGATATACGTGTGTCCAAAAGCTAATAAAGTTCCCTCTAATATAAATGGCGGGGTGGTGGGGGGAGTAAAACACTAGATCACAGGCAGTACTCATGCTTCGGCTTCTGGTCTTACGGGCAGAGCCCAAGGGCAGAGAAAACTGAAGTGATTTAAAATAGTCCCTGATAGGATATATCTGATATTAGTGGGCTTGTTGAAGCGGCGGAACAGTAATATCGGAGAAACACAAAGGTGTAAAACCCATTAACGTGCGTCCAAATGTTTTGATGGCTGGACCTCAACATCTTTCAGTGATCTGCCCATGGGACGGGCAAACTTGTGCTGGGTAATATCAACGAGAAAGCCAGTGAGTGGGTGCTCTGAAACCACAATTTATTTTATGGGATGAAGCGAGGAACACTAACAGCTTCTTTCACTTTGCACCTTTCACTGTACAGGTGTCCCCGACAGCATTCTGAGTTCTGCCTATCTTGTTTTTGCATCCATCTACCATGACCTACCTTGGGGCAAGGTATTTTATTATAGGAAAAGGAACAAATACACTGTTACGTCAGCAGTGGGTGACTGCTTTTTTCACCCAGCAGTGGGTGAAAGCTTTGAAAGAAAGCTTTGCTTGACCAAGCCGTACTCCAGTCTCACTCACTTGCACACCAGCCAATCTTTGAATCGTGCCATGCACACTACAAAACGATACTTCTCCATCACTTGGAGTTCATGGACTGGTAAAATTAAAGGGGAAAAGACATCTGAGGACTAATAGAATGGCCAGATACAGATCGTCTTGCAAAGACCTTAAAAAAACAAAAATCATCTGTTGGTACCTTAACTGAAAAAACAAACATAAGAATCACTGGACTTAATCTAAGAATTTAAAAAACAGAATGAATTTATATTTCCAAAATACTGCACTGTCATATTTGACTCTCTTTATAGGTTATTTGGTCGCTGTAGCTACAGACAGCCCACATTCCAGGGAAGCTGCAGAAGAACACGAAAGCCAGGCTGCTTCTGGTAATTTCCCTGGCTTTAGGAAGAAGGGTTAACCCGGGCGCTCAGAAGAACAGAGGATTGAGCATGTTTTCTGCTCACTTCCTTCTTTCCAATACCGAACTGTAACGCACCTTGCTGATCAGCTTTCTGTATCTTACCGCCTTTTTTTTTGTAAATTGAGGAGTAGCTAATTTACACTGTTGTGTTAGTTTCAAGTGTCCAGCAAAGTGATTCAGTCATACATATATAGGTATGTATTCCTTTCCAGATCTTTCCCATCATAGGTTATTATAGGATATTGAGTAGAGTTCCCTGTGCTATCCCGTAGGTCCTTGTTGTCTGCCTATTTTATATATAGTAGTGTGTGTATCCTGCCATCTGAACCAGCCCTCAGTGTTTCCCACGTCAACGGTACCAGGTGGGGCTGAGCCGCAGCTCCTGCCTCACCCCCTTGCAGGGGTTCCCAGCCTGCTGGGCCCTCTGCTCCCCGTCACAAAACAGCACAGAAGGATTCCTGAGGGATTCACACAGACATGGGCTGAACCTTCCCTGCTTCTTTCCAAGCTCTTCAAATCCACATATTTTGCAATCCATGTATTTATCTCTGCTACCTCCTCTTCCCAAATTATATGCATCGGTGGAGAAACAAACTTTGCGCACCTTCTTTTTTTAAAAAAAATTTTAAAAATTGTTTTTATTGTGGTAGAAGTCACGTAATATAAAACATGCTATTGTAACCATATTTAAGTGTACAGTGTACAGTTCAGGGCACTAAGTACCTTTGCACTGCTGCGCAACTCTAACCATTATCCGTCTCCCGAATGTTTCATCTTCCTCAACGAAACTGTCCCCACTGAACACTAACTCCCCTTCCCTCCCATACCCCGCCCCCCTCGCCCCCGGCATCTACCAGTGTACTTTCTGACTCTATGAATTTGACTGTTCTAGGCACCTCGTATACGTGGTATCAAACAGTATTCTTCTGCACCTACCGGTAGAAACCGCGTATCCTTCCACATTCCTCTCCCCCAGCTTACGCCGGAAACGGAGGCCTCTCTGCTTCTTAACTCAGGCCCTCCGTGCTGGCAGCCGTGGCCTCCCAGACTGGACCCCTCCCACTGTCCAGTCTAGTCTGTCCAGTCTGGCCTCTGCTGCCTGTCTCTTCCCTCCCCAGGCCCAGGGAAGTGTCCCCATTTAAAGGGGGCGGGGCCACGCTCGACTCCGCCCCGCCCCCTCCTCCTCCTGATCGCTGCCGCGCTTCCTGACGGTGGCGTCCGACGGTGCCCGCACTCCTTCCTCACCTCGACACCACGTGGGATGCTCGGCACCTCACCCCTCCCTCCCACCGCCAAACGCGCTCCATCTCGGGTCACACTGCCCTCTCAATTGTCACAACTGAGGACCCTGTGCAAATCCTCGATCCAAACTATCTAAGCAGGAGGACACAGAGATCCACGGTCCAAGATGCACCTCCATCCACTTTAGGGATAAGCTGCTGTCCAAAATGATTAGGGGCCGGTGGCCAAGGTCATCCAGCTACTTAGTGGCACAACTGGGATGTGACCCCAGCCTTCCGGCCACTGTGTTAGGGTCCTTTTTCCTAGACACCACCACCTGCCTTGCCTTCTCCGGTAAGGTCTGACCCTGTGGACCATCCACTCCATCTTAATTCCTCCTTAGTCCTCCTGTTCGCATATATTCCTCATGTCCATGGATCCCCCTCGTGCTGGTTTCCCTTCCTCCTCCTCCCTTACAAATAAATGGGGAACACCTAAGTCAATTAGAGAAAGAAGAACAAAAAAACCCCAAAGTTAGCAGAAGGAAAGAAATCATAAAGATCAGATCAGAAAGAAATGAAAAAGAAATGAAGGAAACAATAGCAAAGATCAATAGAACTAAAAGCTGCTTCTTTGAGAAGATAAACAAAATTGATACATCATTAGCCAGACTCATCAAGAAAAACAGGGAGAAGACTCAAATCAACAGAATTAGAAATGAAAAAGGAAAAGTAACAACTGACACTGCAGAAATACAAAGCATCATAAGAGACTATGACAAGCAACTCAATAAAATGGACAACCTGGAAGAAATGGACAAATTCTTAGAAAAGTACAACCTTCCAAGACTGAACCAGGAAGAAACAGAAAACACGAACAGACCAATCACAAGCACTGAAATTGAAACTGTGATTAAAAATCTTCCAACAAACAAAAGCCCACGGCCAGATGGCTTCACAGGAGACTTCTATCAAACATTTAGAGAAGAGCTAACACCTATCCTTCTCAAACTCTTCCAAAATATAGCAGAGGGAGGAACACTCCCAAACCCATTCTATGAGGCCACCATCATCCTGATACCAAAACCAGACAAAGATGTCACACACACACACACAAAATACAAATAGGGGCTTCCCTGGTGGTGCAGTAGTTAAGAATCTGCCTGCCAATGCAGGGGACATGGCTTCAAGCCCTGGTCCAGGAAGATCCCACATGCCGTGGAGCAACTAAGCCTGTGTGCCACAACTACTGAGCCTGCGTGCCACAACTACTGAAGCCGCACGCCTAGAGCCCATGCTCTGCAACAAGAAAAGCCACCGCAATGAGAAGCCCGCACACGGCAATGAAGAGCAGGCCCCGCTCACCACAACTAGAGAGAGCCCAAGTGCAGCAACAAAGACCCAATGCAGCCAAAAATAAATAAAATTTAAAAACAAACAAATAAAGGTGGATACACTCAAATGCCATAGCCTTTCCAGTTTGATGCTGGAACATCTAGCACAGATCTTAATTTCCTTCCTCCTGCCTCTCTACGTACTCCGGTCAATGGCAGTTTAACACAGCAGAAATGCCCTCTTCCATCTAAAAATATCCCTCCCTTTCATTACCTACAAACACGCACCTACCATGTGAGGTTGAGCAGGGCAGAGTGAGGAGACAGGGCTCAGGGCTCTGACTACCACATTTCAAATCCAAGCTCCGCCTTCAATTTAGCACAAGACTTTGGGACTTGGCAAGTTTCTTCCTAAGCCTCCGTTTCCTCATCTATGCACACAGGACTGTTGTGAAGACTAAAGGGAAAGCTTTTATGAGTTACTCCGTAGAGTGACTGCCTCAGAGCATTCGTGGTAAGTTCTCAGTAGATTTCTTCTTCTTCTTCTTTTCATTTGAATTTCATTATTAATGTCTGCCAGAGATGATGCTAAACCCTAGTTCCTTCTCCTGAGTAGCTCAGTGTCTTGTGCCCACAGACGTGTCCACTAAATGATGCCGTCAACTTTAGATGTGCTCTGACAGATGTATGCAGAGGCATGTGGGGCAAAGGGAGAAAAGAGTTCTTTCTACTTAGGGCACCAGAAAAAGCTTCCCTTGAAGAGCTGAACACTGATCTGAGTCTTATTTTCCCTCCTGGGAATTAAGCTCCTCTATGGACCACATGCAAACTTTACAGAAAAGGAAGCTTTGCAAAAGGGCAGTATCATGGCAAGGAAAATCTCCCAGAACATTTAGAACAGAATTACTCCGACTTTGCGGCGCATCAGAATCCCCCCCTCTAGGGAAGTGAGAGGTTCGTGTTTGTTAAATGCAGATTCCTAAGCTCTACCCATTCAGTAGACCTTGGCACCCTTGTATTTCATGTAGGTGGTCCCTGAATCATACGATGAACACGCTGATTGTGGGGAAGGGTGGATGCAACAACAGACACCAACCAAAGTCACTTCTGATGATTGGCACACGCTCTCACTTCTTTCTAGGAGTGACCGCCGTGGCCTGCGTAGCAAACATGCTTATGGTTTCAGAAGGAAATGGCTGCATTTCGCAAATGTCATGGCTTAGTAAATAGTTACCTAGTTTGAGGGTCCACCCCGCGAAATGGTTTGGATACTCTGCCAGTCTCTTCTTCAGAAGGAAACCAGTTCACGATTCTCTGCTTTGTTCTAGCCACCAGGGGCAGGCAAGAAACGCAGGCGGGTATAATTCACGGCCACCCCCGGGGGCATTCACAATAGCTAAAACTTCAAGCCAGAGAAGCCACGGAAACACCTGGAAGCATACATCCACCCCTGCAGCACCAAAGTCAGAACAGGGTCTTTCTATTTTAGAACAATCACCATGACGACCACGACCCGATTTCCAATGCTGTGAAGACCCTTGGTTTTCTCGCTGCGTTGCGGCTGGTGTGTGGCGTGCCCGGCCGGGAGGCTGATTTTCACGGGCCTTTGAACCTCGAATGTTTGTATGTTTCTTTGAGTTTCATTTAAAGCCTGGTCTTTGAGAGACTGGGGAAGAAATCACGGATAATTACAGCTGAGAATATTCTCATTTCACGGCGGGGCTAACAAGTGAAACTACAAGTAATGATGTAATCCAACTTGTCAAAAGGAAAATAAAAAGAGGAGACAGAAGGCAGGTCAGAGCCTTGGGACCCGGCATGCCGTGTCACCTTCTAATTAGCTAACTGATCCTTTAAACTGTCAAACTCCAAGAGGAACTCCCCGGCTTGGAGTCTGATTAATATTCATATTTGGGCACGGGATGCTCTGATTGAGGTCCCAGTGGTTGTAGTTAAACGTGAGTCTTTAAAAAAGAGAGAAATGAAAACCTGCCTGGCCAGCCACAGTCCCCAGGTCTTACATTCATAGGGAAATGAGGGAAGGCCACCCTGGAGTCCGTAATCCACGGCGAGCGCCCATCCTCCAAGGATGCACACTGATTTCTGAATCATGATGAGGACTTGTGTACAGAAAAAATAATTGTTTTGCTTCTTCCTCCTGGCAGCCACATTGTTAATCACACTCCATGCCTCATGGTTAGATAAGGGAAGGATGCACGTAAAATTACATAGCATTCAGCAATATAATCAAGCATTTAATTTCAAACAAAAATAACTGAATGTGTAATTTAATCAAAGCAAGCTAGAATCGATCATTTCGTTAAACTGTGATAAGTGGCAACCTGGACTCTTACTTGTGTGGCACAGGCTGCAAAAGAATACATTCCCTTGTACTACTGACTTCCCTTGACTAAAAGATGTTTTGATTGGGTGGAAACACCATTGAAGAATGGGTGGAAGACCTAAATAGATATTTCTCCAAAGAAGACATACAGATGGCCAAGAGGCACATGAAAAGATGCTCGTCATCACTAATCATTAGAGAAATGCAAATCAAAACTACAGTGAGGTATCACCTCACACCAGTCAGAACGGCCATCATTAAAAAGTCTACAAACAACAGATGCTGGAGAGGGTGTGGAGAAAAGGGACCCTCTTACACTGTTGATGGGAATGTCAATTGGTGCAGTCACTATGGAGAACAGTAGGGAGGTTCCTCAAAAAACTAAAAATAGATTTGCTATATGATCCAGCAATCCCACTCCTGGGCATACACCCAGACAAAACTATAACTCGAAAAGATACGTGCACCCCTATGTTCATAGCAGCACTATGCACGACGCCAAGACAAGGAAACAACCTAAATGTCCATCAACCGATCAACGGATAAAGAAGATGTGGTACATATGTACCATGGAATACCCAGCCACAGAAAAGAATGAAATAATGTGATTTGCAGCAACATGGATGGACCTAGAGATTATCATACTAAGCAAAGTTAAGTCAGAAAGAGAAAGACAAATGTCATATGATATCACTTATACGTGGAATCTAAAATATGACACAAATGAACCTACCTACGAAACAGAAACAGACTCACAGACATAGAGAACAGACTTGTGGTCACCAAGGGGGAGGGAAGGATTGGGAGTTTGGGATTAACAGATGCAAGCTAGTATATATATAGGACAGATGAACAACAAGGTCCTACTGCATAGCACAGGGTACTATATTCAATATCCTACATCCTGTATTCAATATCCTATATTCTATAATCAATTTCCTCTATTCTATCTTCTATCCTACTATATTCTACCCATAATAGAAAGGAGTATGAAAAAGAATATATAAAAAATGTTTTAGCCTAGGGTGTGAGAAGTTCACGTTCTACCTACATGCTTTTTGTGGAAAAGGCAGTTGGCTTAAAAAAATAAAACCAGCATCCCAGACAGTGTCTGAGTTGGGTTCACACTCCCAGCCACCAACAGCCACGCAGGACACCCTTTGGGTTGCTTCTTTGGAAGACGGTGACATGAAGAAGGGTCCTTCAGAGACACTGGACTGGCCAGGCTTTTTCCTTTACTCTCAATTCACAGTTTGTTAAAGGCCTCCAAAGGAAGAATATAATTCAACTCAGTTCCAGAGCGAGTTCTAAGAGCATTGGCTTTTACAAAATATTTCCCAAATTCTAATTTGAGCCTTGCCTCTCAGGGTGTAATCCATCCTACATTACTCTATCCTGTATTGAGATGCCACGAATCCCGTCGGCCTCCTCCGTAGGCATTCTTCTTTATCCTTAGACCTTGTTAAACATTCTTCAGCCCTTGCTAAACTTACCACTAAGCTATTTCAATTCCCATTAAACACGGGTGCCACTGCTAATGAACACACATATTGGGACCATGATTCACACACATATGGAATACAAATGGCGTGGAACGGCTAGACGCAAGCTCATCCGTTCGACCAACAGGTATTGAGGCCTAGCGTGTAATCAGACACAGTTCATTTCCTTCCTTGGGCGGGGGGAGGGGACGAGGACATGCCACATATACAATGAATACATTTTAATGAAAGAATAGCCTCCTCCTAGTAAATAAATGTATACATTCCAAATGACTTGTGGGTTTTCCGGATTGAGAAGAAACACGCGGTCAAGCTGGTTTAGGACATAAGCTCACATTCCAGAAGGCGTTCAGGTATTTCTGCCAACTAGGGTAGGAGAAGGATGAAAACCACCGCACAGCACCAAGATTGTTCTGGCTGGGTCACGCCCACCTGTGAAAGATGAGAACTAAAAAGCCAAAGAAGAAAGCCTGGCCCGTCAGGACCCTCAGTTCTTTCAGCCCCTCTGGATGAGACCATCAAAATTAACGGTCAGAAGTGTTCTTGCCCTTGATAATGATTTCTAAGATGACTTGGAACATTTCTCATGCACTTGAAAAAACAACAACAAAAAAAGCTGACACACTCCAGATTCACTCCCACCCATGTGGAGTTGAGACCATTGGGAAAACCCACCAGGACTGCCGAGCCTGACCTGTGAACTCCACACTGGAGAAATCCAGTATCAAGTCAGGGAAAGTCTTGACATCTCACTTCCAAAGTTGAGGCACAGCGTCTGTGGACTGTTTGCCAGGTGACATCCTGAGCTGTGTCTCCTGGAGCTTCAAATACTCCTTCGGGTGGGGGGCAGGCTCTAGGGACACCCTAAGTGGCTCAATTCCACAGGCAGTAAAGTAATTAATGGTATCTTTCAGGGCAAGCGCCGTAAAGAAAAAAAACTGCTCTCAAATTTTGACTGCTAAGGAATGACTGGTACAGCCCATATTTGTGTTGTGGGGAGTAGCTATGTGAGAAAGAGAAAGACCTAGAAGGAGAGGAACATCTTGGCTACAAATACCCAAGCCAGCCCCTCAGCCCGGTTAACAACTCTGAACCGTCAGATCACAAATGCTGAACACGCTGACTTTCAGTGTCTACGGGGAACACATGCCATGGATCAAAGAGCACACTGATTAATCCAACAGGGACCAAAGTCTGTCACTTCGGTCATGGTGCACGGATGTGCGAAACGGGGTCACTAAAGAGTAAATGAAGAGGAGAAAAACACCAAAGCAAAACTGGTATCAGAAAGGGGCTCGACTGCCAACTCCCTGTCTATACGCAACTTGAGGAGGGAGGTGAATAGCCTTCCTCCCCAGCACATCCCCCGACGTGTGTTAAAGCCGGGCTTCCCCTTTCGTAAAACAATGACCCGCCTGCCGATGCCAGGTAACTCTCACTCACACCATCATCTTTTAATATCACACGAGGTCATCCGCTTTCCCGCTACTGAATCCCCCAGACCCACTAGCTTCTTGTCACACACACGGCCCTGTAAACAGAGATTTAAAGATAACTCTGCTCACGTTGTTTATTGGGAAGTCAGTTCTCGTAAGTAACAGGAATCCATTGCTAGAATAAACAGTGAACACAGGGAGAAAACGGAGAGAGCCTAACACAATTGGATCCCGACCGGTGTACGTAAGAAATGAGCTGCCATGTGTTTACAGGCCAGCTGGCTCGGCTGGTTGGAACACGGCTGCAGCTGAGGCCGCTGTGGTGAGTCTGATTCCCATGTGAAAAGGACAAAGGGCCTCAGGGCTACAGAATGAATCCCTAATCTCCACCCATCATCCCACATATATACACTCTTGGGATGAGGACGGAACACAGGACTAAAACAAAGACACAGCCAATATGGTAGATTGGTAGTGGGGTCTCAAGCAGAGGCATGGTAGGAGGTGGACTGACACCTAAGCAGAAGACACTTTTCTTTGCCAGCAACGTGATGACACTCATTTGTTATTTTCCCCCAAGAGACCACAACACGTCTGCCACACAGAGCTCTCCAGAACTGATATGGAAATATACACTTCGGGTAATTCTCTTTAAATTCACTTTCCTCTCATTTCACGGAGGGCAGAGCCATGTGCTGGGAACTCCATGCTCACAGGGAACCGAAGGTAACGTCAAGTCAGTTCTGCCTGGGCTTCTAACGCATCCCAGAGCCCCCCAACTGGTGGCGTTATTAAGGCACTCATCTCATACTTGGAATTCCAGAGTACATGCTCTCTCTTCGGGGCAACGTATTTTATTTGGTTTCAAGTTTTGAGCTCCTCCAGTGCTATCCCCAACTCCATGCTAGACACTTGACTAAAAGCACACAGCAGAATGAATTTGTAAGTTATTCACGAAGTAACAACTGGTGCCGGGAAAACAAGCTTTCCACAGGAAATTATTTTTCACTGGCCACGTGTTTGTTTTCTTTCAAAGTCCCCCGCAGTTGTTTTTGACTTTCCCTCTGCCTAATTTATTGGGCAGCTGTCAAACATGCACATTCTCTTGTCTCGTATCTGACATTTGCACAGAGAGGAATGACATTGGAAACGTGCCGCGGACAGACAGACACTCTGAGACTGAATAATGAGAAAGAAAAAAAAGTGTAATGATGAGAGAAAACAGCTGGGAGAAAGTACGCTACTTCCTTTGCAGCCAGGCAGGCCTGTGAGTGCCTTCACGGTAATTCTGGAAGATTCCACAGAAATGGACTTACTTCACAGAAACACTTCCTTTACACTGGCTTTTTTTTTTTTTAAAAGCACAGTAATTTCCATGTACATAAAGTCGTTTTCTTCATGCTTGAAATATATGAAAATCTATATATACATAGTTTTTTATAATCTTATACTTGTAGACAATATCTATACAATACATATACATAGTTTTTTATAATCTTACTTTTAGACAATGATTTTGTCTACAGTCAATATTGTAGACAACCATCAATAGTCAACAATGTGGATATTATAATGAAAAACACAGTCTGAACGACTTTCTTAAACGTCTCAGGAGAGAATGCCTAATGCCTCCAAGCGGGCCAAACAATATGATTCTGAAACCCTCACACGCACAGACCATTGATCTCCGTGTAAGCCCATGAAGCATTGTTACTGAGCTAACACTCATTCTTTTTGATCTCTTTCCATTTCCTGCATTGTATTCAGTGTTTCTTATCCTCGTCCAACATCAACAGGTCATTTCACAGAGGGGTCAGTGTTGGCCAATATAAATAACCATTATAAAACCTCTAGCACGCTTTAAGTCAACAATCAAAGTGGCCTACACTGTTTGAAGAATAAATTCCAAATATTTTCACGGCAGAGGGTAGTCAAGGCCTGTGAAAAGTACAGGTACAGATTACAGCTAAATAATCAGATGGCAGCAAGCTAACCTAGCACACGGTTCCCTATTTTTAAACCAGCTTGAAAACAAACAGCAATGGCAGTGCCCCTTGGGCAGGACTGTAAGCCTGGGCTCTGTACCACAGGCAGGTATGTTTCAGAAGACTTGCATGCACGTGGCTGAAATGCCCGCCACATACATCAACACAAGGGGTCTCAGCCTAACCTACAAGAGCCAGCAAGTTAGAGAGCCCAGAGAGACTCAGAGGCAATGATTCTCTTGGTTTCTAGGCGCCTCCTCCCCAAGCCCCTGCATGACCCATTAGCAATGACTCCCACCCAACCCCACCTGGGCAAGGTGATGCGCCGCAACATCAACGTGGCACCAAACTCTCCCTTGGCACGGGGGTCAGAGAAAGGGGTCGATGTGAATAGTTCAAGAATTACCAACATCTGGCTTTGGGAAACACTGCATGTATCCTGACTCCAGATTTACCTCTTCCGTCCGCTTTACCTCAGTTGTTATTGGAATTACCTATAACATGTTATGTGCATTACCTAAGAACACAGTCATTAAGCTGGGTGGAGCAGTGTCTATAAACCCTAAAGACCAAGCAAGCCAAGGATAACACTGACTGACCATGACTATGGTGAAGATCTACATTTATTGCTGTGGAGAGACTGCTAGAACGTGGTTCTGACTGAGAAACAGGAGGTTCTAGGACAAGCATGAACAGTGTGGAATTATTTTACATGGAGAACTAAACAGGTGGATTTAAAAAAAACGCATGCAGGGCTTCCCTGGTGGCGCAGTGGTTGAGAGTCCGCCTGCCGATGCGGGGGATGCGGGTTCATGCCCCGGTCCGGGAAGATCCCACGTGCCGCGGAGCGGCTGGGCCCGTGAGCCATGGCCGCTAGGCCTGTGCGTCCGGAGCCTGTGCCCCACAACGGGAGAGGCCACAACAGTGAGAGGCCTGCGTACCGCAAAAAAAATAAATAAGTAAAAAAATGCATGCATAAATAAATGAATACATAACGTCCAGAGGATGTTTATTCAATCTCATCTCTGATTTGAATCAGTTGTTGTCCCAGTACATCACTATCATTATTATTTGTTATTTATTTTTTTGCATTGACATTTTGGTTTGATTGACTTATGATCCCTAGGAAATATGTCTGAATTTCTATACTTTCTTGTGCACTGGCTGGTTTCTCCTGGAGTTCCATGCAAGTTTGCATCTCCTGTTCCAAGCTGTTGGTTTAGGAACGTATATATATTCCTACTGAACTGAACCCTTATCCTTAGTAAGTTTATAGTTTTCATAATTGGGAAAAAAAGCTGTTTTCATATTAGAGAAAGAATCACCATGAGTAACGACCAAAGACTATGCCCAAATCGTCATCATCAATACAGTTTAAGAATTACTCTGTACCATGGCGTTATGTCATTTAGCCCTTACAGTAACTCCATGAGGTAAAAACTCTTGCCTAGAATATTCTTTCTAATTTATGGGCAAGAAAGGTGAGGTCAAGAAGGTTAGGTAACCGACTCAGAATCACACAGTAAGTGCTGGAACAACAAATCAACCTCGGTTGATCCAACTGTAGAACTTTTGCTCTTACTGATCACACGATGCTGTGCTGACGTTAAGAAATGGCTCTATTACAATCCCCACGCTGGCAGCAAAACACGTGTCAGATCCGAAGTCAAGACACTGGCTACTATGTGCCACCTATAGAAATCTATTTTCTTAGCCTGTAGAGACTTCTAGAAGTCAGGCATATATAATTTCTGAGCTTCTATTTTGCTCACCTGCAAAACAGGTATTATAGTAGATTTTGTTCTAAAGACGAAAAAGTCATATTTGTTCCCAAAATCCTCTGAGAGGGAGGGATGCACTATGTCAGTTTAAACGACGACACATCATTTTTTCCAATATTGAGCAAATAAAAGCATAAAACTGTGTTTAGGTTTTTCACACACCGATTCAGACCCGTCAAAATGTCCATTTTCTTCACTTTCTTCATGAGGCCAACTGTCCTCCTCTGACCTGCTCCTTTTCCTGATGCTATCTGAACAGACATGCTGATCTGGGTAGTTCCATGTCCATACTCAACTCAAAAATAATTGATGGTATCAGCATAGTTATGGGAATTAGACTTATTAGTTAATTACAGAACCAGCAGAGGGAGCACAAAGCCTGCATAAATAATACCCATTTCTTCTGTGCTTCTTAAAAAACAGCAGTAAGGGCAGTAGTGAGAAACACATTTAAACTTCAGTGGCCAACAGTCAGAAGATGGTCCTTGCTTTATGGGAGCAGTGTTAGGTTAAAAATCCAATGCGTTATTCATACAGTCTATGTACAAATGTTAGTTTCTTGGGTATCTAAGAGGAAGAAAGCTGTGTGTGTGTGTGTGTGTGTGTGTGTGTGTGTGTGTGTGTGTGTGTGTGTGTGTGTGTGTGTGTGTGTGTGTGTGTGTTTCTCTTGGTATCACAGTGATACCTTCCCCACTGGTGGTGGACTCATTAAGGTCAGATGGTGAGACTTGCCTAGAGTTGGCAAATATTCCCTTCACCCTCATAGCAGAGCATCTTTCATTTTAGCGTTGTTCCTCCTAACAAAGTCCTCAGTGAATAGGCCTGTATTATTCTTCTAAAATACAATCAAGGTTTACATTTATGGTTGAATAAAATTTTGACCCCAGTAAAACAAAATAATGCCTATTGGTAAAAAAATATAATCATGTTTCTAGAAATATGTGCCTTACTTGCTGCCAACATTTTATTATTTATTTATTCATTCATTCATTCTTGGCTGCACTGGGACTTCATTGCTGTGCGAGGGCTTTCTCCAGTTGTGGCAAGTGGGGGCCACTCCTCGCCACGGTGCGTGGGCCCCTCACCACGGTGACCTCTCCTGTGGCGGAGCGTGGGCTCCAGGCGCGCGGGCCTCAACAGCTGTGGCGCGTGGGCTCCAGAGCACAGCCTCAGCAGCTGTGCTGCACAGGCCTAGCTGCTCCACGGCATGTGGGACCTTCCCCGATCAGGGCTCGAACCCGGTGGACCCTCCAAATGTGGCCCTCATCAACTGGCTACGGTTTACCTTGGGGTGCCTCGCTTTCTTCATCAACACGATCAGAAAACAGGAGGCACCAGGGTGGTCCTAGCGGGTGGACTCACCTCTGTGTCCAGCAGGTGCCCGTAACAGCTGTCAATTGACTGCTCCCAAATCAGAGGCCAACACAGCTCCTTTAGAGACTGGCCACATCTGAGTGTTAGTTTCTTTCACTGCTTTGAAAAAACGCAAATGAGTTTATCTTACAGGGTCAGGTAACTGCGTGTCCTCTGTCTCACCGCAGGTATTTCTGAATCTTGTCTCCATTTAAAGTAATTTTCCTCCAACTTTTGTGCATATCTGAGGTTTTAATGGCAATCTAGGAGGTACTGGACACCTACTGTATACTAAGCACAGGGCTAGGAACCATAGCTACCTGTTGTCACTTAGCCCTCAAAATAACTTTATGAGTTAAGCACTCTCTTTTATTCCAGCGTCATCGACGGGGAACCCAGGACCCAGAGCAGTTAGGTAACTTGCCCAAGGTCACCCTGCTGGGATGTGGTAATCAAAAGTCACATCCAGATGTCTGCCTGTGCAGTCCACACCTGCCTTTTCCACTGGAGCTCACTGCATCTCTCATTTCAAGTGAAGAAAGGCAGATGACAAGGTTTACGGGAGACGGGAAAACCTCTTATTGTTAGAATTCTCATACATACATCGTAGGGTTTTTGTTGTGGTGCTTTTATGCGACAGAAAGTTTGCTGGTTTTGAGAATTAACAGCCAAAGAATTCTGTGACTGAAAAAATAGCAACTGGTGAGAGAATGACAATTGGGACAATAACGACCGACGCTAACATTCTCTCTGGTGACCCTGAGTGCCTGAGTTATGAGTTGTGTCCTCCATGGAAAGGAGCTTTTTTTTTTTTTTGGCTGGTCGGAATGCGAGATCTTAGTTCCCCAACCAGGGGATTGAACCCATGCCCCCTGCAGTGGAAGCGTGCAGTCTTAACCACTGGACTGCCAGGGAAGTCCCCAGGAAGGAGCTTTCTTTTCCACCATGATGGCTGAAGATCACCACAGACCCGATCGGCAAGCCGACTAGCCCCTCATCTGTCGGCATCATTAAGACCAAAATAAATGGGACCAACATTCTGAAGCCTCAACTTCTGGTTTATCTTGACACTCCGCTGGAAACTATAGGTTTCGTACGAATTAAGAAATTTTTAAATTCTCCTCTGGGAGCGTATTAGATTTCTAGCTAGTGCAGCGCAATCATTTTCTTTCTTTACGATGCCACGTTTTCTAAATGAAGAGTTCTAGCATTGAATGTGATGTGAGTGCACTCTTAGTAACCTTCTGTAATCAGTCAAGAACAAAGAAACAAATTAACAAGGCTTATTTTCATCCAGTTAGTGAATTCAGCACAGCTCCTCCATGGATTAGGCATGAATACAGGGATTCATGTTACATTTACTATTACTTATTATAATTTGTGTCAAATGGGTCTCAAAATGAGTAAATCAACACACACTAGCACTGGGTCTCATCCAATCATGTTAGGAAATGGTTGAAAATCTAAACCCTATAATATTTTAGTGAAAACAGCCAGCCTTGAGAAGAGCTAACCATTTCATCAGGCCTATGTTACGTGTGTAAGTTTTTATTTCTAGTATCTCACACCCATTCTTAGCCAACTTTGCAGATAATTCAGGAAGCTATATAAACTTAGGATAAGTAGTATGCATTGGGAGGCCTCAGAAATATTATAATAAATCCTTTGGACACTAGCTTCCCTACCCCACCCGCCCCGTTAAGCAAATAAACACCAGTAAGATCTGTGTTAGTGGAACTCATCTCACGAACATATGAAGTGTTGATTACAGCAAATGTGCTTCTGTTAAGAATAGGTGGCTTTCTTCATTCATCTGTTTAGAGACACTGTCTCCCCACCAGCACCCTGCAGGCATCAAGTTTTCATGATAATCTGAAAAAGAAACCCCAAACTTTTCACGTAGACTTTGCTCCTAGGGTTTGCTCTTTCATAGAGAGATGTGGGAGACAGCATTAAGTTATCCGGATGGTTCTGTAGCCCGTGGCTGTATCCTACCACAGTCACATCACACATGTGTGAAAAAGTACATGTCACAGCAACTGCCGAGTCACCCACAGCCCGAGGTTCCCCAAGGACAGGGGTTCAGCCGTGGGGCGGCCAGAGAAAGAGCCATGATTCACGCTGGCAGGGCCGGGGCCTGGACACAGTTGTCTTTAATTGCCTGGCTGTCATCTCTGAGATATTCCTGGGTGACACTGTGGCCAGAGTAATGAAGAAAATAAATACACAGCATCCCATATATTCCGGGGTCCTGAAATGCTCTACTTATTTGCTCAATATTCATTAACGATGAAAAATAAAATCTAGACTTCGTCTTTCATGTTTCACATCGATACCATCTATCATCTTTTGCTCCAGCGTAATTTGGGATGTGCATTCTTTCAATTATATAAAAAGCAAGGTGTCAAACAGATTACGCATTTGAAACGATGCTTTCTTGTCCTTCCGTTTTTTATTGTGCAGGCCTGTAGTTGGAAGGCTCAGAAAAACCTGAATGGTAAATTTGCTCTAGAGGTGTAAAAATTACAATTTTATCACTAAAGTGTTCTAGGGCTTGTGAACCTTTAAAGAGAACCTGATTCCATTTAAGTTGTAGACGCTTTCTTCCTATTGCATAATGGAGCAAGAAGTCTAGCATTTAAGTTTGGGTACAAGGGCATGTCGAGGGAAAACCAAGCCCTTTGATCCCTCTGCATGGGCCGCTGGGGGCTGGCCCCATTCTCTCAATTAACTACAGCAATGGCGGCAGCCGCGTACGTATGAAGTGGCCACCACCAGATACCAGGTCCCACGCTAAGCACTTTGCTCACATTATCACATTTCTCAACATCCTTTTTCCATAAGCAATACCGGTCACGCTTGTACAAATGAGAATACGAAGTTTAGAGGGCTAAGTATTACGTCCAAAGTCGGGATTCACACCCAGGTCTGTCTTGCTTCCAAGCTTGTGTGCTTAACCACCAAAATATTCCACCATCTTTAGGTGCTCTGCTTGTTCTGTGACTACTCACTGTTGAGACCACCAAGGATGGAAAGGAAAAGTCAAAGAAAGACGCGAGGATAAACTTTGAGCCTTGCAAGAAAGGTCTGCAGACACTGCGAGGAGAGAAGGCAAGCTGCTAAAAGAAGTGGTCCTCTTATGGGGGGGGGTGAGGGTTGGCAGAATCCCTGCTCTCTTGGGGCTCACTGCACTGTGACCTCATGCAGGGCCCGTCCTTACTCTATCAGACTTGGGAAGGAAGGTCTAGCAAAATCAAGAAGCAGGCAGCTGAGACCCTCAGATGGAAGAGGCTGATCCTAGGACAGTAGTTGGGAGCTATGGGGTTGCTCAGTGTCAAGACGACCCAGGATGCTAGGAGCATGGGAAGCCGTTTTATCATTCGCGTGATACCACTTATTCCACCTGTTCCTCATTCCTTGGAAACTTTATAGACAGACATTTACTCTAAGAGGATTTATAACTTAGAAAAAGTGTCTCTTTTTAAAAAGCTAGAACCAGACTCTGCTCTGCTAGGTTTCTGGATGCCCCAGATCACATCTTTCAGTGGCTAAGTTGTTTCCAGGCTGATTACCTGTACTGTAATGAGTTTAGTTATATTGGAAGAGAGTATGCATCCTCCCTTTCCCCCCCTAGAATAGAAGCGCTCACTGGAAGAGTTGGTGTTCTTATCCACTGCTTTACCCCCAGAGCCTAGCCTGGTGCCTGGTATATGCTGAGCACTCGCTAAGTATTTGATGAAGGATGATGTGTACTTTCTTTTGTGTTTTCTAGTGTTTGCATCTTGACTCTCAGCCTCTCCCCTTTTTTTGTATATTTCCCTTCCTTCACCTCAGATCAATCATCCCCTTCCCAAAACAAACCGCCTTCCTTAGGCACGGTGGCAGAAGATGTGGACCGAACATCCGCCAAGTTGCTTGTTTCCAGGCTGCAAAACGCAAGGAGGACATTTGGAAAACAAAACCCCAAATGAAACAAAATATCCCTTTCTCATTTTTCAAGGAAAACCTCTGAAGGGGCCGGAGTTGATGAACAAGACCCCATGCAAGGAGGAAGCCAACTGCTGAGGATCAGAAAACGGCTACTGGGAACTCACAGTTATTGTCACACATTATTTGTCTTTAGTGCCAGAGAAACAATTTTCCTTTAGCAATATCTCTGTCCCAGTAAAATTAAGAAAGTGCAGAATCCAAATTCCCCCCAAAGGAGTCAGCTTAAAAAAATTTACTAGCTCTACTGCCACAGGGATTTATGGTTTCTTTTTTAATAGTTGCAGTCTGATATACCTGTTTCTTAGGTCACAAGGTAGATTCATTTATCTTTCTTTTGAACATTTCAAGCAAATTCCAGCCCTGTAAATTGACTGAATTTTTACATCAAGGAATACACTGTAGAACGGGGTTGGAGTACGTCTCCAAAACAGGAAGACCTTAAAATAAAAACAGATACTGAAGTCTGTATTTTCCTGATTGTCAGTCAAGCTAATTATGCTCTACTCTAAAGCTCTATCAGGCAAGAAAGGAAAAGGCAATTGGGGGCTCTTTCCTCGCCTAGCCTGATGTCTGGGAATATAACACCAGTTTATTCACAGCAGGAGGCTGCTGTAATTGGCAGCTCCGCTTTCCCCGACTAGAGGGTAATTCTCTAGCGAAGAAAACACACTGTTAACAAGATTTTACAAATTTGACATATGGTATCCTATCTGAAATGACCAACAAAAGTTCCTTCTCTCCCCAAGCAAACAGTTATCTCTGGTTAGGACTACAAGACAGTGCGATAAAAGTAGGTAAAGGCCCCTGGAGTTCTTTTAGGGGGCCGGTAAATCTCTGATCATAAAAAAAAAAAAGCCAATTAATAATGAAAGGTAAGATACTCAGGGCAGCTGGGTCTCTGAGAGGTAGATGAAATGACAGTAAAAACCTCACCTGGAACACTGGGCTACATTCCTGGTGTTCGATCATCCCTAAAGCATTTAAGGCGAGGATTTGGACCCAGACAGAATCCTTCGTGAGTCCATTAAGGTGGGGCTGGGTGTGAGGAGTCCACGTGGGAGTGAAAGCAGGAACCCTAAGAGATGCACTGGACCTAGAGACGGTCCTGGGCTTACCTTTATCCCCACCCTAAACATACGGAAACACTAGAACAAATTTTTAGGGAGGGACAAATTGCTTTGATGTGACTCCAAAAACTTCATCACAACAATTCTTGTTGAAATCCATAAACCCCCAGTGAGATCTCTGCATTCTCCTTTAACTGACAAAGGAATGGAAGAAAGAATATTCCAGTAGGTAAAATACTAGGCAGAAATATAGAGTTTCCAGGAAAAAAGGAATAAGGAATTTTCCCTTTCCTCCTGCGCATCTTAAGTGACGCATCGTTTCATTCGTTCTTGCCAGGATGCTGGGTAGATTCCGAAGAGAGGAAAAAATGGGTCCCCAAGAAGTTATCCTGGATTCGCTAAGATACCCACAGTTTAGTGCCTACGGCCAGAGCGCAGGGACCGACTCTCGCCAGACGCCATCTGATGTTCCATCTGACCCTCAGTGCAGAGACGGTGCTCAGACTGCAGATTCATTTGAAGCTTGGTGATCTCAAGGGGGTTACACAAAGGGATTAATGAGCCACTTCCAAGCACCAGGTACTCAGAGTAAAGACACAGAGTCCGGTCAAGTCCTAATTTTCATGGGGAATTAAACTGACTTCTCTCACCTCCCGGTGACACATAATTGACAATCGACTGGAATCTGCCCAGGTGAAGGAAGGACGGACGGCAGAGCCCCTTTTTGGTTTCTATGCACCCAATGGCACACACACTCCAAATACTCCAGGAACAATATCTGCTTCTTCACTGAGGTCATTTGCTCATTCGTCGTACCTGCCCTTTTCCTCTTTCCTTTCTGGGTGTTCTCCGGTGGTGAACGCCAGTAGCACCTGAACTATTTTTAAGTGGTACAAGGACAGTCCTTGAATTAACACTGAATCACGTAACAAGACAGTTTTGCTTTCTCCAATGTCTTTCCTCCAGAGTGTGAAAAAGCGAGAGGCTCAGTCTGGTACTGATACATCTTGCATCTCGCTAATATCTGCCGATCTCACAGGGAGGTAAGAACATCAGAGTGTCCAAGAGCTAGTAGAACCCAGCTAGCACCTAATCATGGGCTGTTTTCATTGTATTCATTTTTATAGCTACTCCTTCTCTTATGACAACCATGACTGATTTTCCATTTCTAGATGTTAGAGAAAAGTTTCATTTAAAATAGAATATCTCAAACCAAGTGAAATAAGCCAGTCACAAAAAGACCGACACTGTATGATTCCACTTATATGAGGCACCTAAAGTAGTCAGATTCGTAGAAATAAAACTTAGTATGGTGGTTGCCAAGGGCTGGGGCAAGGAGGGAACGGGGAGTGGTCTAGTGGGTACAGAGTTTTAGTGTTGCAAGATGAAAAAGTACTGGAGGTTGGTTTTAGAACAATGCAAATATACTTAACACTACTGAACTGCTCTCTCAAAAATAGTTAAGATGGTAAATTTCATGTTATGCGTATTTTACTGCAACAGAAAAAAACGGGGAAGACAAAGGTAGAGGAAGATGTGGCTACAGAAGACAGACGTAACGTCGCTGGTTCTGAACGTGGAAGAAGGGGCCACGAGCCAAGGGAAGCAGGCAGGCTCTAGAAGCAGGAAAAGGCAAGGAAACAGATTGTCCTCTAGAGCCTCCAGAAAGGAACGCAGCCCTGCCAACACCTTGATTATACTCCAGAAAGACACATTTTAGACTTCTGCCTTCCAGAACTGTAAGATAATAAAGCTGTGCTAAGTGCCCCTTCTCCTCCTCTCACCCCGAAAAATATAGTTACTCAACGTTTTTTCTTAGAGTCAGAACGCATTTGGAAATGATGGTGATGAGGTACGTGTCTAGGGGAAAATGGTGGTGTTTGGTGAACACATACCCTGTCTTCTGGGCTGTAAAGGGCAAACCAAGTTTTCCAAGATTTATTATACATAAGAGGCATCAGGGGAGAGGAACCAAGATGGCGGAGTAGAAGGAGGTGCTCTCACTCCCTCTTGCGAGAACACCAGAATCACAACTAGCTGCTGGACAATTATTGACCGGAAGACACTGGAACTCACCAAAAAA
Organism: Lagenorhynchus albirostris; assembly: GCF_949774975.1. NCBI lineage: Eukaryota > Metazoa > Chordata > Mammalia > Artiodactyla > Delphinidae > Lagenorhynchus > Lagenorhynchus albirostris. The sequence goes on along the minus strand of NC_083104.1, from coordinate 17,540,856 downwards.
GATACCCCGCATCCAAAGACAAAGGAGAAGCCACAATGAGAGGGTAGGAGGGGCACAATCACAGTAAAATCGAATCCCATAACTGCTGGGTGGGTGACTCACAGGCTGGAAAACACTTATACCACAGAAGTCCACCCACTGGAGTGAAGGTTCTGAGCCCCATGTCACGCTTCCCAACCTGGGGGTCCAGCAACGGGAGGAGGAATTCCTAGAGAATCAGACTTTGAAGGCTAGTGGGATTTGACTGCAGGACTTTGACAGGACTGGGGGAAACAGAGACTCCACTCTTGGAGGGCACACACAAAGTAGTGTGCGCATCGGGACCCAGGGGAAGGAGCAGTGACCCCAGGCAACACTGAACCAGACCTACGTGCTAGTGTTGGAGGGTCTCCTGCAGAGGTGGGGGGTGGCTGTGGCTCACCGTGGGGACAACACTGGCAGCAGAAGTCCTGGGAAGTACTCCTTGGCGCGAGCCCTCCCAGAGTCTGCCATTAGCCTCACTGGAGACCCCAGGTAGGCTCCAGTGTTGGGTTGCCTCAGGCCAAACAACCAACAGGGAGGGAACCCAGCCGACTCATCAGCAGACAAGTGGATTACAGTTTTACTGAGCTCGGCCCACCAGAGCAACAGTCAGCTCTACCCACCACCAGTCCTCCCATCGAGCCTCTTAGATAGCCTCATCCACCAGAGGGCAGACAGCAGAAGCAAGAAGAACTACAATCCTGCAGCCTGGGGAACAAAAACCACATTCACAGAAAGACAGACAAGATGAAAAGGCAGAGGGCTATATACCAGATGAAGGAACAAGATAAAACCCCAGAAAAACAACTCAATGAAGTGGAGCTAGGCAACCTTCCAGAAAAAGAATTCAGAATACTGAGAGTGAAGAAGATCCAGGACCTTGGAAAAAGAATGGAGGCAAAGATTGAGAAGATGCAAGAAATGTTTAACAAAGACCTAGAAGAATTAAAGAACAAACAGAGATGAACAATACAATAACTGAAATGAAAACTACACTAGAAGGAATCAATAGCAGAATAACTAAGGCAGAAGAACGGATAAGTGACCTGGAAGACAGAAGGGTGGAATTCACTGCTGCAGGACAGAATAAAGAAAAAAGAATGAAAAGAAATGAAGACAGCCTAAGAGACGTCTGGGACAACATTAAAAGTACAAACATTTGCATTATAGGGGTCCCAGAAGGAGAAGAGAGAGAGAAAGGACGCGAGAAAATATCTGAAGAGATTATAGTCCAAAACTTCCCTAACATGGGAAAGGAAATAGCCACCCAAGTCCAGGAAGCGCAGCAAGTCCCATACAGGATAAACCCAAGGAGAAACACACCGAGACACATAGTAAGCAAATTAGCAAAAATTAAAGACAAAGAAAAATTATTGAAAGCAACAAGGGGAAAACAAAATGTAACATACAAGGGAACTCCCATAAGGTTAACAGCTGATTTCTCAGCAGAAACTCTACAAGCCAGAAGGGAGTGGCATGATATACTTAAAGTGATGAAAGGGAAGAACCTACAACCAAGATTACTCTACCCGGCAAGGATCTCATTCAGATTCCATGGAGAAATCAAAAGCTTTACAGACAAACAAAAGCTAAGAGAATTCAGCACCACCAAACCGGCTCTGAAACAAATGCTAAAGGAATTTCTCTAAGTGGGAAACACAAGAGAAGAAAAGGATCTACAAAAACAAACCCAAAACAATTAAGAAAATGGTCATAGGAACATTCATATCGATAATTACCTTATACGTGAATGGATTACATGCTCCAACCAAAAGACACAGGTGTGCTGAATGGATTCAAAAAGAAGACCCATCTATATGCTGTCTACAAGAGACCCATTTTGGACCTAGGGACACATACAGACTGAAAGTGAGAGGATGGAAAAAGATATTCCATGCAAATGGAAATCAAAAGAAAGCTGGAGTAGCTATACTCATATCAGATAAAATAGACTTTAAAATAAAGAATGTTAAAAGAGACAAGGAAGGACACTGCATAATGATCAACGGATCAATCCAAGAAGAAAATATAACAATTATAAATATACATGCACCCAACACAGGAGCACCTCAATATATAAGGCAACTGCTAACAGTTATAAAAGAGGAAATTGACAGTAACACAATAGTAGTGGGGGACTTTAACACCTCACTTACACCAGTGGACAGATCATCCAAAATGAAAATAAATAAGGAAACAGAAGCTTTAAATGACACAACAGACTAGATAGATTTAATTGATATCTATAGGACATTCCATCCAAAAACAGCAGATTACACTTTCTTCTCAAGTGCACACGGAACATTCCCCAGGAGAGATCACACCTTGGGTCACAAATCAAGCCTCAGTAAATTTAAGAAAATTGAAATCATATCAAGCATCTTTTCTGACCACAACGTTATGAAATTAGAAATGAATTACAGGGGAAAAAAAAGTAAAAAACACAAACACATGGAGGCTAAACAATTTGTTACTAAATAACCAAGAGATCACTGAAGAAATCAAAGAGGAAATCAAAAAATACCTAGAGACAAATGATAATGAAAACGCGACTATCAAAAACCTATGGGATGGGCTTCCTTGGTGGCGCAGTCGTTGAGAGTCCGCCTGCCGACGCAGGGGACACGGGTTCGTACCACGGTCTGGGAAGATCCCACATGCAGCAGAGCGGCTGGGCCCGTGAGCCATGGCTGCTGAGCCTGCGTGTCCGGAGCCTGTGCTCTGCAATGGGAGAGGCCACAACAGTGAGAGACCCCAGTACCACAAACAAAAAGAACAAAAAACCTATGGGATGCAGCAAAAGCGGTTCTAAAAGGGAAGTTTACAGCTATACAAGCCTACCTCAAGAAACAAGAAAAATCTCAAGTAAACAATCTAACCTTACACCTAAAGGAACTAGAGAAAGAAGAACAAACAAAACCCAAAGTTGGCAGAAGGAAAGAAATCATAAAGATCAGAGGAGAAATAAATGAAACAGAAACAAAGAAAACAGTAGCAAAGATCAATAAAACTAAAAGCTGGTTCTTCGAGAAGATAAACGAAACTGATAAACCATTAGCCAGACTAATCAAGAAAAAGAGGGAGAGGACTCAAATCAATAAAATTAGAAGCGAAAAAGGAGAAGTTACAACAGACACCACAGAAATACAAAGCATCCTAAGAGACTACTACAAGCAACTCTACGCCAATAAAATGGACAACCTGGAAGAAATGCACAAATTCTTAGAAAGGTATGACCTTCTAAGACTGAACCAGGAAGAAACAGAAAATATGAACAGACCAATCACAAGTAATGAAATTGAAACTGTGATTAAAAATCTTCCAACAAGCAAAAGTCCAGGACCAGATGGCTTCACAGGTGAATTCTATCAAACATTTAGAGAAGAGCTAACACTCATCCTTCTCAAACTCTTCCAAAAAATTGCAGAGGAAGGAACACTCGCAAACTCATTCTATGAGGCCACTATCACCCTCATACCAAAACCAGAGAAAGATACTACAAAAAAAGAAAATTACAGACCAATATCACTGATGAATATAGATGCAAAAATCCTCAACAAAATACTAGCATACAGAATCTAACAACACATTAAAAGGATCATACACCATGGTCAAGTGGGATTTATCCCAGGGAGGCAAGGATTCTTCAGTATACACAAATGAATCAATGTGATACACCATATTAACAAATTGAAGAATAAAAACCATATGATCTTCTCAAGAGATGCAGCAAAAGCTTTTGACAAAATTCAATACCCATTTATGATAAGAATTCTCCAGAAAGTGGGCGTAGAGGGAACCTACCTCAACATAATAAAGGCCATATATGACAAACCCACAGCAAACATCATTCTCAATGGTGAAAAACTGAAAGCATTTCCTCTAAGTTCAGGAACGAGACAAGGATGTCCACTCTCACCACTATTATTCAACATAGTTTTGGAAGTCCTAGCCATGGCAATCAGAGAAGAAAAAGAAATAAAAGGAATACAAATTGGAAAAGAAGAAGTAAAACTGTCACTGTTTGCAGATGACATGATACTATACATAGAGAATCCTAAAGATGCCACCAGAAAACTACTAGAGCTAATCAATGAATTTGGTAAAGTCGCAGGATACAAAATTAATGCACAGAAATCTCTTATATTCCTATACACTAATGATGAAAAATCTGAAAGAGAAATTATGGAAACACTCCCATTTACCATTGCAACAAAAAGAATAAAATACCTAGGCATAAACCGACCTGGGGAAACAAAAGACCTGTACGCAGAAAACTATAATAAGACACTGATGAAAGAAATTAAAGATGATACCAACAGATGGAGAGATATACCACGTTCTTGGATTGGAAGAATCAATATTGTGAAAATCACTACACTACCCAAAGCAATCTACAGATTCAGTGCAATCCCTATCAAATTACCAATGGCATTTTTTACGGAACTAGAACAAATCATCTTAAAATTTGCATGGAGACACAAAAGACCCCGAATAGCCAAAGCAGTCTTGAGGGAAAGAAACAGAGCTGGAGGAATCAGACTCCCTGACTTCAGGCTATACTACAAAGCTACAGTAATCAAGACAGTATGGTACTGGCACAAAAACAGAAACAAAGATCAATGGACCAAGATAGAAAGCCCGGAGATAAACTCACGCACCTATGCCCAATTAATCTATGACAAAGGAGGCAAGGATAGACAATGGCGAAAAGACAGTCTGTTCAATAAGTGGTGCTGGGAAAACTGGACAGCTATATGTAAAAGAATGAAATTAGAACACTCCCTAACACCATACACAAAAATAAACTCAAAATGGGTTAGAGATCTAAATGTAACACCAGACACTATAAAACTCTTAGAGGAAAACATAGGAAGAACACTCTTTGACATAAATCACAGCAAGATCTTGTTTGATCCACCTCCTAGAGTAATGGAAATAAGAACAAAAATAAACAAACGGAACCTAATGAAACTTCAAAGCTTTTGCACAGCAAAGGAAACCATAAACAAGACGAAAAGACAACCCTCAGAATGGGAGAAAATATTCGCAAACGAATCAACGGACAAAGGATTAATCTCCAAAATATATAAACAGCTCATGCAGCTCAATATTAAAGAAACAAACAACCCAATCCAAAAATGGGCAGAAGACCTAAATAGATATTTCTCCAAAGAAGACAGACAGATGGCCAAAAAGCACATGAAAAGCTGCTCGACATCACTAATTATTAGAGAAATGCAAATCAAAACTACAATGAGGTATCACCTCATACCAGTTAGAATGGGCATCATCAGAAAATCGACAAAAGGCAAATGCTGGAGAGGGTGTGGAAAAAAGGGAGCCCTCTTGCACTGTGGGTGGGAATGTAAATTGATACAGCCACCATGGAGATCAGTATGGAGGTTCCTTCAAAAACTAAAAATAGAATTACCATATGATCCAGCAATCCCACTACTGGGCATATACCCGAAGAAAACCATAATTCCAAAAGACACATGCACCCCAATGTTCATTGCAGCACTATTTACAATAGCCAGGTCATGGAAGCAACCTAACTGCCCATGGACAGACGAATGGATAAAGGAGATGTCATACATATATACAATGGAATATTACTCAGCCATAAAAAAGAACGAAATTGAGTCATTTGTTGAGATATGGATGGATATAGAGACTATCATACAGAGTGAAGTAAGTCAGAAAGAGAAAAACAAATATCATATATTAACGCATATATGTGGAACCTAGAAAAATAGTACAGATGAACCGGTTTGCAGGGCAGAAGTTGAGACACAGATGTAGAGAACAAACGTATGGACACCAAGTGGGGGAAACCGTGGTGGGGTGGGGATGGTGGTGTGCTGAATTGGGCAATTGGGATTGACATGTATACACTGATGTGTATAAAATTGATGACTAATAAGCAGCTGCAGTATAAAAAAACAGAACCAAAAAAAAAGCCCCTGGGCCCTGCAGTGAAAGCGCCAAGTCCTAATCTCTGGACCACCAGGGAATTCCGTATAACCTCTCATTTATTTATGGCAAATCAAGGTTTTCTTCTTTTTTTTCTTTATTTTCATTTTAAAAGTCCACTAAGTGTATACTCATAAAAGAAATCATTTCTGGAGTAATAAATGTTCTGAACAGCTAAAAATAAATAAATAAATACATAAATAAATAGGCATCAGGACCATCGGGATGGATTGAAAACAGGTGTCTATCATGCTTCACATACGACTCAACAACAGGCAGTGATCTCTAATTATTACAAGCGTCCCCTTCCCAAACTCTCCCATTGTGCTGACTGATGCAAATATGAAGTTAAGTAGCTCTGCCAACGTACCAACCGTGTAAACTTGGACTCGTCACCTAATCTCATAGCCTCAGCTTGCGCAACAGTAAGATGGGATAATCACCACTTCCCTCAAAAGAGCTATGAGAATCAAGGAGGAGGATGCCTGTCAGCTTTTGGCTCAGGTCTGATTCGTATTATGATTATGATTACCAGGCATTATGATCCTACCAAATATCTATTTTCTTTCTGGAAAAAAAAATAAAGGATTCAGCACTTTAATATAAATTAAGTCTGAGCAACTGGAGCCTTTCCATATGTTGAAGGCCCCATTATTTGCAGTCATGGTGACCCTGAATTCCTCCAACATGCCGGGGCAGGCGTGCTCTTGGGGATGGCTCTACCGTTTGGTCTGCTCTGAGTAAAATTCGCCAGTGCTGTGTGCTCGCTCACTGTGCAAGTGCAGTGAATGCAGGGGCCATCCAAAAGCTTTAGCCGTTTGATGTTTAAAGCCTGGCCTGAGTGCCAGGTTCCTCCACAACTGTCATTTATCAGCAACGCAATACCACAGGGATATGTATTCATCAAATGCTTATCGACTTACGCTGCAGGGTTTTGGGTGTTTTTTTTCCCCCTTTCATAACATTAGAAAATACTGCTTCTGATTTCAATAGTTTTCTTTGCAGGATGGAAATAAAAAACGAAGTGCTATTACATGGTACCCATTTTCTGATTGGATGCATTGATTGAAGGTGAGCAGTTACTCATGGAAATATATTGGAGGCTTAAGGCAGGGTTCCTCAAGCCTAGCACTACTGACATCTTGGGATGGATAATTCTCTGTTGTAGCGGCTGTCCTGCACTTTATGGGATGTTTAGCAGCACCTTTTGCCACTACCTACTAGGTGCCACTAGGACCACCCCCAGCTGTGACTACCAAAAATGTCTCCAGACATTAACAGATATCCCCTGGTGGCAAAAATCACCTCCCATTGAGAACCACTGCATCAGACGATGATATCAGTGCTGAGATTACTAACTGCAGCTGTTTGCTAAAAACAAAAAATAAAATAAAAAAAATAAAATGTTTAACACTGGAAGATTCACAGTTATGGCTACCAGTTATGAGTAATTTAAAAGAAGCGTTTTTAACAGTGTCCATCCATCCAATAGATATAAATTAAATGTAATAATATGTGAAATGGCTTTGTAAACTGTAAAGTATGCTATTAATGATTATTAACATTATATCAGCATGCTCTGCGATTATACAAAGGATAGGCTGCTCAAGGAGCTAACTTTTTTTTTCCTTTCCCCTGGCCGTGCCGTGGGGCTTGCGGGATCCTACTTCCTGGACCAGGGATCGAACCCGTGCCCCCTGCAGTGGAAGCGCAGACTCCTAACCACTGCACTGCCAGGGAATTCCCACAAGGAACTAACTCTTTATTAGGCCCATGCTGTGTGCTAAGTACTTTGCTCTTACCATCTTATCTGAACTTCATCCTCTGATTTTCATGGATGAGGGAACATGATCGAGGTCATCAGCAGTACTAGGACCAAGGTCGCTCAGCTGAGAAGAGGTGTTGGCAGAATCTGAATATAGGTCTGTAATTCTCTAAACTCAGGCACTCCTATTCCACCCACTGCCTGCCATGTGTTGTGGATACCATTCTCAGATGGGAGAGAGAGAACTCATACACTCTTTGACATGCTTTTCTAGAAACAATGGCATCTATATCTAGAGAAGGCAGCAGGGTTGGAGTGAAATCTACAACCTGGAGCTAAAGCCAGTTGAACTGGTTAACTTGGGCCTAAATTCAGGACCCAAGACCCATTGAACCAATCATCCAAACCAACTGCTCACAACCTGACATTTTGAGGATCAATTGTTAATACCTGTCATCCTTTTTTTCTCCCTTAAATACCCAGAAAATTCAGCTTTGATGGAAATATCTGGGAGAAATAAATTCCAAATTGCCCTGGATGACAAGAAGAATTTAGATTCGTAATTTTTTTAAACTATAATAGGTTGAAATGTGTCCCCTAAAAAAGATTAGGGTGAAGTCTTAATCCCAAGTCCCTAAGAATGTGACCTTATTTGGAAAGAGGGTCATTCCAGAGGTAATCAAGTTAAAATGAGGTCACTGGAGTGGGCCCTAATCCAGTATGACTGGTGTCCTGATAAAAAGGGGAAATTTGAACGAAGAGGGAAGATAATGTGAAGAGACACAGGGAGAACACCTTGCAAAGCCACAAGATTGGAGCAATGCTTTTACAAGCCAAGGAACACCAAAGACTGTGGGCCAACCACCAGAAACCAGGAAGGGCCAAGGAAGGATTCCCCTACAGACGTCTCAGACGGAGCACGGCCCTGGTAACACTTTGGTTTCTGACTGACAGCCTCCAGAACTTTGAGTCAATATATTTCTTTTTTTCACACTAAGTCTTTTTTTTTTTTTTTTTTTTCTGTGTGGTATGCGGGCCTCTCACTGTTGTGGCCTCTCCCGTTGCAGAGCACAGGCTCCGGACGCGCAGGCTCAGCGGCCATGGCTCACGGGCCCAGCCGCTCCGCGGCATGTGGGATCTTCCCGGACCGGGGCACGCACCCGTGTCCCCTGCATCGGCAGGCGGACTCTCAACCACTGCGCCACCAGGGAAGCCCCAATGTATTTCTTTTTTAAGTCACCCAGTTTGTGATTTAATGGACAAAGGAAACAAGTGTTATGGCAGCCCTTGGAAACTTAATAGAGTATCTATGTTTCGCAAATTAATCCACTGGCAGTTTCGGGGAAATGCATATGGTGTGTTTTCAGGGGGGTTCTAGAATACTGTATTTGTATGAGTGTAGAGCAGACTGAGTTTCCTGGGGTGGCTTGTCACTGGGTTGTGCTGGCCATATGCACATGTTGGCTCACAGCCATGAAGCCACAGGGCCACTGTGTCAGCTGACAGCTGGGCCCCAGTCAGCCTTCGCCTCTGGTTTTGCTCTCAAGGAGGCTGGGACTTCCTTGCTGTCTGTCACTGGCTGCTCGCCGCTTCCTGACCGCTTCCATGCACACATTCAAGGTGCGTCTCTCCTAAGTCGCATGCAAAACAGCCTCCTGGCTTTCGCTCCAAAGATCTCAAAGGTTTATACACATCAATTCTAAGGGATCTGTAAAAATCACATCTTAGAGTAAAATTTCTATTGTAAGACAGCTGTATAAATAGGTTCAGAGAAAAAGGAAGACTATTTACAAAACACAGAAACACAAGGGGCTTTCATGTTGTACACCCACCTGGAATGCGGACAAAAAATGGGGATAAGTCAGTGGGCTGCAGGGAAGAAACAAAAACAAAAAAACTGTTCGCGAAATTTCTTGAAGTATAATAATGCTGATCTGCTGTCTTTAAGAGACGGCTGCAGAGAAAAATCTAGGTGGAAAGTTAAAAAGTGCCCATCTGGCAATAGGAAGCAATGCAGAAATCAACATAGCTCCTATGCAGTGGGCTAGGCTGGCGCTGCTATTGGATGATTTCAATTCTGCCTTTGTCAGAGCCGAGGGCGCCGGCTTTGTTTATAGGTGTCCTTTCCTTCAAATCCGCCTGCAGGGACTCACCCATGTCATTTGTCAGGGGCTAAACAGCCCGAGGCCAAGAGCAGACATTTACTTACAGCATCTTCAGACTCTTTTAAATAGGCCTTTGGGATTTTGCCTCTGACCGCTCAGTAGCACGAGGCCCTGGGATGCCCTACCCTGGGTGTTTCTCTTAATTGACTAACCTCGATGGTGCTGTTCAAAACCGCCGTAACCCATGCGTGCCCTCAGTCTGAAGCTTCGAGTGACCTTTCTCTGGCCCTCAACACATATGGCGGAGACAATGCAAACATCATTTGGAAGAGGAGTAAATTCAATAACTCAATTACAGCTGCACCAAAGCTCCATTTATCAAACTCGGACTACAGCACTCTGTCTCTCTTAGACCTCTGGTTTTCCACGGCCAGGCATTTGGGGAAAGTCACTAATCAATTTAGGAATGATTAAATTGGAATTTGTAACACTTTCCATTATTAAACCTTCAATCTTCATTACGGCAACTTAATGATTACATCATGGTGGGGAAAAACAAATTATGGGGAGCTGGCATCGTTCAGAAAGCTGGAGTAGCAAGTAAATTGTCAAAAACACCAAAAGTCTAATACACGTGGCTGTATAAGTGATGATTTGATGTGTTTAAGGCACACCTGATTGCTATTCGCTTTAGATAAAAAGTGAAACGTGACATCCTAGGCCTTTACTACATCACTGCTCTTTTTATAAAGATTGAGTTGATTTACCTGGAGGGAATGGGTGGGAGCTGGGAAACTCATAAAATCCTATGTAAACTTGGATGTGTGCACATGAGCTTTACTCCAGGAAGAAGGTCCAAAGATCCTTATCAGATCCTTAAAGGGGAGGCGGTCTCTGTTTAGTAAGCAAGGGCATATTCTACAACTTTCCACTATTACTTTCTATGCCCTTTGTCCTCTTTTTCTCAGACTCCAGTTATTAGCTTTTGGACCAAAAACTCCTGTAAAAATTTTTTTTCTCATTGTTTTAATGACCAATGTTTTGTGCAGGTTCTCTGCGAATTCTTCCGTTAGCCATATTGTGAAGGTTCTGGCAGCCAGCTGACTCAGCAGGGCTGCCCCTCTGACTTTAGCTACTGACGTTCTGGTGGGTTCTAAGTGCGCACGGCCAAAAAAGACAATGAAATTCAAAGAAGTGGGAGGATCATTCAGGGCAAAGAATTAAAAAAACCCGGAAATTGGAGATACACAGGCCCATTTCAACACTGCAGAAAGTCACAGGGTAGATATCGACAATGATGATGATGATGATAAAGGTGATACGTAATATTGAGAGTTTATCGGGAGTCCAAGGACGTACTAAGCATTTTCATTAAAATTCAATATTCACTATAACCCTTGGAAGTAAGTACTGTTTTTCATTTTACAGAAGAAGAAATGGAGGCTCAGAGAAGTTAAGTAACTTGCCCGGTTGTGGTAGCCAAGGTCCCAACGGTCTGTGTGTGGTACTCACGCTCTTGCAGTTCTCTCCCACTCACACTGCACCATGGCCGGTCTGTGTGACCAACAGAATGTGGCAAATGTGGCTGGATGTCACCCCACGATTAGGGTGTAAAAGATACTAAGGCTTCTGTCTTAGGCGTTCTCTCTTTCTCTTTCTTGGATTACCTGCTCTCAGGGAGTCCGGCTAAAATGGCACAAACAGACGCATGTGGTGAAGAACTGAGGCTTCCTGCCAAGGGCCATGGCCATGAGCTCAGAGGTGGAACCTCCAGCCCCATCCAAGCCTCAGATGTCTGCTGCCCCCAGTAACCTGCCTACAGCCTTGTGAGAGATCCTGAACCAGAGCTACTCAGAACCTCAGCCACGCCGGGCTCCTGACATTCAGAAACTGTGTGACGGAACAAAGCCTGCTGTTTGAAGCTCCTAGCCAGTTCCACATCTACTAAAGCACTAGAGCTTGGATTCAAACCCAAGCCTGCCTGGCGGTCGAGTTCATGTCCTTTATCACGATGCTACCCTGTTTCCTCGGCGTTCCCGAAGCACTGCCGTACGCACCTAGTACCTCTTTTATGGGAAAACAAACTTTACTTCTGCTCCCCCTGCCACCTCACCAGGCGCTTTTAGGCATGGCTACAGTCTTCCCCAGCCAAGAAAAACGTCAAAGGTAACACCGCTTACCACCCAGACAGATGGGAGAAATCCCAGCGCTTAGCAGGTGTGCCCCCTCTCGCTGGTTTTATCGGCTTTGGAAGTTTATTTTATACACGTGGGATTTCTAAGGCAGACTGCTATCCACGGTATTCGGTGGGAAAACAATCACATCTCATAATTAAACCTTATTTATGAAAAAAGACAGAGCAGATTAAACTCACCAAATACCATCTTCCACGATGGGGTTTACACATGAAGGTAAATTTACTCAATAAGGTCATCCTCATGTGTTCCATCTTCACTGGAAAATCGCCTACATTAAAACACTGCGGGCCCATAATTTCTTTGCAATCCAAACTTCATTGGTGGTGAGGGTGTAGAGCAAATGCTACTATTCGTGGCAACGGTGTACACTTTTAAGCTCAGAGAATAGAGAGGCATTAAACAAAAGAGGGCCAGCGGGAGACCCATCCATTTCAAGCCCTGGGAAAGGTCCCTCTCGCCAAGTGAAGGGGGGAAAATGAGCCGTGCGGCATTAAGAAAGGAGCAAGCTGTGAAATGAACCAAGGGGTAGATGGTGTGGTTCATGACCCTGCAGCCTCATAACACAGTCCTTCAGCCACGGGGTCGCTAATGAAGGGCGATGCCTGGAAATTAATGGAGTGATGTGGGGTGTGAGGGTGAAGATGGGAGCACGGCGATTTTTCCAGTCCTTTCTGCTCAGACTCAGGGCAGAATGGTTATTAAAGCTTCCAGCACTTTGATAAGTTAATATTTCACCATTATGTTATTAGAATGAGCAAGGCCAGGCATCAAGTAACCAAGCATCTTCTTTTTGAGACACAGAAGGGATCACGAGCTCTAGCAAGAAGAAAGAATAAAGACGTGCCCATCTGATTCCAAGCTCTGACGTTCTGATGAGGCAGCAGCCTTCCTCGTCTTTTGTTTTAAGTCGAAAGGCCCCTTTAGCCAAGTGGACCCTGTGATAATCGTCTACCGAGAGCTCACACCCTCATCACATCCTTCCAAAGCCTCACAAATAGATATTTATGGCAAATACAAAACACCAAGCGTGCTGACTTATGAAAGGTGATTTGCTCCATCTTGAATTGAGACCTGAAACCTTCCTACTTTCACGTGAGCTGTCATTTTTCTCCTACAAATGAAATGAATAATTCCTCCTCATGGCAGTCAATTTCAAATTCATAGGGTTGCCCCGCCCCTGAACCCATTATATTTTGTTACATAAAACCCATCTCATAAAATAAACCTCTCAAAGTTGTAAATTAAACTTTCTTGAGAAAATGTCAAATGCAGGCCTGAGAGAAAGGCCAGAAAATCCGTTTAAAGGAATACTGCAGTGAATCTGTCCCCAGGAAACTGGGGGGAAACACTCTGGTGATTGAATATAAATTCACTGTCTTCAGCCAGTTTGTAGTGAAATGAACCTTTACCTAGGGGTTGCGATATGCTTTTAGAGCTGACTGTAAGATGAGCTCTGCCTGCAGTGGCGGGAGATCAAAAAAAACAAAATATGTACCAGAATATTAAAATAAAAGCCAGGGCGAGCAAACGGCAGAGGGGCCAACACAAGTGTTTGGTACCATCTCTGGGTATGCAAATAAAAAGTCACCGAAAATACTCCCCCCCACATGCATGGTGGTTGCACTGAACTTATACAATACGGAACCATATAATGACTGGTCAGGCTAGTACTCTATCCTAGTTTATCCCAGACTAATTATCCCAGACTAATAAACTATCCTAGTTTATTATCCCAGACTAATCCTTAAGTCTGGAGAAGTTTTCCTAGGGTCTCTGGTCAACTTCCCATCTTTATGGTTTGGCAAGTGATTCGATGTAGTACTTAGAAATGCACAAATACCACGGTGGTAGTCAGCCTCCAAGATGGCCCCAACGACCCCTGCTTTCTGGTATGCACGCCCCTAGGTAGTCACCTCCTACATTGTGATGGAGTTGTTTTGTGTGCCTAACAGAATACGGTAGAAGCGATGGTATGTCACTTCCAAGACTGGGTTATAAAAGACACCGCCGTTTCCGTTTTGCTCACTCTCCCTCTTTCTCTCTCTTTTTGATCATTTGCTGTGGGGGCAGCCAGTTGGCAACTCCTGAGCAGCACTCTGGAGAAGCCCACAGGCTGAGGAACCAAGGCCTCCTGCCCACAGCCAGTGAAGACCTGAGGAAGCCTTATCAACAGCCCTGTGAGTGAACCACCCTGGACACGGACCCTCCGTTGAGCCTTCAGATGACCACAGTGCAGGTCGACATCCTGACTGCAACCTCGCTAGAGACCCTGAACCAGAACCACTCAGCTAAGTTTCCCCCAGATTCTTGACCCTCAGAAACTGTGTGAGATAGTAAGTTTTTGGTTTTGGTTAAAGCACTAAATTTGGGGGCAATCTGTTTGTTACACAGCAATAGATAACTATTACAACCACCACTGACACCATGTGTTTGCTGAGTTCTTATAATGTACCAGAATGTGAAACGCTTTTCAGGAACTATCTCAATAGTACATCACACCCTATTATGCAGGTCCCATTTTATTATTCCCAGGCGCACCTTATGGGATTACAATGAGGATTAAGTGACATGTAAAGCACTTAGAACAGTGGCTGGCACATGGTAAGCACTTACTACGTGTTAGCTATCAAGATTATTATTATTCCCATTAGACAGAGGAGGAAATCAAGGTCCAGCAAAAGAAAGTGCTTTGTTCTAGGCTGTACAGCTGAGAAGTAGCAAACATGAGTCTCTCTCATTCCAAGGCCCACATTCTCAACCCAGGAAGCTTACTCTAACACAGCAGTCTTCAATAAACAAAACGCTATTCTCCATGTCTGTGAGTCTGTTTCTCTTTCGTAGATACGTTTATTTGTATCATATTTTAGGTTCCACACATAAGTGATATCATATGGTATTTGTCTTTCTGACTTACTTCGCTTAGTATGATAATCTCTAGGTCCATCCATGTTGCAGCAAATGGCATTATTTCTTGCTCTTTTATGGCTGAGGAAATCACAGACATAGAGAACAGACTTGTGGTTGTCAAGGGGGAGGGAAGGATTGGGAGCTCGGGATTAGCAGATGCAAACTAGTATACATAGGATGGATAAACAAGGTCCTACTGTATAGCACAGGGAACTATATTCAATATCCTCTGATAAACCATAATGGAAAAGAGTATGAAAAAGAATATACATATGTATAACTGATCACTTTCTGTACAGCAGAAAGTAACACAACATTGTAAATCAACTATACTTCAGTAAAATTTAAAAAATAAAAGGGTACTGACTTTTAAAATAAAATAAAGTAAAATACATGCTAAAAGCAAAGGTAAATAATTCCTGGATTGTCTACAATCTTGGATTAACCCTGATCTTGGATTCTTTACATTAAAACCCCCTTCATGTGGGCTGCTGACTGAGCCAATAGTATTTCCTAATGCTCTAAAAGTATTCTCAAACATTAAAAAATAATGAAAGAAATGACTTATCAACAAAAGCCCAAAACAAATCAAGGTTTTTATCTGGTGTAAAAATTTATCGAGTATCAATGACATTTAGAGCACTGGCTAATTGGAATTAGCCATGGAATTGGCTAATTGCAGTGAGTGCATTGTGGTGAGTCACTAAATCATGGCTCTCTTTAATCAAAGCAGAAAGAGGTGTATGTGCATCACTCTGGCCACATCCTGAACCTCCAGAGAAACTGTAACCTAAGAGTTTCTGTTCCTGGGTTCGCCAGTAGCGGTAGGATTTTAAACAAAGAGAGGGCCAGCCCTCTGACCCAGGTGGGTCAGTGCATTTTTCCTTCAGTGCATCCCAGGTGGGGTTATAATCTCTCTAAGATTAATAGGGATTAACAGAAACTGCCTACTGATATTGTTTCAAAATCCCATGTTGACCAAGTCTTACAGAATCGATGAATCGATGTATAGCTGTTATCCCCAGAGCAGAACCTTAGACTGTATATAGTTCACCACTGAATGAACATCGGTTCACCACGGAGACTCATTTATCATCAGCATTTGTGCAACGGAAAAAGAAGAAATGTGGCCTGAATCCTATGCTACCTTCAAGAGTTCTCTGCTCCTTTCAGCTCAGGCAGCTTGAAAAAGACCCTGGCTTTTTCAGATCTCCTTTCTTTATGATACTATCATCGTCAATGAAAGTAACACAGCAACTTCAAATAAAACTGCCACTCAGAGCATCCACGCTCTTTCAGCCCTCAAGGAGGAGAAGCTAAATCCCTTCTGTTCACTGGTGTTTTCGACTTCGGAAGGGAACACTTAGCAGAACCCAGCCCCGAGCGAGAGCCTCTCTTTCGCGGAGGGGCTCCTTTGAGCCAGCATACGCTTTCCCACAGTCAACCCAGTGAGTTCCCTTTCCACCGTTATTCCATTGCTGGGCTACATCCAACAACTCGCCGAGAACTCCAGGGGGAAGTCATCCCCCAGCCTGCTATATGTAGCCCAGGGCAGGTACCTGGTGGAATCACTCAAACCCGAGATCCGTGTGCGGGCTCAGCCTGAGAAGTGGATCCCCCTTTGTGTGGCCGCCAGCGAGTGCTTGGAAACGGTCTCTGTGATGAGAGCTTGGACCAACAGGGCCAGCCCTTCCCTTCCCCTTCCTCGACCAGCATCACCAGATGGATGGAGTGACCCAAAGCAACCCTGTCTCCCCTCCCGCACCCTGCCAGGCTCCCGAGTCACTATGTGGTAAGCTCAACTCAATATTCACAAGTGTCGGGGGCTTTCACATAGTCACTAAAAAACAAGAGCTGCGATTCAAACCTGGCTGTGCGGGGTGTTATTTGGCAAAGGGAGAGGGACAGACTGAGCGGGATGGGGAGACGACGAGAGGAAGCGAAGGAAATCAGGTTAGGTGCAAGGGAGAGTGTAGTGCAGGGAACGCCACTTCCAACAGAGAGACTGGTACCAGGTGTTCCAATAAACCCTGTCGTTTGTAATGGGATTTTATTGGGGGCAATCCAATTACGGAGACGTTCAAACCACCATCCTCAGGGTAAGACCTGAGGCCAGGGACTCACTATTAATAACTCTACTAATACTTCTTCTCACCAGACGACACGTGTCTTCCCTTGGCCCTGGTGACTGCCCGTCAGAGAGCGCCCCGATCCCAAAACCACTGGGCACG
Organism: Lagenorhynchus albirostris; assembly: GCF_949774975.1. Classification (NCBI taxonomy): domain Eukaryota; kingdom Metazoa; phylum Chordata; class Mammalia; order Artiodactyla; family Delphinidae; genus Lagenorhynchus; species Lagenorhynchus albirostris. Next base: position 17,523,653 of record NC_083104.1, on the reverse strand, counting down.
AAGGCCAGCTGACGGTCTGGCGGGGCTGCAGCCACTGTGGTCAAAACTGTGGCCAACAGGCCCTGGAGTCTGGAAGGGTACAAGCCTCCCGGAGCTGAGCATCTGGGCAAGCCCTGCGCGATCCGGTGTTTCTTCCTGTCCTGCAGCCCACTCGACCCTCCCTGTCCTGCCTCCGTTGAAACGTGTCAGTTCAAGTTGCAGGAAAAGCAGGCTCAAGCCTCTGGTCCTCGGCACACACGGGGCTCTCTGCTCAGAAAGGCTTCCGGCGTCGGCCTGATCTCTTTTTGTCTAGCTCTCCTCGAAACCACGCTGATGGCATACTCTCTATTCTTTCCAGGAACCTGCTTCAATTCAGCTTCTCAAGTCTGATTGGAAAGCTCTCCCCGGACCTTGTCCCCACCCTCTGACCCACGGTGCTGGCCTCTGTAAAGGCACTTGCTTCAGCGAGAAGGACGGTGATATTTCCACCTCTCTCCCCGCGGCACTGTGTGCTCCTTCACAGGTGGGGCGGGGCGCTATTCCTTCCTTCATCTGCACAACCGGAAATGCATCAGCCTAAACAAGTGCTGTCCTACAGAAGGTCCTTGCTCCTAATTCAGGGTGTTTCTAGTGGCTGCTGGCCCTGGACACGTACTGCTTTCTTAACCCCATGTCCCACATCTTCTCCGTCATCATGAAAAGAGGACAAGCAACTTCTGTATCTCACTTTCTTGGGGTTGCTGACTGCTTAATTACATGCGCTATCTCACCTCTAACACTTCTGTGAATCAGGTACTTGGATTATTCTTTTTTTTAATTCAAGTATATAGTTAATTTACAATGTTGTGTTAGTTTCAAGTGTACAGCAAAGTGATTCAGTTATATGTGTGCGTGTATATATATATATATATATATACACACACACACACACATATCAATATATGTATTCTTTTTCAGATTCTTTTACATTATAGGTTATTACAACATATCGAATACAGTTCCCTGTGCTACACAGTAGGTCCTTGTTATTTATTTTATATATAGTAGTGGGTATTTGTTAATCCCAAATTCCTAACTTATCGCTTCCCCCCCTTTTGGTAACCGTAAGTTTGTTTTCTATGTGTGAGAGTCTATTTGTTTGGTAAGCAAGTTCATTTGTATCATTATTTTTTTAAGATTCCACACATAAGCGATATCGTATGGTATTTGTTTTTCTCTGTCTGACTTACTTCTCTTAATATGATAATCTCTAGACTTGTATTATTCTTGATTTACACCTGGGTGATACGGTTTGGGTAAGTGACTTGCCCAAGGTCACAACAGTCCAGTAAACGGCAGAGCTGGGATCTGGCCCCCGTCTGTCTTGACCCTGAAACCTGTGCTATTCACCACTAGGCACAAAGTTCTTATTCCCACAGGGCTTCTAATGGGCTTCTGAACCCTCTGACACGGGACTGTGTGTAGTGATCAGATATGCCAGACGTTAAGCAGAATATAATGCCCGTCTAGGAGTGTATTACTTCGGAGAACAATCTCCTCCTCTTACCTTAAGAAAACAAAGAATAAAGAGAAGACAATTAATTCAACTTAATAAAAAGCTTTGATTGATAGGAGTCTATATCTCCTACAAGACAAACAACCGGACACATGGGTACCCACTGAGCTCAGGAGCCACGAACTGCCCGTTCTTATCTCTTACCCTTGAAAAAAATGGCATAAAATATTCAAATTTATGAACAGGTTGTTCTTAAAATTGAGAGTGTAATTTAAAAAAAACTAAGGGGTATCAGAGATTATCCAACCCACCTCACTTACTTTATAGAGGAGAATAGAAACGCCCATGAAAAGTGTAAAAGACTTGACCAAAACCACAAAGCTAGCCGGTGGCAACCTCGGGACTACACACAGGTGTCCTGGATCCCAGCCCAGTATTCTTTCTATCATCCAAACATAGCAAAACATTTTCAGTGTAAGGGCATCTCTCACTGATTGGCCGTGACTGTAAGGGGCTCTGAGGAGAGGAAGGCAATGATTGATTAGTCACGCCTGATGCAGGTGTCAGGTTAGAGTCCACAGGAGCAAGCTGTTCCCTTCTCAACTTCCTTTTTCACAGAAATGTCTCCAGGTTTAATTGTAGTAAATTCATAATTTATCTCAAGAGCTATTGTATCAATACCAGACCAAGTCAAGTTCCTTAGAATGTTACAACTCTATTTTTAAGAGAATACACATTTTGATTTGCAACACAGGACCCCAGAACCCTAGACCCAGCCTTAGAGGCAAGCTGTCAGAAAGGGAGATGAAGCTGGAACTCACTGAAGAGTAATCCACTAGAGAGCCTCAACTCTTCATTCTCTTAAAACAGTAGGTGACAACTTTAGATGGATACACCCTTTCCAGGTTGCCGCAGTGGTGGCTATCACTCTTCTAGGCTGTGTCACAATGGCCAAATCACACATTTACCATCTAGTTCCTTAAAGCATTCGAGATGTTTTTAAATGACATCTCCAACGGTCTTCAACTTCTTTTTTCAAAACATTGTGCGCGGGCTTCCCTTGTGGCGCAGTGGTTAAGAATCCACCTGCCAACTGAGGGGACACGGGTTCGAGCCCTGGTCCAGGAAGATCCCACATGCCACAGAGCAACTAAGCCTGTGCGCCACAACTACTGAGCCTGTGTGCCACAACTACTGAAGCCCACACGCCTAGAGCCCGTGCTCCGCAACAAGACAAGCCACCGCAATGAGAAGCCCGCGCACTGCAATGAACAGTAGCCCCCGCTCACTGCAACTAGAGAAAGCCCGCGCACAGCAACAAAGACCCAACACAGCCAAAAGTAAATAAAATAAAAATAAATTAATTTAAAAAATAACAATGTATAAAAAAACCAAAACAAAACCATTGTGTGCCCTAAAGTACCCATGGAATGCACTAAGAGAAAGTTCATCAGTTTTGGGATTGCCCCTGAGCGAGGTCAACTAAGTACCTAAAGACACCCCAGGGAGTGGGGTCATGTCCTAGGATACCCACAGGGCTAGCCTGGGAAGCCCTTCAACAGTAAGAGTAAAGGACCCTGGGTTGCCACCAGGCACCATTCCATAGTAATATAGCGTTTAAGGGGTCTTAAGCCTACACTGTTTCTGAGGATAGACTATATCCTGTCTTTCTGCAGGACAGACTCAGAAGCTATCCTACACGCCCTGGATCAGTGTAAAGGAAGCGTCGTTCTTCAACTTTCCTCAGCACATCTGCATGATGTTTCTCTGGACACCACAGGGCTTAGCAAATGGCTACTGACGGTTTCATATTTGTGAGTGAATTAAGCTCTCCAGCATTAGAGAACAGAAAACAACTAACACGCACACCTTGCCCTTGCATCGTACTCTAAAGGTGGCACTTTCTCTCTACTTCAGAGAAGGCCAACTAAAGAAGAAAAGATGGCTCTGACTGTCATAGAGATATCAGGCATTTAAGTGGCTGATCAAAGCACTCCAGATGGAGAAAGTCACCAAGAAAAATCTACCAGGATGAAGGGAAGAGCTTCACTCTGAAGCAGTCCATAAGAAAGAGATGTGCTTTCTGGAACTCACTTCTTCCCCACTTGTACAGTCAACATGATGAAGATGCGAAAAAGAGCAGTTGGCATAAAGTATTTCAGCTAGATGCACTTGTGCAAGCAAGATACGCCATCAGCCGTGTCTTCACCGCGCTGTCGGTCATCCCACAGCAGAAACGTGCCCCAGATTCACGATGCTCAAGTGTTTACAGAGTAGGAGAAATTTATTTGGAGTTCACCAGATGCTATCATGCTACCATAATGCGCTTTCAAGTGTCCTGTCACTATCTCTTGCCTGGGCGATGTAGGTGTCATGTAATTAGGCCAATATATACATACCTTTTCTTTAAAAGGCAAATGTGGAGGTGATATAAGTTAACGGCACATGCTGTAAAGTGAGGGTGATAAACTTGTTGATCGTGTTATTCACAACACAGAGCCTTAGGGAAAAAGCCATGTGGAAGAATTTAGGATGAAGCTACAAACGTAACTTTGTCTACCAACCACTGGAGCGTCTACTGACTTGGAACAATGGTCCAATCAAGAATTTGGTGGAAAAGGTACTAGCAAATGGTACTAGCAAATGGTATTTGCGAACTATGACCCACATATGCTCCAGAGGTATCAGTGAAATCTCTCCACTTTTGCTCTTCCCTGATTTGTTTTTGGAGGATGGACAGTCCATTCTCTCAGTCCCTTTTCTAGAACTGAAAAGTGCAAGGCCATCAGTTGAAAGATGAGCCGGATTTAACTGGCAAGGCTAGGAAGGGCATCCCAGATGGAGAAGACAGTGGATGCAAAGGCACGGAGGCAGGACGTTCCGGATGTACTTGGGACACGGGACAGCTAGCGTGTAAGGTTCGGGTGAGAGCAGGCTAGAGAGGGAAGTGGGGGCTATAGGAGAGGCTGGGAAGAGCCCCAGACGCCAGGCTAAGTAACTGGCACTATAATAGCAACCAGCAGAGCCTTTCTTCACAAGGTAAAGATACGTCAGATACAGGTTTTAGGAAAATTTTAGTGCTTGCAGGTAGTATTAAAAAAAGGATTTGAGGGCTTCCCTGGTGGTGCAGTGGTTGAGAGTCTGCCTGCCAATGCAGGGGACGCGGGTTCGTGCCCCGGTCTGGGAAGATCCCACATGCCGCGGAGCGGCCACAGCAGTGAGAGGCCCGCGTACCATTAAAAAAAAAAAAAAAAAAAAAAAAGGATTCGAAGGAGAAAACAGAGGGGAGGGAGGGAGGAAGGAAGGAGCTATAATAGTCACGGCAAAGGTAATGGCGGGGGAGTTTAGGCTGGATATGCAGAGGAGGGGATGGACACGAGAGGCAATATGAAGTCAGAACTGGAAGGAATTGACAGGTAGGTGGGTAAGGAAAGCCCAGAACACCTCCAAGATTTGTAGCTTGAGAAACTGGGTGGATGACGGTGGTTAAGTAAGACTGGGGACATGAGGAAGAGGGGGAAGAGGAAAGAACAGGAGGAGTATGGATTTATATACCGTAGGTTTGAGACGCACTGACTTTGGAGCAGGGATGTCCCAGAGAGAGGCAGCAATACAGATCTTGGTTCTGGAGGGGGCGCATGGATGATGTGGGAGTTGCGTAAGTCACGACTGCCCAGAGCACGAGAGAGGTGAGGTCAGAGGATCATTTTCCAGCGAAGGGGAGTGGTTGGCCACATGCCCCAGAGGGCCCAGGGTAAGGTAAGCACTGACAGTACTCGCTGGATATGATGGCAGAAAGGATCTACAATGTCCTTTGCCAGAAGAGCTTCGGCAGAGAGTTGGGAGAAGAAGCCAGGCTGCGACACAGAATGTCAGGAAAGAAAGCAGGGATTGACTGTTCCTTCAAGATGACTGGTATTCAATGTGAGAGAGAGAGATGAAGCAGGACTTCCAAGGGGAGGAAGGTGTGGTCTTGGAAAGGAGTGAAACACAGAACCTTGCTGCGTCAAGTGTGGTCCCGGGAGCAGCGTCACCCATGAGCTTGTTGGATCCTCAGAATCTCAGGCCCCTCTCCAGGCGTAAGGGAATCAGAATCTGCACTTCAGCAAGATCCTCAGCTGCTGTGTTCACATATCAAAGCCTAAGTAGCTGGTATAGGGAGGCTTGGGCTTCCTCTTTAAGCAGAAGGGGAGGCCCCTGGAAAGAGGGAGCATAAGCGTTCTACTAGAGGAAGTGAGATGACATTAAAATAGAAAGAGTGAAATTAACCTTAAAATGAAGCCAGATGGGACACATATTCTAACCTTTCTTCCTTTTCCCAATTTCCAACAAATATACATGGGTGATGAAAGTAAGCTTTTTAGGGGGTCCCAGTTCCCTAACTGGTTAAACAAGGATAGTGAAGAATTACTTAACTGAACAATCAAAACTTTAACATCATCATCATGGAATGAGAAATACTTTCCTCAAACTCCCTTGACCTCTTTGCAGAATGAGTCTCCTGTGGAATTCAAACCAATGACACAAGGATTTTTCAGAGGTTCCAATACTGCTCTTCACTCAGATCCTTCAGGGGAGAAGTGGTTTTCCTACTGCTACGTGCTTACTAAGTGCCTGCAGCTTCAAAGTCAAATACAGTTTGACTGCATCGCAAAAAAAGTAAGCTCTACTGTTAGGATAGGTGGTAGTATTTTAATCTTGCAACAACTTCCTTAATGAGAGCTTTGTCAGGTTCCAACTTACTGGTAGCAGGAAATGTTTGTTCATTTTAAGCTGTAAGACCACGAAAAATGGTTTTTTTTTTTTTTTTTTTTTAATGCAGGCACTCAAAGAAACATAGCCAGCATGCAAAGGATGACGATTAAATAAGTTAAGTCAATTTCAGGAAAATCTGATGTGTGTTAACCTATCCGTCTCCACTTGTAATCTTCAGAAAGAAATTTGGAAAAACTTACAAGCAAGGCAAGGATGATAAAAAACTATAATTACAACCAAAAGGCAGCCCATGTAGCAACTCTATCAAGTAATTAACAACATGTCTGGCAATGATTGCACATGACTCACTGTTTCCAATTTCTTTAAGTGAATTTTAAAGCTATTACCAATGCCCTTGCCAACACACAGCATGGGATGTGTCTGAGCAGCTTTTGTGCAAAAAAACTTTATCTTCATCAGCGGAAGGTAAGTGGATCAAGCTGACAGGAAGCTGGGAAGCAGCACACTGCGAGGACCGAGGTGCGTGCCGAGGGAAACGGAAAAATAACATGCACATTACCCGACAGTGGGGTCTGGGAGATGCCGGTGGCTGGGAATGGCTTGCTTTTAGGTCAACAGCTTGAATCTAACTCTGATGGGTAATAACTCCAAATTCTATGGCCTGTGTAAGAGCCCAGGGATGGCAGGGGTGGGATTACAATCCAGGCCCAAGTATACAGATAGGGATTTCCACGGCTTTAGAGTTGGCAAGGCACGTGCACACTGCAGATGAGCACGAGGCGAGAGGCAAAAGATCGTTGGGCTGACGGATATGATTTTCCGAAAACACTATTAATCCAAGCAACGAAAAAAGCCATCCGTTTACTTAGTGGTTACAGAGTTTCTGTTTGGGATAATGAGACTGTTCGGGAAACAGGGATCATAGTTGTACAATACCGTGAGTGTAATTAATGCTACTGAATTGTACATTTACAACTCGTTAAAATGGTGACTGTTAAGTTATATTTTGCCACAGTAAAAAAAGAAAGAAAAAAAAAGCCACACATTTAATTTATCCAGTCCATGAAACTTTCCTCCCTGTAGCACTGGCTCAGCTCGGGGGCAGAGCTGGGAGATATATTGTTCTGTGACTATTTGTGGAACTGCCAGAAGCAGATTGGCATTAAGTAACATCTAAGCATGATCATCAGACATGTTTTATTTCACATCAGGCAAGCTAAATATTTCGAAAGAAAGATATGAATAAATCAACCCTAAGAAATAGCCTCAAACCTATTATAAACTAAATGTGCCTTGTCTGGTTAATGTCTTTTGCTCCAAAGTTGGTGGTCATTGTTTTTTATACTACCGCCCTGCCCCCTGCCTCCCCACCAATAAACTGGTTAAAACATAGAAACAGTCAACATTTTTCCTCTGTGTGGGAATACATGGATTTTCAGAGTGAATATAATACAAAAATTCCACAATATTAATTGACTTTTAAAAGGTAGAGATCTACATGTCACTGTGCTTTACTTTTTTCCAGTAACTTCAGTGCCTCAAAATTTATAGAGATGTGTCTAAAGAGACAGTTTCAGATTTTGGAATTCAAGGGAGTTCTCAAAAAAATTTTTTTTTAACCACATTTAAGTCGTATTTTAATTCTGTCTTATTATTAGAAGGTCATGTTCTTCCTTAAAAAGAAAACAAATGATTTTTTTTTAACCACTGGGAAAATAACGCCAATACAATAAGTACTTAAATAATGTAGCAGAGGAACCTAAATTGTCATTTCATACATTCTCTGTACAAGTCCCAGGAGAAGGCTGTCTTCCCTTTCTATGTTTTCTGAGAGGTGGACTAATCACTTCCTTATACTCCGCAAGATGAAGATGTCCCAATTACCTGATCGCAGCTAATTACTGCTGTGATTGTCCAGGCCATTTCAGAGCTGTGCTCTCTTGTGACCCTCAAGCTTTCTTCTACTTTTCTTTTTCTTTCTTTTTTTTTTTTGGCAAATCCAGAACAAATGCGCCTCATGAAGCAGCCAAAACATTCACCATCTTGAATTTTGCAAGTGTCTAAAAACAGCTTTTGTATAAGCTGAGTAATTTGTGTCGCTGTTTAAGCAAGTGCACACAATTGTTGGAACCCATCTGACTTTCCCAACGACGTCACCCTCTCTGCCAGAAGTGGGGCCTTTTATTGCTCACAGCTTAAATCATTCACCTCTGAGGCCATTTCACAACAGAAGCAAGGCCTCCCAGAAACTTCACCTAATGAGAACCCCAGAAACTATCTTCTTATCTGACAGCAATGTGCAGCAAAAAACCACATCAGATATCTACTGCAGGCTGGTTTTCCCCAATTTTAGATAAGCTCTTTTCAATAAGGTCATGATATTGGAGGCCCTTGCCTTTCGTATTTCACAGGGGCAAATGAGAAAGCACGAAGTGTGGTTTGATTTTTAGATTAATTGTCAACACATGTGCCGACAGGCACTCTAGCTACTAGATGAAATCCCCCTTTGAAGGAAACAAACTAAAAATTCTAAACTTTCCTCTTTTCGGGTCTCCCTGGGGTGAAAAAGCTGAGCCTTTTAGGCAGGAATTAACCCAAGAGAATGAGGTGTACAAAGACACAGGTACTATTTAAGGAAAAGGGGGCTATGAGGAACAAAACTTAGCTTGTCCCCAAATACTCCTCTAGATCTTTCCCACCTTCTCCCATGCTGCTCCCCTTGTCAATCCTCAAGCCACAGCCACAGCACCTGCTTTCAGTTTCAACAACAAGCCAAGCAATTTCTGGCCTCAGGGCCTTTGCACATACCGTTTTCTCTGCCTAGAACAACGTTCTTCCCCACTCTTCCCTTGGCTGCCACCTTCTCACAGCTGGGTCTTAGTTTAAATGCCCTGTTATCCAAGGTGCCGCCTGCCTACCATCTCTAAGAGTCTGTCACCTTCTTGGTCTTTCTCTGCCCTGGCCTCCTTGTTTCTTTCTTACCTTAGTAGAAAATATATTCATTGGAAGGGAGGCGGGGTAGGTGTCTTCTTGACTCTCTTTCTCTTTTATTCCTGTAGGGGCTGGCTTCATGCACTCAGATCGGTCCTGTGCCTGGGGCTTAATATCCTGTGGTCACTGTCTTGAAACTTTCCATACTTCCATCTGTGAATTTGCATATTGTAAGTGAAATCTGATGGGACATCAGACATGCGCCGGGAGCTTGGAGACTCGGCTCATCAGCAGTCCCCGGGGCCCTGCGTGACCTCCTCCTCCCTGCCTCTGCTGCTGACCTCACCCTTGCTAGGGACTGGGCAAGGGGAGCAGTGAAGTCATGTGTGTGTGCGCCTGTGGCATCTTGGGGCAGGGCAGAGCGGTGGCGGTCCCTGCCCCAGGCTGGCCATTCCACAGTATGTATAGTGGGCCAAGCACATCCTGGCATACTGGTTGTAATACTCTTGGAGTTCATCCATCAGCTGTGGATTAGGGCTGCAGGCCCATGCAACAGGGAGATACCTGGCTCAACTCCCCTCCCCCGGGTGAGACACAGTGCACCGGGCAAGTGACTGGCAGGAAGGGGACCCAGCAGCTGGTGGCTGTGTGTGTGCCATGATGCAGGGTGGGGCCCCCATAAGCCTATGAGGGTCTGCACTGCACTTGCCCTGGGAGCAGCTCCATACCTGAGGGTGCATGGCATCCAATAGCAAACAAAAACACCATGACAGGTAGACAGAGAGACCACGGAAGAAAAGAAAGTGCTTTCTGTTTTAGTTTTAACGGCACTTTTCCCTGCTTTTTCAAACAATGGGGCCCTACATTTCATTCTGCAGTGGTCCCAGTAAATTATGACGCTGATCCTTTCTACCACGGTATCCCCAGCACCCAGCTCAGAGTAGACACTCACCTTCTGTCGAATAAAACGCTCTACCCCATTCTGTTTCGGGGGTGAGAGAAGGGCTTTGGTGGAGCGGCACTACAGAAGACTAAATACAACCCCTGAGGTTGTAAATACAATGTCTGAGGTGATCCTACCCGGGCTCGGGGGGCAGTTTCCAATTTTCTTACAGGCACCTGAGGCGGTGGTGTTTCAGACTGTTTCCCAGGTATCTAAACCCACACATCTGATTACAAGGTAATGACCCGATTTCGTGAGCAGCTTGTACAAGCAGCCATATTACTTACAATCACATCTCTTCGTATGCGAACCTAGGGACTGACTAAAAATCCTCTGATGAACTGATTTTAATTGACACTACCTGCCCTGCAAAACCTTAAAGACTTTATTTTTTTTTTGCAAACAACTGATTTCATCTTCATGCCCCAGCACACCTGCAGCCCTGGTGGGGCACAGTCCCCCTCCCCAAGGACGCATACGCAGCAAGCCCTGCTTTCCTCCCTCGGGTTTCAAGGGCGAACTCCCCACAGGAGGCTCTGCACGGCTGCAGTAACACTGCCTGGCCCATCTCACCACTGCACACAGAACCCTAGGACCCCTTCTACCCACCCAGAGAAGAGAAAACACAGAGCCTGGTTAGGAGTCTTGTTGTTCATATATAACCAGAACATCCTGAAGGTTTTCAGTTCCACGCTCAGTTCGGCTGAGAGCATCCGAGCCCCTCCCACCACTCCCTACAAGATGGGTTCTTGCTTCTTTTTGCACAAGTACCCGTACCCTCCGGTGGCAGGTGTAGGCAAAATCCTCACTGCTATATTTGCACCAGTGGCCGAACAAAGGTGTTTTTCTTCACCGGTTCTCTCGCTATAAATTCCAGTGTGAGCAGAGTCAGCAAAAACTGGGGATATGAGGTGACTTTTCTTGACTGCTGAATCAGCATGAAAGCCCACCGAAAGGGGAACAGGCTGAGGATATGGTACATTCAGACCAACATGACCTTTCCCGTGAAGGCCTGGTTCTTTGGCAGGTAAGCCACTGCAGAACCCAGGCCTGCCTTCCTGAATAGGGAATGCCAGCAGTGGCTGCTGGTCTCTGGATCCCTGAACTTGAAAGGAACCCAAGGGACTTGGCCCAGCTGGCTGCCAAAGGAAACAGTGACTGAGGACCCCCTGGCCAGAGGTAAGTGCGGTACGGCCGTCCTTAAATGTACTGGACCCCTCTTTTCCTGCGCCTCTCGGGCTGAAACTGTAATATCAGGAGTCCGTAAAAACCGGCCCGGCAAACTTTCCAAGTTCACGGTAAGTTCAGCGAGCCCCGGGAAAGCTCAAGGAGGCGGCTGCGATTCCCAACAGCCCGTTTGCCTCACGCTCACTTACGTTGACCCTCCGGCCTCCTGGGAGGCAGGCTGGCAGGCTGCGTAAGCCCCTGCACCACGCGGGTTCCTGCTCAGGTTACAGCGACTCTCCTGGGGCGCTGAGGAGGAATTCCTGCAACCCAAGTCGTCCCCTACTTCAGGGGCTGCGCTAAAATTAGCCTATAAATGACTCAATGGTTCACACCAGGGGCTCCTTTTTCAGTCTCCCGCACAGAACAAGCAGCAAGGAGGGGGATCTTGATGTCTGAACGCGTTTCACCCACGCCTTGTTCCGAGTTGGCTCTTGCCCACCTGACACTGTGCCTTGGAGCCTGTTCTTAAGGATGCAAATTCATCCTGCCGGTTGGGCTTTGCGCTGGTTGGGCTTTGCACCACTTGCTCCAAAACAGATTTGAAACTGCGACAGGGGGAGGTCCTGAGAGACGGGGCTTGTTAATTCAGATGAGGGGGCTTCCCAGCCACTGGGAAGAACAAAAGAAGAGCCGCACAGGGAAGGTTCTTGACTGGACCAGAGGTCCGGCATGCCAAGGGTCTCCCAACATGCGCTGCAGCTCCAGCAGCGGATGAACCTGGGAACCCCTGCAGCCGCTCTGAGCTTGCGCAGACCCCCTCCCCGCAAAAGAAACACACACAAACCACTGAACAGAGCGATCTGAAAAGACTGCAGTGAAGACATGTTCAACTAGTGTCTCTCATATTCACAGATCCTTGAATCTCCATCCCAGGCCCTATCAGGCTCCTACGCCCATTTCAAGGGGGATCTAATTTTTTAATTGGTTTCCAATTACTAAATAATGGATATATTTCATCAGAAAAGCCCCGTTTTCTCTTTTCTCTTGCAAAAACCGAGAAGCACAAGCAGCCGCAGGCAGGCTTGCATCTCCTCGTGGCAGCGAACGGCTGGTTCTGACGGTGGCTTACGGCCGAGGCCAGGCTGTGTGTCCACGAGCCGCCACACAGCGGCCCACCTCACTCCCTTAGTCCTGTGCCCCCCCGGGGCCGTAGGAGGCAGATGTGTTTACAGCCCTTGTCTCATCACGCTCTGGAAAATGTGGGATTTACCAAGTGTCCAAAGCACGAGTGAAGGATATTCATTGGGTGCCCACGTGCAGGAGTCGTTCTCGGTGATCTGGGACTGTAGAGGTAAGAATGCACCCCCCAGGGGAGCTGAGAGCAAGGTGAAAAGACGAGGTGAACTCACAGGGTTGAGTTCACGGTACTGGGCGGCACTGGGGCTCTGTTGCCCATGCTTGGCAAGGCACCTGGCTTTTCTGGGCCTCCTGGCAGATAAGCATTTCCTTTTCTTTTTTACTTGAACTTTGGAAAAACCTTCTCATGCACAATTTTACAAAGGATGACATCTGAAGGGGATCGCGAGGGTATGTCCGGGGCCTCCACATGCTTGGCTTTCCTTCCTAACTTTAAACTTTTTCCTTGACCCCAGAGGGATCTCTATACTGGGATTCAAGGCTCCTTAAAGCCCACGTTGGGCCTCAGTGCCCGCGTGACGCCTGAAGTCTCTTCATACTCTTATATTCTACTTGTCTTTCGAGAAGCTTCAGGGAAAAGGGAGGGTGGACAGGAAATGGGAGAATTGCCTAGCACCTGACGGAAGAAAATAACTGGGAAGGAGAGACACTGACAGCACTTGTGACCTCATATACACGGAGCATGTGACCCTGAACCTGTAACATGGAAGGTCAAGTACCATCTCTGCAGCATCTCCAAACCTGGTGGAGTGGAACTCATGATAGAGCATGACACCCCTCAAAAACAGCACCCTAGTAGATGACGACTACGTGTGTTTATGCATCTGTGTGCGTACACAGACACACGCACGTACACACAAGAATACAAGCCCCTGGGGGAAAAACCCAGGACTCAGTATCTCTGAAAGGTGCATCTCTTGCTGCCTGCCTGTATCCACGCTTGGTAACAGCTCCTTGTTTCCCCTTGGGTTACTACCCCTTCTTCTTCTCTCAGCATGGTTCACCTGAAGTTGACTCCATCACTAGTTCCAGTGCTGAGCATGTGTCTCAGGCCTGGCCAATCAGACTGCTACAAATCTTTGGCATCAGTGATTGGTTAAGGGATGGCACATGACCTAACCTGGGCCAATGAGAAACTGCCCTAAGACTTTTATGGAAATTATCAAGAAAAAAAGACTTGCTTTTACCCTGGGGTTGCTGGGCTGATAAAACCAATCTTGGAGATGCTAGGGGCCACATTTACCACCTGGGTGAAAAACACAGCCCAAAATGGAGCCAACAGAGTTAGGCAAAGCTAAGAAAAGGATGACAAGACTGGAATAGCTGGATCTAGCTGAGCCAAAAGCTAGATATGCCGGTATTTTTCCACTGCTTGAGACAATGAATTGCCATTTGTTCTTTGTTTTGTTTACTGCTATGGCCAATTTGGGCTGGGGTTCTGACACGTGCATTCCAAAGAATCCTGACCGAAGTAATCTTTCTTCACTGACCACCACAGTACTTTAACTTACATTAACACTTTAAATTCATACGAAGTCTTTCTTACTATAAAACCAAAAGATCAAATCAGAAGAGTAAAAGGCTGTTTTCCTTATCTCTAACATTACTCATGAGAAAACTAATTTTAACCATACCATTCCCTAAAATAACACACTTTCCTTGGTTAACTATGAAGCTCAGAGCAGGACAGTCCTGACACATTTACATAAAGTTACTCCTCGGAAGATGTGTGAATAAAATCTATGTTTGCCTCATGCAAGGTCATTTGCTGTCATACAAAACACCAATAAAGGAACTCAACTCATGAAACACTTACCAAGGGAAATATTTACAACCTATGACATAGCATTTGCAAAAAAAAATTCAAGGCAACTGCTTATGAAACGCATTATTGAAATATAATATTTAAGAGCTGTTGGTTTTGGACATAATTCTTTAGTTTCAAGAAGCTGAATTTATAAAGCAATTTTTGCCTCTCCATGACCTTTTTCTTCTGCATTATTTTAAGAACACTTATGTAACCTCATTTATTTACTTAGTTCCATGCACCATTCAATATAAAAGGCAACATCTAAGGAGTATACTTTTTTTAAAATGAAGAACACGATTTCAGGTTTCTTAACATGCCAAAAAATAGAAAATATAGCTCACTTTTCAAGAACTGAATAGACAAAAATCCAGTATTATAAAATAAATAAAGCCAATCAATAAAATTTTTTTAAAAAACAAAAAATCAATCACTTTATAAAAATTATTTACTCAAGAAGTCTTTCCAATAGCAAGGTGCACTTAGCAAGTGGCTTGCCTTTTACATAATTTTTAATTGCAGAAGTAATACACAAATATATTACGCCTGTGAAAAAATTAAAGCATGCCCTATATAGCTAAAATTCCTCTGATCATCTCCTTTTCCAAGAGGAAACCCCTGTCACCTGTCTGGGTATGCCCTCCCAGATGTTTTTACTTATAGATCTATATTGTGTCATAGATACGTTTCTTTCCATAAATGCTATCAAACATTGTGTAGTATTTTGTAACTTCATTTTTTCTCTCATTAGTACATCTTAGAGATCTTTCCGTGTAGTGCACATATATTTGTCTCATTATTTTTAACTCCATACTTTAATCATTCTGTTGTTGATGGGCATTCAGGATGTTTCTGATTGTTAGGTACAACACTGCAATGTACATCCAGGTATAAACCTCTTTACACACATAGGCAAGGGCTTCTCTGGGGGTGATTTACACTCACTTCTTCAGGCAGAGAGCTGTTAACGTAAAACAAGGTGGACTTCTAGGACAGTACTGGCAACCAAAAAAAAAAAAAAAAACCCCACCCAGATCCAAAGAAAGATTATCATGAACCAAAGTTGTTTTGTCTACTTTTTAAGGATCAGATCACTTTCTTTCCTTTTCAAGAATTCTTGTCGCTTTAAGGAAAGCTGCCCAATTCAGACAGAAGCTATAGCTGGTACGTGAAAGCAGTTTTTTATTTGATCAATTACTCTGCTCTGCCCCTCCCAAGAATTTCAGCACTGTATGATTTGAAGGATTGTTGATTCATCAAAGTACAGTCCTAAAGACTCTTACTAAGTCACAGTGAAGATACGTATTTGAAAAAAAACAAAACTGTTCCATATAGATGAGCTTCATTTCTAAAATGCAATGTATAGTACATACAAAACAACAGGCTCACACACAGTGCACGCAGTACAAAGAACAGTAAATTAAATACCCACGTCCCCACCATTCAGCTTAACAACAATCTTCAAACTGCTGATGCTTCTTGAGGGTTCCAACCCAATTTCCCTATTCTACATCTTCCCAGGGTAAACATTATTCTGATTTTTCTGTTGAGCTCTTCCTTTGCTTTGTTATTGACATTTTATTGTGGAAATCTTCAAGCATACTCAGAGAGACTAACTTAATGAACCCCGGTGTATGCAACACAAATTTGAACGAATACCAACTTTTTGCCACTCGTGTTTCATCTATCCCCACCCCTCCATTTTTTAATATCCTGGGGTCTTTTAATGCAAATCCCAGAGAACATGTCATTTCATACATAAATACTGCATAATATTATCTCGAAATAAAGAGGACTTCAGAAAAAACCTACCATGCCATTATCACACCCAACACAATGAATAATAACTCCTTAATTTCACCTAACATCTACCCATACTCACATTTTCTCAACACAAAGATGCTTTTCATAGTAAAAAAAAAAAAAAAAAAAGAAAAGTTAGGATCCAAACAAAAAATTCCCACGTTATTTTGAAAATATTTTACTTCAAGCTATTAAATGGCCAATCCTTCCCACAAATCAGCACGCAATAATGAGGTTTTATTATATAACTAATAACTCAGCGAGCATTACTAAGTATATTCAAGGAAGCTAAGCGAGGACACCGTGTTCCCTTGTCCTCCCTCCCCATATCTGCTATAATATACAACAGAATCATTAATATATGGGCGAAGCAATTGGTAGAGTTTTAAGATTCACAAGTGTATTGATGCGGTTAACTGAAGAACTAAATTATATGGTGACTACAGTGTTACAATGTGACTATTATACACTCTGGGCCTTATTTTCCAAGCTTAAAAATAATTGGGTAGACACCACAGAGTATTTGGGCTAGGAGCCTGTTTATTTTGCTTCCTTTCAGGAAGCATATGATTAACTTAAACATGGCTATTCAGAAACATTTGCTTCCTTGTTCTGTTTGTTCTTTACACTCAGAGGGGGGAAAAATGTATGTTTGGGAAGCAGTAACATACATGCACTTGACAGGAACACCGTTAGGTAAATGATGAAACTGTTTCTGCGGGGTTTTGGTCCGGCCTTTCTTGGCGTATTTATGAAGAGTGAGGAAATACATGAAAACTCATCTTTAAGCTGAATGATCAGAATTCTGTCCGCTCAGCTACTTTTCTAAAGCAAAAGTCTTGTGATAATTGCTGCTATGATAGGTGCATCTCGAGTTAAGAAAACTCAAAAGCCAAAAGGCTCAAGAGTTAGAGGGTGATTACTGATGTTATAAAAATATTTCTTTACTATGGAAATTTTCAAACATATATAAAGGTAGAGAAGTAGTGCAATGAAACCCTATGCACCCATCACCCAGCGTAAACAGTTACCACCTCACTGCCAATCTTGTTTCAGCTACACCATCACTAGTTTTACAGCAGTGACATCACATGGGGATTGACTTGCCTCCATGAGTATCTTAGGAACACAAGGAAGTTAAGAAAAGTCACCTGCAGCTGGGGCGTAGCACCTCCTAAGCTCAGCACAAGGCTGGGCACGTAACAGGGGCTCAAACGTTTGCTGAACCCATCAGGAGCCCACAAGAACCCCCCAACCTTCACCAAGGGAGAAGTGACCTCGGTGCGATTTGTTGATTTCTGAAGGAGACCTGTAAAATCGCCTTTCTCCCCTGCATTTTCCAGTTCTGGTAAATCACCAAGTCCTGTCACTCCACTGAAAATACAGTCATCCCTCGCTATCTGCAGAGAACTGGTTCCAGGACCCGCTGTGGATACCAAATCCAAAGATGCGAGCAACCTGGATCGCAAACATAGTACACTATCCCGGGCTGGTCGAATCCAGGCATGTGGAACCGTGGATATGGAGAGCTGACTGCATTTATTGAAAAGAATCCAAGCATGAGTGGACTCACACAGTTCAAACCCGTGTTGTTCAGGGGTCAACTGTACCTCCTAGACCCGTCCCCCTTTCTGCATCCTCCTGACGTCACTCTTGCCTTCTTTAGGGTCCATCAATGGGTGACTCCATTTGTACCCTAACTTGAAAAGATCTTCATCCCTGTGGCTGGGATAAGTATAACATTCAGTGGTTAGTTTTATAAGGGCGGCTGTTCCAGAATTACTGCTGACATCTAAGTATCACATGAGAACACAAGAGTTTAACACTGCTTTCCTTCAAAATTAAAAAACAACAATAACAAAACCTAGCTACCTGAAAAAAGAGTAAATGTTTGAGTATTTTTTCCTAATTGCTACATCTGAAACAATGAATGACTTGCTATTAGCTGTAACCTAACCCTACCTTTTCATACCAGTAGTAGAAAGGGAGTAGAGAAGGGAAAATGCTCCAAAGCTGTGACGAATCAGTAACAAGCTAACTTTGTTTTTAATAACACATACCGGGTAGGGCCACATGGTGGCCGCGTGACTCACTGGTCAGACTTGCTGCTGTTTCTGAGGTAAAAGCTATGCATCCCGACGTCCTAGAAACCTGCCCTGTCGCCGCCTGAAGAT